>NC_048224.1:60157931-60206605 GCF_002007445.2 Ailuropoda melanoleuca | reverse complement strand
CCCCCCACCCTTCCCCCACCCTGGGCCCCGCGGGGCCTGGCGGCGGCCAGGCTCCTGGACCTCGGCCAGGCTGTGGAGGCGCCGGGTCAGCTCCGCGCAGGGAAAGGCCCCTGGCCCTGCGCCCCCGCCCCGCACGATCCGGGGCCGGAGGCCGGAGCGAGCCTTTCCCAGGCCGCTATTTTGGTCCTTTGTGCGAGCTGCGTGGGGCGGGGCGCCCGGCTGCTCTGCCGGTTATTTTTGCTCATAATGGGAGCGCGATGTATGGAAATTATTAATAGTAGCCGGGCCTGCGCTACGTGCGGGCACTCAGGGCCCCGGCGCTCTCCATGCTGAGTCGGAGGAGGGCCGCAGGGGGTGGGGGCTCTCAGCGGGGCGCCCACTTCCCCGTTCCTAGCACCGCTGCGCTCCCCGCCTCACCAGGACGAAGCTGGCTGCAGAGCGATTTTCTCTGTGGACCCCCCCACACACACACACACACAGAACGCACCACATCCCACTCCAGCCTCTCCCCCGTGGGGCCCACCAACCCTTTTGGACAGACAGCTATGCACGCATGAGTCGTTTTGGGGTGCACGCAGAGTATCCCTTGTGTAAAATGTGCAGAGGTCCCTGCCCTTGAGGGCCACAGCCCCTTGAGCCCCCAGGGTGCACAGAGGCAGGGTCACCAGCCCTGGCCCCTGGCTGTGAGCACCATGCCTGGCCATGCCGGGCCCTTGCAAATGGAGGACACACTTCTGGGAGGTCTGGGGCAGGGGAGAGCAGGTGTGGGGAAAGCACAGTGTGCCAGTGTCAGGGGGGTAGGTGACAGAGCTTGTGCCTCTTGTCTGCCCCTCCCTCTTGGGTCCTCTGTCCACTCATCAGCAAGCCCTGACCAGAGCCACCTGGGGCCAGCACCCACCCTGATACCCCATCCAGGCCACACCCCAGCCTGGCAAGGCCCACCTGGCCAGGTCATTCCCACCTGCCCCACCTCCTATGGATCCTGGCTTGTCTGCTGGGAGGCTTCTGGATTCCAGACCCTTGGACCTGAACAGGCCCTGTCCTGTGCCCACAGTGCCTGGGAGGTGTAGAAGGGTGGGAACCCCCCACCATGGCACTGCCTGCTCCCCACCAGGCCCGCTGTGACCCGCTCCATTTGTGATTGGCAGGCCGTTATGCTGGGCTTGGAGCTGAAGCTGCAGCCAGAACTTGATGTCGAAAAGGTAAGTGTCTTTCTCACAAGACTTGGATAAAGCCTGGGTCTCCAGAAGCACGACTGGGGGCGTGGGGGTGGTTCTCCTACCACTGAGCTCTGGCCTCTGATCCTCGCAGGGTGGGGCTGGCTGGGGGTGCTGGAGAGCAGGGGTCACGTGTGACATGACCCTGCGAGGGGGCCCAAGGGGGTGGGGCCCAGGAGGGCAGTCACTGGACTTAGGTGTAACATGCTGGGAAGGCAGTGGCCAGAGGGGCTGTCAGGAATGGGGCTCCCCATGAGGACCACCCCTGAGGTTCCAACCTGGCAGATGGGTCGCTATTCATTCTGGGCTCCAGGAGAGGAAGGGAGGTGAGGAGGGGTCTACTGTTGGGACCATTGGGAGGGGGCTTTGTTGAGGCCTGGCTCTTGTGGTGGAAGTGGCCCGAGTATCCCAAGGCCCAGTGCCACCACCAAGGGCTTCCTCAGAGCTCCCTGGTGGGCTTGGGCAGCTCAGGGCTCTTGTGGGCACCACGCATAGGCATACCACGTGTGCGTGAGGAGGCATTTCCGGGCCATCGGGGCTGCTGCCCATGGGTGGTCCCCTCCTGCCTCCCACCACGGCTCAGTGGAGACCAGGGGACAGCTGATCTTCCCCAGGATTCCCCTTGCCTCTTGGGCCTCCAGTCCTTCATAATGGAGATGGGGATGACCACAGAGCCCCAGGACCAGGCCCGGGGAGCAGCGGGGCCTGCGTGTGTTTGCGTGCATGTGTGTAGGACTGCAAGTACAGGGCATAGGCTGGGGTGAGTGCACCGTGCCCTGGGAGCCAGTATGGGGGTGTTTCACGGACGTACTCAGACACTTGGCTGGGCCTCTGCACTCCCTGAGGGAGCCAGGTCACATGGATGGGCCTCTGGCCCTCTCAGGTCTGATGCTCTGGCCCTTCCCCCCTCTGGGTTGGAGGTGAGTCTGGGGTCTTCTTGGGGGGTGCCAGGCGCCTGCAAGGCTGTGACCTGAGGGTGTGCCCCCTCGTAGATGAGCACCCCACTACTCCTCCAGGACAAGGTGACCCTCGTGGAGCGCTACGTAGCCGGCTTCCCGGACCTCCAGAGAAGGCTGCTGGCCCTCCTGGACTCCTGGTGCCGGCCCGGCTTTGACATCAGAGCCGTGGCCAGGTAAGCCCCGTGGGGGCCCAGGTGGGGCAAAGGGCAGCAGGCACACGGGAAAGCCTCCTGTGTGGCCCCCGCACGTCACAGCTGGGTCAGCCAGAGAGGGACCTGCTTCTGGAGCCCAGAGGATGCACCTGGCAGGAACCAGATGAGAGACAGTTAGGTCTCTTAAATGAACAAAAATAACTCTCGCGTGGCATGGACAATTTGTTGCACGGTTCCGGAAGTCACGCTGCCTGTCCGTTCACTCATCCCTTCATCCCATCACCTAGTAAATCTCATCCGTGACACACGTGGAGCCCACGTGGGCTTGTTTAAGCTGCATACGTGTGTGACGTGCGGGTGTCGCCGAGTGTGGGCTGTGGGGAGGGCATCTGGTAGGACACGTATCTGGGGGTGGCCACGGGGTGAAGCGGCATGTGGAGGGCTCTGGAGGGGTCCTGCCCATCTGCAGGCAGTGGTGGTTGGATCCCGGCGCCATGAGCCACCCAGCTGGGACCACCCCCGGGGGGCAGACCTTGGGCTCTGGGGCAGACCTCCCTGGACCCACCTCTCCTGGAGCCAGGAGCAAGTCACTTCCACTTTCCGGCTTTATTTCCTCAGCCCTAAAATGGGACTAATTTTGCCTGTGCCACAGGGTTGTGTGACTGAACGTACCCCGGAGCAGACAAAGCCCGTGTGGCTCCCAGCCAGGTGTATCTGGCTGTTGTCACTGTTACTATGTCCTTGGAAAGGGACACAGGATGGCATCTGACCGCCTCAGTTGGCATAGCATGGGGCTGTTGATCTTGGGGTCTGGGGTCCAAGCCCCAGGTTGGGTGTGGAGATTACTTAAAGTATTTTAAAAATGAGAAGACAAGGGGCGCCTGGTGGCTCAGGTGGTTAAGTGTCTGCCTTCCGCTCAGGTCGTGATCCCAGGGTCCTGGGATCCAGTCCCGTGTCAGGTTGCTTGATCAGCGGGGAGTCGGCTCTCCCTCTGTCTGCTGCTCCCCCTGCTTGTGCACTTGCTCTTTCTCTCTCTCTCTCTGATAAATAAATAAATAAATAAACAAATAATTTTTTTAATGGGAAGACAAGGTTAGAGTGGAAGAAAATGTTTGTAAAAGACAGTGGCTTCCTTCATAATGGCTAAAACAGAAAAGTCTGGCATACCAAATGTTAGCGAGGACGTGGAGGACCTGGAACTCCCGTGCCCTGTTGGGGGAGCTAACGCGGCACGGCCACTCAAGGAAGTTGTGCGGCGCTTCTGGCCACAGTGACACATGTGCTAGGACCGCCTCAGCAAATCCACCGTTGGAGCAAACCCAGGAGACCTGGGTGCATTGTCTGTGAAGAGACGAGTGTGTTCACAGCAGCTTTGTTCCTAGTGGACGGATCCAGAGGTCTGTCCGCAGCCACAGCTGGTCCACACGTGTTACACACATAGCATGGGGGAGCGTCCCAGAGTCTGCGTTGTGTGAGGTGGCCAGACCCGAGCGTCCAGACTCCATGATTCCATCTGTAGGAAGTTCGCAAGCTGGCACCCAGTCTCTGCTGGTCAGAAGTGTGGCTAAGGGGGCAGGGGCGGCACGAGTGCTGCGCATCCCATGTTGAGCTGTGGGTGGCGGGTTCTCAGGTGCAAGTACACCTACGATCCCCGCTCCTCACCGTGTCAGTTACACCTCGATAAACACTGGGTTTTACAAAGTGCTGCTGAGAGAAACAGAAGCACGCGTTATCGTCGCTCTGCTTTAAAGCGCAGAGACATTTTAGGGGGATGAGCGAGGCAGTGGCAGCAGGCGAGTCTGGATGCTGGAGGCAGGTGGTCGGGCAGCGGTGCTTAGCAGGCTGGGAAGCTGAGCCCGTGGCCGCCGGGAGCATGTGGGGTCCAGCACAGAGCCCGAGGAGGGCCCAGGAGCTGAGGCCCCAGACGGCTTGGCGGTGAGCCACACCCTGGGCACCCTGAGCCGTGGCGTCCGGGCACAACTGAGGACAAGTCCGAGCCTCTGTGCCGGAGTCGGGTAAGCTTTCAGAAGAACTCTTGTTAAGAAAAAATACACTGGCAAAGTGAAAAGCTCAGTAAAGTTTTGGAGGATAAATTTGAAGATGTCTTCCAAAGAGTACAAAATAGATAAATAATGAAAATCAGAGAGAAAAGATTAAAAGAAAAATTAGAGATCCTGTCAGAAGGCCCAACATCTGACTAATGGGAACCCCAGAAAGAAAGGAGAGAGGACAGCACTCATTTCTGAGGTGCCTGGGTCGGGCAGCAGGTCTGGGGGGCAGCCAGAGTGGGTGAGACCCACCCTGCAGACCCAGGGCAGAGCGGGCATCAGACGGGACTCTGGGACCGTCGCCTGCTGTGTGCTGAGGGAGGACTGTTTCAACCCCAAATTCTCAGCTCAGCCGAACCCTCACGGCCGCGTGAGGCAGAGTACAAACCTCGGGCAGCCGCCATCGCCGGCTACGTCTGCCCATGTGCTGGCAGCAGCCGTCAGCGGGGTCACGGAGGAGGCCCGCTCACCTCCTCATTCGCCCAGGGTGAGGCCTGTTGGGTCCTCAGGTCTAAGGAGGCGGTAGAACCAGACAAGTATTAACCCTGAAGAGAAGGGGTGTGGTCTACACTGGCCGTGCGGGCCTGGTGGTGATAGCGAAACAGTGTGTCCTGACTTAGGTGGGAACTCGGATACCGTGTTCGGGGGTGGGGGTGGGGGCAGAGCGCCTTCCACGGCGAGATGTCCGTACGGAACACCTGAAACTGAGAGACCAAGAGATCATGTACGAGTACGTTGCTGGAAGCACGAAGACAAATACTGTCGTGACGGAATCGTGTGTGAGTGTGTGGAGCGTGCTGGGACACGGCGACACGCCGCCCTCTCTGTAGGCCTTGTACATTACCCGAGTTTTAAACTCTGTGCGTTTGTGACTTTGACGGAAATGAAAGTCTTAAATGTATTAATTTATTTTTTTTAAAGATTTTATTTATTTGACAGAGAGAGAGGCAGCGAGAGAGGGAACACAAGCAGGGGGAGTGGGAGAGGGAGAAGCAGGCTCCCAGTGGAGCAGGAAGCCCGATGTGGGGCTTGATCCCAGGACTCTGGGATCACACCCCGAGCCGAAGGCAGACGCTTAACGACTGAGCCACCCAGGCGCCCTTAAATGTATTAATTTAAAAAGAGAGCAGCGCCAGGCAGGAGACGTATCTCTCTCCCTGCAGACAGCACCCACAGGTGACCTGCTTGAGGCTGGAGAGGCTGAGTCCCAGAGTGCTAAGTCGGCAGGCCCTGAGCCTGCTGGAGCGGCAGGGCCTGGACCCAGGTGAGCAGGGCCCCCGCAACCTGGATGCCCCTGGGGATGCCGGGGCTGACCAGGACCCACCAACCCCCCTTCCTGGGCACTGAGCAACAGATGAGGTTGGCAAGCCCTTCTGCTCACCTGCAGTGACCCCTGGGAGTAGGGGCCGGTGCTGCTCCCTTCTCCCTTCCCGTGCCCCCTCCCCCCGCCTCTCATTTCACGTCTTTTGTTGAATGATAGCCGTTCGGATTTGCATCTTCCTGATAATTAGTGATGTCTTGGACCATTTCATATACCTGCTGGCCATTTGGATGTCTTCTTTGGAAAATGTCTATTCAGTTTCTCTGCCCATTTTTAAATTAGATTATTTGGGATTTTTTTTTCTCTTGAGTTGTATGAGTTCCTTATATACTTTGAATATTCAACCCTTATCAGATATGTGGTTTGCAAGTGTTTTCTCTCACTCCATAGGTCACCTTTTCATATTGTTGTTTCTTTGTTGTGCAGAAACTAATTTGTGGTTTGAAGGAATGCCACTTGTTGATTTTTGCTTTTGTTACCTGCTTTTGACTTTTTGTTCCTCTCTGTTTTTTGCCCTCCCTAGCCCACCAAACTAAGTTTTAAGCCTTCTTTCTTCTTAAAATATTTCCCAAGTTTCAATGTATATTATTCAATATATATTATTTCTATTATTATGCAGCTCATGATATTTTCTAATTTCTGTTATAAGTTTTTCTTTACTCATGGGCTAATTAGAAATGTATTTCTTAATTTCCAAGGTGTGTGACATTTTTCGGGGTTTGTTTTTTTTTTTGTTTTTGTTTTTTTGGTGTGAGCTCAATCTCATTGTGATCAGAGATCATGCATTGTATGATGTCAGTCCTTTGGGTTGAAATGTGTTACGAAGAAATCTACCTTCTTGTCCCTGAAAGCAATCTCTTTTTTTCCATTTGGCTATTTTTAGGATAATCTCTTTGTCTTTGATGTTGTGTGGTCTCACTGTGAGGAGACTAGTTATAGATTTCTTTGTATTTATCTTGCTTGGTATTTGTTGGGCTTTTTGAATCTGTTGATTGCCGTCTTCTGTCAGTTCTGGAAAATTCTTTTTTTTTTATTTTTTGTCTCTTTTTTTTTTATAATGATTTTTTTTATTATTATATTATGTTAGTCACCATACAGTACATCCCCGGATTCCGATGCAAAGTTCGATGCTTCATTAGTTGCGTATAACACCCAGTGCACCATGCAATACGTGCCCTCCTTACTACCCATCACCAGTCTATCCCATTCCCCCACCCCCTCCCCTCTGAAGTCTTCAGTTTGTTTCTCATAGTCCATAGTCTCTCATGTTTCATTCCCCCTTCTGATTACCCCCCTTTTCTTTATCCCTTTCTTCCCCTACCGATCCTCCTAGTTCTTATGTTCCATAGATGAGAGAAATCATATGATAATTGTCTTTCTCTGCTTGACTTATTTCACTTAGCATTATCTCCTCCAGTGCCGTCCATGTTGCAGCAAATGTTGAGAATTCGTTCTTTCTGATAGCTGAGTAATATTCCATTGTATATATGGACCACAGCTTCTTAATCCAGTCATCTGTTGAAGGGCATCTCGGCTCCTTCCATGATTTGGCTATTGTGGACAATGCAGCTATGAACATTGGGGTGCATATGGCCCTTCTCTTTACTACGTCTGTATCTTTGGGGTAAACACCCAGTAGTGCAATGGCTGGGTCATAGGGTAGTTCAATTTTTAACTTTTTAAGGGACCTCCACACTGTTTTCCAGAGTGGCTGTACCAACTTGCATTCCCACCAACAATGTAGGAGGGATCCCCTTTCTCCACATCCTCTCCAACAATTGTTGTTTCTTGCCTTGTCTATCTTTGCCATTCTAACTGGCGTAAGGTGGTATCTCAGTGTGGTTTTGATTTGAATTTCCCTGATGGCTAATGATTTTGAACATTTTTTCATGTGTCTGTTAGCCATTTGTATGTCTTCATTGGAAAAGTGTCTGTTCATATCTTCTGCCCATTTTATGATTTGTTTATTTGTTTCTCGTGTATTGAGTTTGAGAAGTTCTTTGTAGATCTTGGATACCAGTCCTTTATCTGTGGTGTCCTTTGCAAATATATTCTCCCATTCCGTGGGCTGTCTCTTAGTTTTTTTGACTGTTTCCTTGGCTGTGCAGAAGCTTTTTATCTTGATAAAGTCCCATAAGTTCATTTTATCTTTTGTTTCTCTTGCCTCTGGAGATGTGTCGNTTGGAGATGTGTCGTGAAAAAGGTTGCTCTGGCCGATGTCATAGAAGTTGTTGCCTATGTTCTCCTCTAGAATTTTGATGGATTCCTGTCTCACATTGAGGTCTTTCATCCATTTGGAGTTTATTTTTGTGTATGGTGTGAGAGAGTGGTCAAGTTTCATTCTTTTGCATGTAGCTGTCCAATTTTCCCAGCACCATTTATTGAAAGAGACTGTCTTTTTTCCACCGGAAGTTTTTTCCTGCTTTATCAAAGATGAGTTGCCCAAAGAGCCGAGGGTCCATTTCTGGGTTCTCTATTCTGTGTTCTGGAAAATTCTTAAGTCATGACCTCCTCACACATCGCTTCTCCTGCTTTCCTCCCCTGGTCTCTGGGCCCCTGAGTGTGTGTTGATCTTCTCCCCTACCTTCCAATGTCGTCTTCGTCCTGTGTTCAGGTGACTTCTGCTCTTTCCCACTTCACTGAAGCCTGTCGGCGTCCGTGTCCAACAAACTACAAAACATGTCCATCATTTACGTTTTGATTGTCGTATCTTCGGCCCTCAAAGCTGTAATGTGGTTCTTTTCCAGATCTGCTGTCTCACTTTGTGCGGCTCCTTGATGCTTGAACGTATTTCTGATTCTGTCTTCTCTTTCTCTGAATGTCTTGCCCATGGTTGTCTTACGGTCTGTGCCCACATTTCAGCACCAGCTCTGGTCAGCATCTGCGTCTCTGTCACTTGGAGGTGTAATTGTCATCAGGTTTGTTCTGCCCCTCTTGAGAAATGACGCAGATTCTCAGGCCCTTGGATGAAGGTGTCTGCCCCAGAAAGGAGGGCAATATCTGGGGCTTTTGCAGAGATAGAAGCACATCACCAGGAGGCTTCAATTCATGATTTTTTTTTTAAAGATTTTATTTATTCGACAGAGGTAGAGACAGCCAGCGAGAGAGGGAACACAAGCGGGGGGAGTGGGAGAGGAAGAAGCAGGCTCCTAGCAGAGGAGCCCGATGTGGGGCTCGATCCCACAACGCCGGGATCACGCCCTGAGCCGAAGGCAGACGCCCAACCGCTGTGCCACCCAGGCGCCCCTCAATTCATGATTTTAAACCGCCTGTCTCGCGGCACTAGGTGCATCGTTGGGAAAAGCAAGAAAGTGTGCAGACGCCTGCAGGCTGGTGTGCGGGTCAGACAGGGTCAGCGAGGAGCAAGGAGCTGCTGGCTGTGCTGACGGTGGCCGGGGTCTCCACCTGAAGGGCATGGGCCAGGTCTAAGAGGACCGGCCGGCTGGTGGGACCCCTGAGGCCCCGGGGAAGCAGCTGTAGGAAGGGCCACCCCAGCTGCAGAGGAAACCAAGAGTGGAGTTTGAGGTGCAGAAGCTCCAAGGAGGGTCCCAGCAGCAAAGACGCCTGGGGGTGCCAGGGTCTGAGGGACTGGGAGGTCTGGAGTGCAGGTCCCCTGCCCCTGCATTTGGAGAACTAGGGCACTGTGTCGACACCATGGGGACCTGCATGGGGACCCCCATTCCTGGCACAGGGCCTCTGAGGCCATCTGCTTGCCAGCCGTGGGTGCTGGGTGGGGGAGCCCTGCTGGAATCACCCAGTGGGAACATGGGGTGGGCACACAGTTCAGGCTTCCTGCAGGTGAGGCTCCCCGGGGCTCTCAGCACAGACTCACTCCTCGAGTCAGTGGTGGCTGCTGTGAGGCTCTCCCCACCCGGGACTCAGGACCATGAAGAGCAGAGTGGGGGAAGGTGGGTGTGAGGCCCACAGAGCCAGAGGTGGTGGGCAGGCCGCGAGGAGGGTGGTCTGAGGATGCGGGCTGTGGATGGGGCCGTCTTTCCTTCCAGCAGCCCTGCCGTGCCATTCGTTGACCCCCAGGGTCCCTACTTCAGGGTCAGGTCATGGCTGTGGAGGGCCCAGGGCTTGGGGCCAGAGGAGTCTTTGGGGGTGCTGGGCCAGCCTTCGCCCAGCACCCCCCAGTTCAGGGTATGTCCCCCTTGAGGGTCCACCCCACCCCACAGGTCTCGGCTGAGTGTGACCAGGGGCGGTTCTGGTGTCCAGACACCCCAGAACAATGGGGACGTCCCCCCAGCTGTGTGCAAAGTCTGCCAGGCTGTTGGACAAGAGGGGAGGGGCAGGTGCTTTCTCAGGGCGAATAGCCCATTAGCCCTGCTCGGGAGCGGGGAGGACAGCCACCCACCTCAGTCTCCCGTTCGGCATGCCCGTGTGCTGCCAGGCCCCAGCTGCAGCTTCCCCGGCTGGTGCAGGGGTCTGTCTTAGCCAGGAGGCCTCGGGGTCACAGAACTGTCCCTCTGCTCCCCTGCAGCCTCACCTTGCATCCACCACAGCTGTGGGCCTCCACGTGGCCTGACCACAGGTCCTCCACGGGCCGACGTTAGACCAGAAGGAGGGCTGGGGAGTTCCGCTTGCCTCTCCAGCCTGAGCGCCCCGCAAGCCCAGGGCCCGGGTGGAGCCCCCCAAGTGTCGCCCCACCAGAGAGTCTGCGGGATGCTGTTTGGGCTGTGTTCGCATTTGTGGCGTTTCAGGTGTTGAGCGTGTGTGTCGGGTGGCTGAGCCTGCTTTTCCTGTGCCTTTTCCATTGAGGATTTGCCCTCAGGTCTGACCAGCCAGTCAGGCTGCCGCTGAGCTCCATCTGTGGGGGCGATACCATATCCTCGAGGCTTTTGGACAAAGCATCCCACTGGCAAAGCGATGCTTCAAAGCTAGAAATGTCGGGAAGCTGGTTTCTGTCTGCAGATCTGGGTGTGACCTGCTGTGATAAGAACACGTTGGCTGCTTTGTGCTCTGGCCTGGGAGGGCCCGCAGCCCCTTCCTCCCCGAGTAGTCCCTCACTCGGCCCTCTCTACCTCAGGCTTTGTCCACCTCGGCCTGCAGTGTTGTCCCAGATTCCTGAGCGGCCTCGGGGGGTCCCAGGCAGGAAGGAGGAGGGAGAGTGCCCCAGAGTCGCTGGCCAACCTCTGGGCAGCACTGACCTCCGCTGTGGGAGGACAGCGACCCTGCAGCAAGGGCGCTCCCCGGTGCTGGACGCGGTGCTCACGGAGCAGCAGCACTCGTGGGGAGTGCAGGGACCTGGCCAGGTCCTTAGAAGACCAGGCCCCTAAGTGTCCTGTGGCCAGCATCCCATCTGCACTGCCAGGCTTCAAGGACCACTGGCCCCAGGAGGGAGGAGCAGCAGCCAGATGGCTGGACGGGTGGATGGCTGGGTGCCCTTTCTGGGAGTGCAGCCCACGAGTGAGCATCAGTCTGTGACCATGGGAGCAGGGTGGCCTCTTCCTGAAGGATCCACATGCCAGTGGGAGAAGGACAGGAAGCAAATACACCATCCGCAGGGTCCTGCCTGGAGAGAATGTGGAATGGCACCAGGAGGCTGTCCCTTGTCCCCAGTGCAGAGGGAGGGGCTCCGGGAGACCCCAAAAGAGGCTCGAGGCTGGGAGGGCAGGACACCCACGGGGAGAGGGTGGGGTGGAGCCCCTGCCCCGCTCTGAGCTCTGGTGTCTTTCCACAGCGCTGTGTCCCAACGCTGTCACTCAGCAGCGCCTGGCCGCCCTGCACTACCTGTGCTACAAGCGGTTTGTAGAGGTGCGTGTGCCCTGGTTGGAGCCCCGAGCCTGGGCCTGGCGGGGGCGGGGTGCTCCTGGTGAGGCTCTCTCTCCAGCCGCTAGAGTTGTCGCTAGAAAAGGTCCCCTTGGTGCTCACTTTTGCAGAGAAGCGTGTCTCAGGAGAACTGGACTGACCACGTGCAGGTGAGTCTGGAGGGCCCCGTGTGGTGTGGGTGTTCCCTGGAGACCTGGGTGAGGACTAGGCCCCGAGAGAGTGCGTGCTCACATATGGACCAGGCACGAGGCGCATAGCTCACGTGTGCATGCCGTGGCCCTGCTGTGCAGGCCCAGACAGCTTTCACGTTGGCCCCCAAGCTGGGTCAGCTCCGCTGGTGTCCCTGGCAGGTTGTCCCTACACCTGAGCAGATGGTGTAGAGAAAGGGCTTCTCCCCTCCTGGCAGAGCTTCCCCCCCACACACCGATGAGGAACCAGACACGGGGCCTCAGGTCTGCCCACCCCTCTCAGAAGGCATGAGAGCCAGATGACGAGGGTAGGCTTTGTGTGAGGCCCCCCCGGGTGAGGCAGGGCCAGAGCGGCTAGGGGTCCTGGACCCTCCTTTCGCCCCTAGTGCATGGAGCCCCCAGGCGATGGAGGAGGTGAGGTTTGCTGGAGGTCCCACAGTGTTCACCAACAGAATATTCTAGATCATCTTTGAGCACTGTCCTTGCCCATGGCTCTGTGTCCCCTGAGGCCTGGTGGGGGGTGAGCCCAGGTCTCTAGAAGGAGGCAGCTGCCTCTCGGGGTGATAGAGGGGCATAGAGGGGGCGGAACTGCAAGGCCACTCCTGGGCCCTGGGGCTGCAGACCCCACCAGGATGGCAGCCTGGACAGGACCATCTAGTAGCTTCTGTCCCTCAGACCTGAGCTGGAGGTGTGCCTCATCGTGGGCACACAGCTGTCCCCAGCCCTGGGTGAAGCAGTCTTGGAACAGTGGGGGTGTGTGGGGTCCCAGGTGCAGCACGCATGGAGGTGTGGGCTAGTTCGTGGAGTGGGGGGCCCTTCCCTCCCTGATGAGTAGTCTGACATCTGGTGTCCGGAGTGGCATCCAGTGGGGGGCAGCACTGAGCCACCCCTGGAGGGATGGGTGTGTGGGGTGGGTGGTGAGTCACTGGAGAGGAACGTGGACCCCCGGGGAAGGCCCGGAAGGCTGGTCCCCCCTGGGTGCCAAGGCCGAGGCAGCCGGAAGGGCAGCGGACATCCTGAAGAATGTGGAGGGGCTTCCACATATTGTCGTCCACGTGGGAACCCACGGCCTGCGGGAAGCGGATGGCCTGAGGCTACTGGGGGGACAGAGTCATCTGGGAGGGGGCCCTGCCTGTCAGCCAGCAGGGGCTCCTCAAAGCGCACAGAGGCCTCAGGGGCAAGAGGCTCAGACTCCTGGAGGGTGGGGTCCTATCCTCCCCCACCCAAGTTACAGCAACCTGTGACCTTATGGGCTCAAGGACTCAGCCAGGATGGAAACCCTCCTTTGGGACCCTGGTGGTGCAGGTGGCTGGGCCTTGCCCTGGGTGTCCTGAGGCTGAGCTGACTCAGGTGGGACACCTGTGGGCCGTGTGGGTCCCTCTGCTCCTGTGCTGGGCATGGTGTGGGAGAGACAGCCTCGTGAGACCCCACGTTCATTGCCTCTCTCACAGGCTGCTCACCTGTGTCCACTCTCTGAACTGTGGACTCAGGAGTGTCCCACGGCCCCACCTTCCCCTGAGAACGTTGGCCAGCCCACGGGCGGGGGTGAGGAGACCTGAGGAGCAGACCTGGACAGCCCGATGGTCAGGCTCCACACCAGAGTGGAGAAGGAGCAGAGCCAGGCAACGTTCTAGAAGGACAAGGCTGGTCTCAGGTCTGGGGGTAGGACCGGTAGGGAGCCAGGGCTTGGAGACGGGGAGATAGGGGCAGGGCCGTTAGGCTGGGCTTGTGAACACAGGACAGCGACCCTTCAACCCGGGAGATTCTGTGGCCTTCCTCCAGGGAACAGCTTCCTGCTTTGGGGTTTGTGAGGTCTGCTGGGGGGAGTCGCGGGCCTGGGGGCTGCCAGGACTGTCCGCAACCCCTGAGGGCAGTCAGGCAGCACAGCCCATCCCGTCCTGTGCGCCCACAGGGCCTGGTGGGAGAGGACGAGTGGTTACGGGAGGAGCTGCTGCGGCTGCTGGCCTCTTCTGACAACGAGGCCATGGCTGCCCGATGCGCCCTGGACCTCTCGCTGCCCGAGGAGCGGCTGCCAGCCGCGGTGGCCGCAGAGCTCCGCCAGCTCAAACTCCAGGAGCGGTGAGCACCCCCAGGCTCGGGAGGCTGGTGAGGGGAACAGGCTCTTGCTCCCCCCCCCCGTCCCTTGGGAAGTGGCCCCATGAGTCACATGTCAGCAGTTTGGGCAAAGTGGAGTGAGCAGCAAGGACCCTGCAGACACCAGCCCACCAAGCACTCTCAGAGCTCCCCTGCCTCTCTCAGGTCTGCTCTGGGCCTGGCCAGGTTGGAAAGTGTTGGGCTGGGGTAGGTCACCAGGGACCCAGGGTGGCGGGGGTGCCACAGCTCCACTCCTTCCAGGACGCCTGAGATGCCTTTCGAAGACCGGAGGGTTGATTACTACCAGCTGCCCATCGCCAGGGAGGATATCCACTTCCTGGCCTCCTGGGAGGACCTGGCCAGGCACGAGGACGAGCTTCTGCAGGTGGGTAGCTGGCTCTGGGGGCTCTGTCCACACCAGGACCCACCAGGCTTAACTCTCCGTCCCATCCCACCCCAGACACCCCCGCAGAGCAGGGCACCCATACCAGCCCATTTTGAAGACTCCGGGCCTAAAGCACGAGCATTGGGCACCTGCCCACAGGCATTTGGCGCTGCCCCCCTCCCCCCGCAGCGCTGCACACCTGCACTGTGGCTGGTCCTCCCCTCTATGCAGAACAACGGGCAGCCAGGGGCCAGGCCCAGCCCCGGTCCTATACAAGCCCACAGGGCTAGTCAGGCCCCCCCAACAGAGACTGCCTCCCCTCGACTTCACCCTCAGGGGTCCCAGGGGACCGTGGCCTTGGCCGCAGCCCTGCGGCGCCCCAGGGGGTCCTCTCCTGCTCATCCCAGCTCTCTACAGCCCGGCCAGGTGGTCGGTGTGGACCTGGAGTGGCGACCCTCGTTTGGCACAGGGGGCCGGCCCCAGGCATCCATCATGCAAGTGGCGGTGGAGGGCCGTGTGTTCCTGCTGGACGTGCGTGTGCTCTCACGGCCAGCAGGAGGGCAGGTGTCCCAGGCCTTCTCCCGGCTGGTGTCCCAGCTGCTCTCGGACCCCTCCATCACTAAGTTGGGTGAGCAAAGCCCCTGCCCACCCAGGGGGAGGGTGCTGGGGCGAGGCCAGGGCCCCTTCCTCAAGTGCCTGTCACACTGATGGCCCTCCCTGCAGGTTATGGGATGGCAGGGGACCTTCGGAGCCTGGGTGCTTCCTGCCCTGCCCTGGCTCACGTGGAGAAGCAGCTGCGGGGCAGTCTAGACCTGCTGCAGGTGCACAGGCAGGTCAGCTCGAGGGGGATGGGGATGGGGACAGGGACCCTCCCTTCTCTGCTGAGCCACCAGCACAGTGATGCCCCCTGCCAGCCAGGGGTCTTCACCACAGACTGGCTGATGTCTATGGGTCAGGATGTGCTCATAGCCTCGGAGCACCTCTGGGTTGCTCAGGTCACTAGGGCCCCCCAGGGAGGAAGTATCATCATGTGTCCCCACACTTTCCCCAGAACCAACCCTGCTTTGGGTCCCTCTGAGTTCTCAGCACACACCTCTAGGGGCTAAGATGCTAGCCCCAGAGCTGACCTGTGGGCAGGTCACCGTGACCCTGAGTCCCCCTGCCCCTGCCTGCCTAGGCCATCTGTGCCCTTCTTTCTGTGCACAGGTAGCTGTGGAGGGTGAAGGGCCTTCCCCAGGGCAGGGCCCCATGTGAAACAGTGATGGCGTGAGTGGTGGCCACCCTTTCTCCAGGGCAGGCCCCTCCCCCTAAGGGGCTCTGTCTCTGCAGATGCGGGCAGTGGACAAGCCAGCTCTAGGCAGGGGTGAGGCCAGGGGGCTGCGGGGCCTCAGCCTCCTGGTGCAGCAGGTGCTGGGCAAGCCCCTGGACAAGTCACAGCAGCTCTCTAACTGGGACCGGCGGCCGCTGAGCGAGGGGCAGCTGGTTTACGCAGGTGTGCACCCCCTCCCTTCCCCCACACCCCCGTGCCCCACATCTCCTGTGCCCCCCACCTTGGAGGCTGAGGCTGACCCATGCCCCCCCCAGCTGCCGACGCCTACTGCCTGCTGGGGGTGTACCAGGCTCTGTGCAGGGAACCTGCCAGCTTCTCCCTGCCTGAGGACCTGGCCAGGAGCCTGAGGCCAGAGTGCAGCGAGAGATCAGGGGGTCAGGAGCTGCCCAGCCTGCAGGAGGCCTCAGCCTTGGCTTGGCAGGTGAGTGAACCCCCTCGGGGTCCCTTCACTCCAGTCCTCAGGAAGGAGGATCACTGTCCTTAAAACTAGGACCTTACAAGGGACGAGGCCCAGGCTGGGGGAGGTCAGCAGCTTCTAAGAGGGCCTGGGTCCCTCCGCCTGGAGAGAAGGGAAGCAGGGTCACAGGTTAGTGTCCTGGAGGAGCGCGAGTCCCCAGCCCTCTGCTGACACCAGGCCTGACATGCTCCCACCGAGGTCCAGGGCAGTATCTTTCGTGAACCATGTGGCCCCTGGGCGCCTTGCCCCACTCCCTGTGCACAGACCGCACCCTCCACCCCCATGTGTGGAGGCCCTACTTAGCCCCAGTGTGAGTGATCGTGTACCGTCTCGTTAATCTGTTTTTCTGCTGTTTTCCACATTGAGTATACTGCTCCTGATTCTTTTTAAAGTCCGGCCCTCGGGGCTCTCACTCCCCATCAAGTCCAGTTTGGGGGCGAGGGGGCCGTGGGCTGCTGAGCCAAGCCTTGTTGCAGGTGCCTGTGGCGGAGAACGAGGACGCCGCCCCCGAGGTCCCGGCCAGGGCCTTCCGCGTGGTGTGTGACAACATGTTGCAAGGGCTGGCACGGAGCCTCCGCTGTTTGGGCGCGGACGTGCTCGTGCTGGGTGCCGGCGAGGACCACCGCAGGGCCGCTGAGGTGAGCGTGCTGGGGCTTTGTGCCCACCCACCGGGGGCTCGGGGCCTTCTGGGTCCCTGTCCTTTGGTTGCAGGGCCATGTCTGAGGTTGCCGGGGCAGAGGACGGGGCTCCACTGGGTCCAAGGACAGAGATGTTTATGGCTGCCCGGCACCTGGGGCCTGCCGCAGGGAACCCTCTCGCTCCTTTGGGGGTGGGCCTGCCCCCACCCTCAGCCCCTTGTCCTGTGGGCCCTGGAGACACTGTGCAGAAGGAGGCTTTGCTCACGGCCGCGGCAGGGCCCTGCCTATGGGGACACCAGCCCCCGGGGCCATGGAGAAAATCTGAGTGGGGGTCTCAGAATTCGGGGGTTTGAACGTGGGTGGGTCGCTCCTCCACAGGCACGCGGACGCAGGACCACACACAACTCACCCGCCCAAGTGTACCGTTCTCTGCTTTTCCTACACTCCCAGTGTCGTGCGACCATAACCACAGCCGTCCAGGACGTCGCCGTTGCCACCCCGCGCCCCGGCCCCTGGCGGTCGGGGCTCCGTCCTGAACGGCTGGCCGCGTGCACTGGGCGCCTGCTTTCCGGGTTCATCGTCGTTCTGGTGTGTTAGTGCTTCACTCCCTTTGGTGACCCAGTAACGTTCCAGTTACGGATGGACCGCAGCAGCGCCCCAGCTCCCCCCACCGCGATGAAGCGTCACCTGGGCTGTTTCCAGGGACGCTGCTGCAAATGAGACCTGTCATTTTTATTGTTAATATGTGGTTTCTTTTATGCATTTGCAAACATTCTTCTGAGAAAGGGTCCCCTGGCTCACCAGCTGGCTGGCCGTGGCCCCAAGACTGCGGAGCAGTGGGCTTTGTCTGTCGGCCAGGGGCCTGCGGCAAGAAGCCGCCCAGCTCCCTGCACCGTGTGCACGGGGCCCAGGCTCCCCGATCCCGCCAGCACATGTGGGTGGGTATTCCTTGTGCCACCCCCCACTAATGAGGAAGCTGAAGCCAGAAGAATAGAGGGGACCTGCCCTGTGCTGCCTGCCCCCCACCCCCCGTGCTGAGGCTGCAGGAGGGAGGCGCAGAGCTGGGAGAGAACAGGCCTTGCCCGGTTGGAGCTCCACTTCCTATGGCGGCCCCTGGCATTCATGACAGGATGTTGACTCTCTCCCCCATCTCTGGCCCCTCGTGAGCCGCCTCTCCCAGAGGCCTGGTCCTGGCGTCCAGGAGAGCAGGTGGTTGTGCCAAGGTTGGCCCTGGCCACTGTCCCTGTACAAAACACCTGTTTCCCAACCGAGGCTGTTTTTAGCCTGGGGGGGTGGGGCTGAGACTAAGGTGGCCAGCCTGGCTTCTGGGGGACTCCAGACCAGGCCTCTTCGGTCAAGGAATTCAGGAGCCAGGGAGGAGCTGCCTTCGCACTGGCCCCCAAGAGTGCACAGGGTCTCCAGCAAATGAGGGGCAGGCTTTGGCTCCCCTGCTCCTTACCCCTCCATATTGCACCTGTGACTTTTTACATTGCATGACAAATGGGATTTAAAGATATAATTTACTCATCTATTGGCCTTAAAATAGAGAGATTATTTCAAATGACCCAGGTGGGCCCAGTGTCATCCCATGAGCCTTTCGAGCAGAAACAGAAGGCAGGAGTCAGCTTCAAAGCACAGGAGGGAGTCGGTGTGCGGGTGCTGCCTGAGCCCACACATCAAGCAGGGGCCTGGATCCTGCCAGCACCTCGTGAGCCTGGAAGTGGGTTCTTCCCACAGCACGGCCGCCAGCGCCCACATTTTGGCGTGAGCCCTGAGCAGGGAGCCTGTGGAGCCAGTGGGACCAGCCTCCCGCAGAGCAGTATCTGGGCTTGTAGCAGATGGCTGCAGACACGGAAGCTCTGAAAGCAAGAGTGGCTGGAGGCTCGGGGGGTTGGGGGCATCTGAGAGAAGCCTGGCCGGCCTTGGAGGACTGTGAGTGGGAGGCATTGAAGGTATGAGACAGAGGCAGGGTCTGGAAAGTGCAGCCAAACCACACAGGACAAAAACACACGGACCTCACAGTGCCCGGGGGCCCGGGAGGCGGCGTTGGTGGGTGGCCATTCTTGGTGCCGCACGTCAGGGGAGGCGTGAGCCAGACCCGGACCCTCCCTGTGGTTTCTTGGACCCACGTCATGGACTGATGTCAGCCATAGTTTCCAGAATCCCTTCAACTTGGTTCTAGTAGGCCTTTTGATCCAAGCTTTTAAGGAATTCTGCGTGTTTAGTACATGTCTCCAGAGTGAGAGGCTTCACGCCGCTCCCCTCGTTTGCTGGTGTAGACACTCTGGACGGGGGAGCAGGTGTGTGTCCTCCTGGGGCAGGGCCCTCGGGCACCCTCCAGCAGTAGGAGCTCCGTCAGCCCTTTGGCTGTTTGGCGTCCTCCTCTGTGGACCTTTCCAGGTCATTTGTCCCCATCAAAACTCCTGAGTCGACAAACTCTGTGTTTTGTACAAAAACAGGTTGTCCAGGGTGGCTCAGTCGGTTATGCGTCTGACCTGACTTTGGCTCAGGTCAGGATCTCAGGGTTGGGAGGTCCAGACCCACGTCTGGCTTGGCACCGAGTGGAACCTGCTTAGGACTCTCTTTCCCTCTGCCCTGCCCCCTCCCTATGCACACAGCTCTGTCTCCAAGACAAACAAACAAACAAGCAGGTGGTACAAAAGAAGGTTCCACCTTCTATACCTTTCATCTCGTGCATGTTAATACACATGTTCTTGAAAAGAAAGGACGCTCGGCTGCTGAGGGCCCAGGGACACTGGGCGTGTGCTCCCTGCAGGGAAGCGAGTGCTCAGAGAGCACAGTGGGGCAGCGTGGGTCGCTTGCCGGGCAGACTACCCAGAACTGAGGAGGCCTCCATGCCTGGTGCTAGAGACGCGTCTGGGGTCAAGCGGGAGCGGACAGGGGTCAGCTGTGGGGGGGGGGTCTCGTCAGGCAATGGGGGGATTCTCAGTGTGGTGGGATGGTGAAAGATGCTAAAACCAAGAGCTTGATTTCAACAGCATGGCTGGAGGAGGCTGGATGTGGCTACACAGAGGCCAGAGTATGAGTTTACAAAAGGCTGGGGGGGCCTTGCGGGTCTCCACCAAGCCCAGGCCCTCAGTCCCTCAGCAGAAGCCAGAACTGGCAGAGAAAGTCCAGCCCGTAGCGTTCTCACGGCTCATGATCTGCCCGATGGGCTGCCCAGCGGACTTCTGGTGCGCCTGGCCAGCTCCTCGCTTACACCTCGGACGGGTGCTGCTTCCCTGGGCGACCTCGCTGCGGTGGGGCCAGAAGAGGTTCCCGAGGACGACCTTCGGGCTGAGTTCTCTGGCTGGGGTCTGGGATCTCTGGCTTGGTCCTCTAGTCTGATGAAATTGAAAAGCACCGTCTCCCACGGGGGAGAGGTCACCATTAGTCTGTGGCCTGCCGTCAGATGCCCACGGTCCAGTACCTGTGGAAGGGGAGATTCCAGGTGAACGTGCGTCTGCTTCCTCAGGACATTTTCGTCCAAGTAACAAGGATGTGGGATCAGCTGGCTGCTCTGTGCCGGGCAAAGTGGCAAAGGAGGGAACGGGTGTGGGCGCCGCATTTCCCGCTCACAGTCGCGTATGGGACTGGAGAGCGTCTGTATCTGCCCCAAGAGCAGCCTCCGCGCGTGGCCCGGGCTCTCCTGCTGCGGACGGCGGAATGACAAATCACGTTCACCACTGGTGCCGACCTGCCCACCTCGCTAGGCCTGTCGGCGTGAGATCATATTTCATGTATTTTAATTCGCTTTTCTCTGGTTATCGACAAAGTTGAGCATCTTTCCTACGTTCATTGGCTGCTGGTGCCTTTGGTCCTGTACGGTGCTTTGTGAGGAAGTTACAGAGCAAGCCCGACGCGGTCCTTGGCCAGGCCTGCCCGCGAGGCCGGCCCCTGGCTGGTGGCAGCGGCTCACACACCTAAGTCATGCGCACAGGGTTTCTGTCTGGGAGTCGGCAGTCCCGGTGCGTGCCAGGCAGGGGTGCCTGTGTGCCCAGGCCAGGTGCAGACCTCCGGAGAGATGGTGCTCCCCGCCACCTGTCCTTGCAGGGGGCGGAGCAGGACGGCAGCACAGCTCCCCTGGGGGCTCCTCATGCCCCTGTGTCTCGCCCACGTGCCTTTTCCACATGCTGATTTTGCTCCGTATCCTTTCCCCGTGAAGAATCTTTGCTGTGAGCATGTCTCTGTGCTGGGTCCTTCTGGCCAGTCAGTGGACCTGGGGGTGGTTTGGGGACCCTCGACACATGTCTCCCCGAGTCTTTCCTGGTCTCCCCTCCGGCTTTACTCTTCCTCTTGGCATCCAGCGGGGCGAGCCTTCGGCCTGTCCTGTAGATGCAGCGTCAGTGAGGCTTTGCTCAGAACGGCGTTGACCGTGAATCGGGCGGGAGGAGGCGGCGTGTTGATAATATCCAGTCTTCTGCCCGTGAGTGTTTGCCTGCCTCTTCTCCCATGTGCTTCAGACACGGGCAGCCACCTTCTCCACAAGCCCCTGTGCCTTGTTGGCCAGAGCTCACCCAGGGACTTGCCCTAACAGTTGATGTCACACCCAGAAACCTGAGGAAAGTGTCCTCCGTTCTTCCGAACAGGCTGTCAGCTCCTCGGGGCTCTCCTCGTGGACTTACCACCCACGAACAGCGACGCTCTTCTTCCTTCCTTCCCAAACCTTCCAGTTTCTGGTTTTTCCCTTTTCCTGTCACTCAGACCTCCAAGATGGTGTCACCCAGGAGCGGTGGGGGTGCCGTCCTCACCGTGTGTCCTTGGGCCGAAGCAGGGCAGCCGCTGCAGAGCCGGGCCAGCCAAGGAAGCCGGTCCTGCCATCGATCTTCGAGGCTACTGAGATAACCACAGAGGCTTGTTCCCTTTACTGTCTCAAGGGGATGGGGGACATTTTTCATTTGGGACCAACCTTGCACTCCTGGGTTGAACCCATCTTGGTCAAGCATGTGACCCTTTTCTGACATTGCTTTGGTTTGAAGTTCTTGTTTGGGACGTTTGGATGGCCCTTGAGGAGCATGTCTGACGTCGAACTGCTCTTTCTCATCACCCTGGCGTCCTCGTGAAGAAGTTGAGGAGCTTTTCGTCTTTCTGCAACGTTGAGTGATGTTTGAACCATCTTCTCCTCAAATGAGAGCTGACTTTCTGCAAGTCTTCCTGGCCTGATGTTTTAGGGGAGGGAGTGTCTACTGATGATTCTTTTTCATTTAATAATTGTAGGAGTATTTAGTTGTCTGCATCTTCGTGAGTCACTTTCGGTAACTTCTGTCTTTCTCTGGAAAGTGTCCATCCCGCCCAACATTCCCGATGCATACAGTTGTTGGTACTCCTTGTGCAAGTCCCACCATGTCTGTAGCTTTGCTCACACTTCCAGCCTCACTGGTGCACACTTGTGCTGCTGCTTTTTTCTTGTCTTGCAGAGATTTGTCCATTTAACAACTCTTCTGAAATTACTAGTATTGGTTTGTTGGTCCCATTGCACTTTTGTTTTCTATCTCATTAATTTCTATTCTTATCTTTATCGTTTCCTTCCTTTTGCTTTCTTGGGGTTATTTCCAAGTGGAGTGCTTAGCTCCTTAATTTTTAGCCTTTTAAATTTTATAATGTAAACATTCAAGATCATAAATTTTTTTTGAAGTACTGTTTTCACTGCATTCCATCAGTTTTAATGTGTGATACTTTCATTATTTTATAGTTCTCACAATTTTTGAGTGCCCATTATAATTAGTTATTTGACTTAAGAGTTCCTTAGAAGGCTGTTTTTCAATTTCAGAAGGCTTGGAGTTTTGGAGCTTTTTAGTTACCTTTCTACAAATGGGTTTCTACCCTAACTGTATAGTAGTCTAGGAGCGTAGTCTATACACTACCGGTTTAGATATTTGTGAAGACTTGCTTCGTAGCCAAGTAGATGACCCTTTTTATAAATGTTCCACATGGGTTTTAAAAGGATACATATTCTCCAGTTATGCTCATTTCCATCTCTCTCTCTCACACACACACACACTCAGTAGATCAAGCTTAATTAATGTGTTGCTCAAATCATCTGTATCTTGTTTGATTATTTTCCTGCTTAATTCTCTGTGCTGAAGTTTCCTGAAGATGGTGGGTTCATCTTGTAGTTGTGTCAGAATTTGCTTTATATGTTTTTAAATTGTGTTATTAGGTGCATATGCATATATTTTTTTAGAATTCTTATATCTTCCTGTTGAGTGAAGTATTTTACAATTATGAGGTAAACCTCTTTGACTCTAATGATGCTCTTTGCCATGAAGTCTATTTTAACAAATATTCATATCATTTCTCCAACATTCTTTGGTTAGTGTTTGTATATCATCCCTTGCCTTTTTATCTTCAACCTTCCTTTACTCTTATATATTACATGTATTTCTTATAAACTGCTTCTAGCTGAAATGTCTAGTCTGACAATCTTTGCTTTTCAAATTATTAGTTTAGTCTGTTTACACTTAATGTAACTGCTGATGTACTTTGGGTTCAGTTGTACTACCCTGACTTGTGTTTTCTCTTGGTCCTACTTTTTCTGTTATTTTTTCCCTTTGTTTCTTAACATTCTTTTAGCTTTTTTATCATTTTCTGTTTTTCTCTCTATTAACTTGGAAGTTATAAGTTCTATTTCCATTCTTTTAGAAATTATCTATGAATTTTTAACATTTATATTTGGGTTAACATTGTCTGAAGTTAAAGTTAATACAGGGATCTTAGAACAAGTCAGCTTTCTTATTCCTTTTCCAGCTTACCTACTAGTATTTTCCAGTATTTTAACATAATGTAGTTTTTCTTAATTCTACAAATTAGACAGTATCATATTTGTTTTATGTACTTGATGGTTTTTAGAGTTTATGATGTGTGGATGCGCATATGCACAACAGACCTTGCTCCAAGAAAAAGCAAGCTCTTTCTTGCTAAAAGAATGTCTTTTGCTACATCCTTTCATTGGGGCTATTTTTCCCTGAAAAAACCTCTGTGTCTTTTCTCTTCTGAAAGAGAATGTTTCTGGGTTTATAATTGTAGTTTGACAAAACTTTGAAAGTAATGCATTGTTTTTTGGTGTCCATCATTGCTGTTGAGACATTTGCCATCATTCCTTGGTCATTTCTGCGTAGCGAGTTGTATTTTCTCTTGACTGTCCGTTCATTTGGTTCTTTCCTCACATTTGCTTCAGTTGTGTGTGTTTGTTTTTGGTTTTGTTTTTTTGGTTTTTTATTTGTCACATAGATGTATATTTGTTATCACTACAAAGTAACCACTTGCTTTATTGCTTTTTTTCTTACATTTTGTAGTAAAATATACAAAATATTGATCATTTTAGCCATATTTAAGTATGCAGTTTAGTAACATTAAGGGTACTCACAGTGTTGTGTACCCATTATGGGTTCCAAAATTTTATCGTCATCCCAAACAAAGGCTTTGTCCACCCTAAACCATCATTCTCCATCCCCCACCCCCACCCCTGGCACCCACCATTCTACTTTCTGTCTCTATGGATTTGATTTCTCTAGATACCTCATATATATGGAATCACAGACTCTTTGTCTTTTTGTGTCTAGATTGTTGCACTCAGCGTGATGTCTTCAGAGTTCATCCACGTTGTGGCATGTGTCCAAATTTCCTTCCTTTTTAAAGCTGAATAAATTCTAGTGTGTGTGTGTATGTGTGTGTGTGTTGGAGGGGGGTGTTTACCCATTCATCTGTCGATGAACACCTGGAACACCTGGGTTCTTTCCACCTTTTGGCTATTGCGAATAATGCTACTATGCACCTTGGTATACGGGTATCTGTGTAAGTTTCTGCTTTCAGTTCTTCTGGACATAGACCCAGAAGTAGAACTGCCGGATCACATGGTCACTCTGTGTTTAACTGTTTGAGAAACTGCCGTACTGTTTTCCACAGTGAATATACCATTTTATTACAACCAGCAATGCGCGAGGGCTCCAATTTCTCTACATCCTTACCAACACTTATTTTCCTTAAAAAAAAAAGCCATCATCGTGAATTTGTATCTCATTGTGTTTTTGATTTGTCTTTCTCTAATAATGAGTGATGTTGAGCGCTTCTTCCTGTGCTTGTTGGCCATGTGTACGTCTTCTTCGGAGAAACATCTATTTAAGTCCCTTGCCCACATTTAATTGGGCTATTTGCTTTTTTGTTGTCGGGTTGTAAGAGTTCTTTATATATTCTGGATATTAATCCCTGAACAGACACACGATTTGCAAATACCCTCACTCACTCTGTGGGCTGTCTTCTCACTGTCTTGATAGTGCTCTCTGATGTACAAGACTTTATAATTTTCATGAAGCCGAATTTTTCTATTTTTAATTTTGTTGTCTGTGTTTGGGTGCCATATCCAAGAAATCACTGCCGGGTCCGATGCCATGACATTTCCCCCACCGTGTTTTCTTTTAAGATTTTTATCATTTTAGCTCTTACGCTTTTGGGTGGCCTCTTGCGTTCTCCAGAGATAAGTAATGACTGTTTAGAAACGTGCCGAACACATTGCGAGAGCCATGCCTGGTGTTTCTGTGTGCTGCTGCTGTCGCCCCATCGGGAGGCACCACGGTGTCTGGGAGCTTTCACGGCACCCTGAACCCTTGGCTAGGACACCTGTGGGCTTTGAGAGCGTCTTCGCTTTCCGACGCGACGAGACGCCCAGCTTCGTTGTGTGAATTTTCTGCCTCAGACCTGGAATCAGCTATTTCTCAAAAAAGCCCTGATCGCCTTTCCACCCATGTGGAAACCAAGTCTGGGCACAGGCTGCTCCTGGCTGTAGGGCTGGTTCTGAGTTCTAGGCCTTGATGGTAGCCGGAGTGGTGAAATACTTCTCAATATGGGTGTATAAGAAATGCACAGTGAAGCTTTCTATTCGGGCCTGAAGCCGCGCTGTAATGTCCGTCTTCCTTCACACCCCCCTCTGTCTGCTGAAGCCGACCCAGCACCGGCATGACGCATCTGTTGTAGTCACAGTTGACACGTGAATGTTCCCGAGGAGCGACGCCGGTGTTCTCACCAGCAGTAGGCTTGCTGCAGGGTCTTCCGTTGCTGGTCTGCAGTGGAGCGCCCCGGAGATGTGCAGCCGACGGGCTGGGCTTTCGCGTCACTTAGAACACTTCTTTCTGTGCCGTTCATCTGTTCCATCTTCTTTGGATTTTTAGAGATTGCTTTTTAAATTTTAGTTTTGTTTGCAATTATGTAAAATGTCCATCGGATTCTAAGACCAAATCTCTACCGCAAGGCAATGCCCGGGACTCCGGCTGCAGGACTGTACTGGCTGCCCAGGCCCCAGACAGAGGCAGCCCTGGGGGACAGGGAGGCGCCCGGGGAAGATGGGGGCAGAAGTGGCCCTGGCGCCGGCACCGGTGTGCCCCTCACCTGTCCATCTGCGTCCTGCACAGGTTGCCAGGCAGGAGGGAAGGATCATCTTGACATCAGGGCTGCCGTACCACAAGGTGAGGGCCCCTCACCTTTCCAAGGGAGCCTCAGCCTGGCCCTTGGGCCACCCCCACCCCGGGGTCTTACCATGGGGCTGATGGGAGTGGGGGCTGACCCGACACTGCTGTCCCACCCTTGGGGGGCTGAGGGGTGGGCTCTTGGCCCCGGAGCAGGGGGAGGGGAGGCGGGCCTGGAGAGGTTTGTGTTCCATGGCGGCAGCTCAGCAGCCACACTTCTGTGCAGCTCCGGGCCCAGGTCGGGGCTGGGCGCTGCCTCTCAGTGGACTGTTCCCTCAAAGCCCAGCAGCAGGCGAAGGCCGTGCTCAAGCATTTCAACGTGCATGTCACCCGTGCAGACATCTTCAGCCGCTGCCAGGTGGGTCCCATGTGCCCAGGCCTGCCTTGGGCTGGTGTGTGCGCCCCCGGCTGTCAGGAAGCCACTTCCGTGATGGGCAACACCAGCACGTCTCTGGCTGATGGCAGGACAACAGGCCATGTGCCTTGGGGTCTGTGCTCCTGCAAGCAGCAGCCGCCACTGCCCCATCTGTGGCATTTCCTCGTCTTCCTCCGACCCCCACTGGGGCCAGGGGTGGCAGAGTGCTGGGACTGGCATGGCCAGGGGAGCAGCTCACATGGGATACCTGTTCAATCCAGGCATTTCCTCCCGTGTCCAGGGCTGGCCTCCCACAGGGCTTCTAGTCCACTGAAGTTGCAGCTGGCTTGGGGGAGGGGGTCCCATTTTTGGAGGGCAATGTCCACAGCCACAGATGGCCACTGGGTCCGTCCTGACCTCTAGAAAGGTCTAGGTGAAGAAATTACCAGGTCAGGGCAGCCATATCCAGGGTTAAGATCGGAGAGGGGTCTGGGGCCTGGGTACCGTCTGCTGATTGGGCCGGGGCGGGGGGGGGGGGGCCTGGGGGCATTGAGTTCCTCCAGCCCCATGCTGTCTGGCTGAGGGGGAGCTGCTGCATGTCCGTGCTCCATGTGGGGCCTCCATGGGGTACAGTGGGCAGAGAGGGCCTCGGGGCCAGTCCTCTCACGCTCCCGTGGCTCCTGGTGCAGAGTGCTGGCTGTTCCCAGGATATCTTGTAGTTGGAGTCACAGTGAAGCTCTGTCAGGACCACCTCCCTAAGCCCAGTTGCTCGGTGGACACTGGGCCTCATCTCCACTGTGCCAGGGGAGGGGTAGCCTCTTGCCAGGCTCATGGGACCTCAACCCACAGGCCGAGTCAGGAGACTGCACCTGAGGGCGGGCATGCAGCAGAGTGGGAGGGAGGGAGGAGGGCCTGGACCCCCACCGCCAGGCCTCAGGTGCAGTCTGTGCAGACCCCCGGGCCCCCTGCCCTGCCGGCCCTGACAGTGGCTGACCCAGTGGCGGGAAGTGCTCCATGGGGCCTTTTCCTTCAGTGAGCTCTGGGAGGACAGGAACCCTGTCTGCTGCCTCTCTTTGTGCTCAAGCCGACAAGTGTTGTAAAGACCCCAGGACGTCCGGGACGCCTGGGAGGCATTTTAATGAGCTTTTCAGAGCCTCTGCTGCTAAGTTTTCTTGAGAAAACAGGAAGTTGGGTAGCTGGGAGGAAACCCCCACTGGCGCCCCGGGAAGCCTCGTGCTGGGGAGCAGCCTGACCTCCTTCAGGCCTGCGAGGGCATTGAGCCACCACACCCCTGCACAGAGAAAAGCATCCACGGCCTCCCTGGCCCCGCAGCTGGCAGCCTGCAAGCCGAGGGCCCCCCTGCCCTGCCAGGTGGGAGGGGGCAGGCCGCAGGCTGTGCGTGAATGCCTGCGGGGCCTCGTGGAGCCAGTTCAGAGGCTGGGAGGCAGAGCTGCACCGGCCCTGATAGGGGACCATCCGGTGCCCAGGCCGGAGAGGTGGGCGCTCAGCCACCCAGGACAGAAGACAGCCCATGGGGGGACAGTGGGGGGGGGTGCTATGGATGTGCTGCCACAGGTGGGACACATTCGGAGGGTTCTGACCATCGGGTGGGGGGTGGGAGACCTAGGAGCAGCTGCTGGGCCTGCCCAGAGGAGAGGGGGCTTGCCCCTGAGCAGATGAGCAAGAGTGGACTCAGAATACAGTTTAGGGCTGTGCCTGGGTTCCTGGGTTTTAGGCTTTGCCCTCGCCGGTGGGTCTGGGCTCCCCGGGGTCTGGTCTGGAGGTAGGTGCACCAGGCCACCCAGGCTGGGGAGAGGCGTGGGGGGGGGAAGCCCCAGCCCCCTGCTCGTCTGGGGGCCCTGCCTGGCACTGTCCGTATTTGCGGTAGGCGTGCACCCGCACGAGGCCAGCTGGTGAGGAGGACAGAGATAGGGTCCGCGACTTGGGACCATGCAGCCGCACTGGCCGAGAAGCAGAGGGCAGCCACCCCAGTACCAAAGGGTGCACCGGGCTGGAGGGGATGGGGTGGGGTCCCAGGCAGAGAGTTGTGTGTGTGGCCGCACTCAAGGGCTGGCCGCTGCGTGGGCAGCAAGTGGGGGTGCAGGTAAAAGGCTGTATCGACACCTGATGGGCCTTTGTCAAGAAAGGGCCCAGGGAGCCCTCTGGTCCCAGGGGTGGCCAGTGGCCTCCAGCTGAGCTCAGCTCCGAGGGTCCACCCAGGACCCTCCCCGGGTGGCAGATAGCTGTTTAGGAGGGCCTATGAATGTGCATAAGGACCCTGAAAGGCCAGCATTACAGGGCCAGGTGGGCAGAGAAGGGGGTCTCTGAGAAGCCAGGATTTCTAAATTTGGACCCGGCCGTGGGCACCAGGGAGGCATCTTGGGAAGGGTGCGAGGACTGAGTGTACTCCGGTCAGCGAGCTGGCAGCGTTAGTGCCTAGGCCTGAGGCCAGGGTCGCCACCAAGGTTCTCAGGCCAAATACCCAGTTACTGTGAGACAGGTGGCTCACTGACATTGGGCGGTTACGTGGGAGCACCAGGTCTGGGCAGGCCTCCGGCCACATTCCCACCAAGTGCTCCCGGAGCCCCTCCACCATGGCATTCCCAGCTGAACCCCAGGAGCTCAGCCCCATCCTGCACACTGGCCACCCCAGCTCCCAGCCCAGTGCCGGGAGAGACGCCGTTCTCGGGGCCAGGCAGGGTGGGCCAGGGCAAACACCAAGAGGCACAGAAGAGGAGTCCCGCAGATGCTCCAGGGTGACAGCCTGAGGCTCACACGACGACAAGGCTGGTTCCGTGGGGTTCCGTGGGGCTCCACAGGGCTGTTGGCTCATAAGCCCATCTAGGCATCAGAAGGTGCTGTCCACTGGCCAGCAGAGAGCATCACATTCGGGACTGACCCAGGGAGGGCCTGTGTGCAGTGCTTGGCCTTCAGGGCCCTGTCCCGTGCTCCGGTGGGCCTGAGCACCCTGGCTGATGGCTCAGAGCCTCTGTCGCCCCTGGCCCCTGCTGGAGCGGGCTGCCTCCCTGGAGACCTCCCACTGCCAGGCTGACTTTCCATTTTCCTTCCCTTCCTTGTGCTATTTTAGTGCCATTCCCAGAGGGAAAACCCACTCGACACACAGAGCATTCCCAGAGCGAGCCTGGCCACTCTCTGGGCGGGCGCATCAGGGTACAAGGCTGGACATGCAGAGGGAGGAGGCCCGGCCCAAGGCTGGGTTAGGTGCCTGGCCAGGGGTCCATGGCCACACCTCACCCAGTGCCTAGCCCCTGACCCCAGGCTGTGTTGACGTTCCATGTGGCGTGTGCCCAGGGCACAGGGTCCGCCTTCTGGGGCATCTGCACGTGAGGACAGCCGTGCCAGGGCCAGAGCCAGGTGGTGGAGGCCTGTGGCAGGCAGGGGGATTGCCCACCTGCCCACGCCAGGGATTCAGCGGGTCTCATGTGGTGGGCAGGATCGTGACCCCTGAAGCTGGCGACCTGGGCCTGGGATTGGCCATCAGGAACATCCGCCAAAAGGACATTCCCAGTGCCGTCCACCATGGGAAAATATTTTATCAAAGAAATTTGAGTTAAAAAAAAAGCCTGAGCACGAACCCCTGACATGGCTAGGCGTAATGTCTATTTTTACTGTCCCTCTGGTCCCCCTCCGCTGTGGTGGGGAGCAGGCTGTGGCCCCCGTGTGGAAGTGGGAGAGTGTCCTGGGAGTCAATGACGTTGGCCTCCGGAAGTGGGCACCCGGGAGGAGAGGCCTCTGAGGGATGGTGACCCCGCCTTGGGGAGCTCTCAGGCAGTGCTGGCTGCAGGATCCCCAGGAGGGAGAGGGTGTTGGGCCAGAGAGAAGCCTGCAGTTAGGGGAGGCCAGACCTTGGGCTACAGGCTTACAGGCACCCGGGAGGCAAGAGGGCTGGGCAGGGGCCCTGGGACAGAGGTGGACAACAGCCCAGACTGATGTCTGGCAGGGGAGGGAGGCAAGCAGAGGGCTCCCAGGACCTAGGGATGTGAGGGGACTCCAGGGCAGCAGACCCCCGGCACCCACGCCTGGAACCCAGGGCTGCGGCACCTGGGCCTGGCCCTGTCCCTGGGCCTGCAGACCCTCCCTCTATCCTGATGACCAACTGCAGACCAGGGACCGACGGGAAGAGGGGCAATGGCCGCTGACCCCGCCCCTCCCCAGCCTTTGTGCTCTATTGCCCCCAGGCCCGTTCCCACACTCGGTGCCCCCAGGGTCACACAGGCACAAAGGCTGCAGAGGGGTGGCCACCACGCTGCACGGGGAGAGACCCCGGCCCGCTGGCTCGGAGGCTGCAGGAGGAGCGGCTGTGGGGGCTCTGGAGGGGGATGGGTCAGGAGCAGCTGGTGTCGGTTTCCGCGCCGTCCTGAGACCTCAAGGACAGTGGGATCCACCAGCAGGTTTTGGCAGGGACTGAGGCCAGCGTGCCCCCTACTCAAGATGCTAGCCAGGGTGATGGCCCAACCAGCAAGCTTGGTGCAGTCCCCAGGGGTGACAGCAGTGTGGGCCTGGGGTAATCACCGCATGAGGCCACCTCCAGTCTCTCCCCACAGCTTGGGGGGCCACCCCCTCTGCCCTCCCTCCCTTCCAGAGAAGCTGTGGGTCTCAGCCAGAGCCCCAGCTTCTGTTCCCACCAGATGGCCCTGGGGGACGAAGAACTTGGACCCCATTGGCCTGGGGGCCCCCCAGCTTCTGGTGGCCCTGATCTGACCCCGGCCACTTTAGGAAAGAGCCTGGGCCAGCATGACAGCCACACTTGCATCCTGGACACTAAAGCAGGGCTGTCTCTGGACGCCAGCCCGTCCAGCAGCCAGCTTCACGTGAGATCCTAACCCACAAGTGGCACTGGTGTCATGTGTCCACGCCAGGCCCTCTGCCCCCAGCCCACGCTTCCCTGGGCTGTGTCGTCCCTTGGAGTGGCCTGGGCTGAGAGGAGGTCTGAGGGCCAGCCCTACGCCTGTGGCCTTGAGACCTGCTGAGGCGTCTCTGGGCCAGCGCCTGGGAAGGTTGGTGTGTGGGTCCCCAGCCCCGCTAATGCCAGGCCCCCACCCAGGTACCCAGCTCCTTTCTCCTTCTCATGTCTGTCTGTGTGGTGGGGGCCCAGGACCCAGCAGTCAGTGATCATGTGCTTCTCATGGGCCTTCCCATCAGCGGTGTGGGGTCCCCTCTGGACAGGGCTTCTCGGGCTGTACCCCCTGAATGTTGATGGAAGAGTGAACACGTGTCCTGTCCACGTTCAGAAGGGGTTGACGTGCTTAAAGTTGAAATTCAGAGAGCATGGGTGCACCCACCCAAATGGGTGCTTCCTGCTGCCCTGGCTACAGTGTGAGGGGACGGGAGCACAGGTGCGCGGACACTCACGATGCGGGTGGTGTTGGTCGCCTGGGCAGACACAACCATGGCCCCAAGTCAGGCCCCTGGGAGTATGGGGGAAGGACATCAGGGAGGTTCCCCCAGCCAGCGCTGGCCACCTCAGGCAGGACGGTGCAGGCTTGGCCATCCGGGCCAGGGTGTCATCTGAGCTGGCCAGCTGAGGTCAGGAGTGGAAGAGGCTGGGCGGGGCAGAATTGGCCATGTGGGCACCCTCAGCGTCATCCTCTTGGGTGACTGTCCCAGACACCCCTGACAGTAAGACAAGGCCTGGCACCCAAAACACAAAGTCTGGGGGTGTGGCCGTGTCTCTGGGGACCAAGGTCCTTCCCCCTCTCTGCTCTGTGCCTCCATGGGCTGCTGTCACCCTGCCACTACCCAAAGCCCCGAGCCATGGAGTATCCAGAACCCCTGGCCAGACCTTTGAAAGGCCAGCCCCTCAACCTGCCACACACCAGCATCTGGTGAGAACTGGCCCCTGGAGATGGGCCTTCCATGGGGCGGGGGGCACTGGATGCTGGCGAGGCCTCCCAGCTGGGCAGGGAGAGGCTCAGGGCTGCAGAGCGGAACCCCCCCGCCCCGGAACAGTCTGAGGGACCCCGAAGCTCAGGGAGAGAGTAGCATAAGGCCCCCCATTGCCAGGGTTGGGGTTAGTGGCAGGTTGAGACACACACCCTGATGTCAGCACACCGCCGCCCGCGGCTAAAACATGAAATTCAAATTTCAGCGTCCATAAATAGTTTTCTTGGCAGCAGCCCCGCCTGTGTGTTCCTACACTGCCCACAGCTGCTTTCTCAGGGACCCACTGGCCCTTGCAGGGGCCTGACCCATGCCTCGGGGCCTGGCTGGCCTCTGATGGGGGGAGGTGGGCACTCTTCTTCCTTTTGAGCAATTGCCAGCCCCAAAGCAGGAACGGGGCCCGGGAGCCAGGGGGCAGTCAGACCCACGGTCCACTCAGCCCTAGATGTGGGAGCCAAGACAGGCCTGGCTGGCCTCAGGGGGTAAGGCCAGGGGCAGCGAGCCCCTCGGGGCTGCAGATAAAGGCGGCCACAGGCAGCTGTGGATCGGGTCTGGGAAGGGTCCACCGGGCAGTGACTGCTCCATCCGCATCCTGATGGGGCAGGGACCAGTAGATGGCCAGTGCTGCGGGGCACCTAGCCACTTTTCCCTCCCCTACTGGCGCTGGGGAGTGGGGTCTGTCCCCTTCCTCCTGCTCTGGGGCAGTCTGTTCGCTGCCCACCCACTGCCCTGAGGCAGAGCCCCTGTGCATGGAGCACATTCAGGACGAGTGTAGACCCCAAAGGTCTCTGAGGGGAGATGGGGCACCCAGGGCGGAACAGCATGAGCGAGGGCCAGCCAGAGATGGGGAGGGGCCTCTGAATAACCCTACAAAGGGAGAGAGGCCTGCGCAACCGCCCCCGAGCCCTGCGCTCCTCCCTGGAGGTGGGGGAGTGGGTGGTGGAGGGTCTCTCAGAGAAGCGGGCGGAGTCAGGCTCTGGCAAGGACTGCTTCTTCCTCCCCCCATCTTGGAAAACCCATTTCAAGGCACAAGTGGTGGTGGAAGGGACCACCTGTCCTGGCCTGACTCAGTGGCCCTGGGAGGAAGCAGGAAGAAGGGCCAGGGGACCCCTGCCCGGTCCTCAGCCCCCAGTCACCCTGGCTCCCCACATACTGTAGCCCCTGCCGCACCTGGGCTCCCACCTTCTCCATCTGGCCTGCCAAGCCCCAGCTTGGCTGTCACTTCCCCCAGGAAGGCCTCCAGGCCCCCAGCCCCATCGCTAGACCATCACCCTTTGGAGGAGTACTTTGGGGCCCCTCTCTCCCTTGGCTGGGAGCACGGTGGGGCAGAGCTGCTCTGAGTGAAAGGCCCCACAGACCTTAAGGCAGTTTCAGACCCCAGGGTGCAGGGCTTGGGGTCCCAGACCACTGCCTGTTGTCTGAGGGCCTGGCTCCACTTGTCTGGGGAAGCCGGACAACCAAGGCTGCTCCCCAACGTCCTTAGCCTGTCCCCCATTGCCCCCCCACCCCGCGGCCCTAGGTGGGAGGGGTCCCCCGGCCCCCCTAGCCCTGGGTCCTGGCGCGGGAAGGCAGGCGAGCAACCGTTTGCTTTTGAATCTCGGCCGGGTGTCCTGAGTGGCCCTTTCAAAGGCCGGCCGGGGGCGGGGGCCGTTCCCAGGCGCGCCCCGCCCTCCCCGCCCGCCCCTCCTCCCGCTTTCCCACGCGGCCCGGCCGCCGGCTGGTTCTCACGGCCCGCTGCCCCTCCCCCGTCTGGGAACCGCCGCACTGCGCCCGCCGCGCTGGGGTGCCCGGGAGCCCCGGGATGGGAGGTGCGCTTAGTGGGGGTTCCTGGAGGGGGTGCCGCCTAGGGGTTGCTGAGGTTGCCAAGGGGGGGGGTACAGAAAACAGCCCCACCCCCACCCCCAGGGCCTAAGGTTAGAGGACATCCTCTGGCCCAGATTCTATTTGATTTAACCCAGGGCAGGTGATAACAGCCCCCCACACCTCATGGAGAGACCTAGGGGGCCCTGGCTGTGCTTCCCTTGTGCCTGGGGACAGTGAGCACTGACCCCTCACTGGGTCACTGGGGTCTCCCTGACACGGGAGCAGGTCCTGGGGCCTCTTCCTCCAAACAGCCTGGAAAGGCTAGGGCACGGACTTCACAAAAGCAAATACAGACCCCCGCTAAATGTGAACTTCGGAAAAGAGTGGCTACCTTCTCACATAGAAATGTATCCCACACTTTATCTGAAATTCACATTAGGGCCCCAGTTCTCCCTGGCCCCCACTGGGGGAGGGGGGCTGTGACCATTCTGTGTCAGGCTCCAGGAATCAGGGCAGGAGGACTTGGCCACCTATCTGGGCCCCACGGCTCACACCACTTGGCTGGCCTCCCTGGATGTCAGCCCCAGCCCACCCAAGTGAGCTGGAACGTGGGGTGCCATCTGCCCAGCCTCAGAGAGCCCAGACTGGACTGTTGGCCCTGCTGTCCCCACACAGTGGGGGCTGTGGCTGGTGCAGTTGGGGGAGGAGCTTTCAGGAGCTCAAGCACCCAGGGTGGGGGGGACACCCAGCAGGAAGCTCACCTGCCCCTCCTTGTGGCTGCTTCCCAGGGTTCAGGCCTGCAAGCCCCTGAGGGGCCTGGGGGAAGGGCCATGACCCTCCCATATGTCCCTGGCCAGGGTGACCTGGGCAGGCAGTGCCTCCCATTCACGCCTGGCTGACACGTATGCTGCGTCCTGGACACTGAGCTTCTGTCCAAGGCTGGCTCCTCACTCCATCCACTGCCCTTTCCTCCTTCCCTCGCCATCAGGGCGACCAGCAGGCTCAGGGATGTCCAGGGCGGTCTTAGGGTGTTCACCCAGCCGTGGCAGTAGGGGCCCCCCCTGCGGGTTGTCAGCCCCCTCGTCCGCTCTGCCCGCATGATGACAGCTCTAGAGCTGGGCACTCTACTCCCGGAGAGTCTGGGGCAGGTCCTCAGGAAGTCGACGTGGACCTCCTGTCCTGGCAGCAGGAGGAGAGCCCGGCCGGAGGTTGGGGGTCTGGCTCCCGCTGCCAGGTATACACCTCCCTCTGCGGCCAAGGTCCCCGACCTGCAGTGCCAGGCTGCTGAGGCTGCTCCCACCTGACCCCGTGCCCTCAGAACCAGTCTTGTCTGCTCCCCACCTGCTTGGGGAGGTGGCTATTCCCGAACGTAGAGCCCCCCAGGAACGAGCTCCTGTACTGCCCGGCGAGATGCACACAGGCTCCTGCCTACAGGCTGCCCATACACACAGACACACTCCTGGGGCCAGGGGAACACGCGAAGTCCCATCCACTCACCCTGAGACACCCGTCACACCAGGCCTGTGTCCACACCGTGGAATGCCCGGTCCCATGCCCTCCTGTTCACACCTCCGACTACGGCTCACGTGCAGACAGACACTCAGCCACTCTGGCGCTGGGTGCTTATGAGAGGCACACCTGCGGAGCCCCAGCTCACACACACACACATACACACACACACACAAGGGCCCTCACACAGCATGCCCCAGCACTTGTGGCCCCTGACTCCCTCGGGAGCCCATGCCCTACTCTGTCTGTGGAAACACTGTCCCGGCCCCACAAAGGGGATGGGCAGTGGCCAGGTCAGCGAAGGGCTGGGCCCGTGAGAACCGACCTTCCTGGACCTGGGGGCAGGGCAGGCATTGGAGCAAAGCCCCTGCAGGGCTGCCATCCCAGGTCATAGACATCAGAGGTGGAGGCCAGTGGAGGGCCATGAGCCTGTTCACAGATGGAAAAGAATTATTGTTGCTTTTTTGTTTATTTATTTATTTATTTGAGAGAGAGTGCACCCACAGGAGTGGGGGGTGGGGGGGTACAGCAGAGGCAGAGGGAGAAGCAGGCTTCCCACTGAGCACAGAGCCCTGTGCGGGGCCCAATCCCAGGACCCTGGGATCCTGACCTGAGCCGAAGGCAGACGCTTCACGGACTGAGCTCCCCAGGCGCCCCTATGGGGAGGTTTTAAAACCCGATGATAAGGAGCGCCTGGGGGGCTCGGTTGGTGGAGCGGCTGCCTTCCGTTCAGGTCATGATCCCGGGGTCATGGATCGGTCCCGTATCAGGCTGCCTGCTCGGCGGGGACCTGCTTCTCCCTCTGCCGCTACTCCTCCCCCTGCTCGTGCTCTTTCTTGATATCTCTGACTCTCTTTCTGAAATAAATAAAATGTTTTAAAAAACAAGAACAAAAAATCCTTCCCACGAAGGCCAGTACATCATCTGCAGCCGTGCACCCCGCCCAGGGCCTGGGGCCTGGCCCTTCTGCCCCCAGCATTTGTCGCTGGCCAGCGGGATGGGGATGACACCCCACAGGTGCCCCGTGCATCTCAGCTGTGGGCCATCCACAACTGCAGTCCCCCCGGCCCGTCTCCAGTGCAAAATTGGGCAACATCCCATCCCGGGGGCCGGCAGGGTCTTTGTGGGCAAAGCTGGCTGATGCCCTGGTCTTGGAGGAGGGTCACAGCCCCAGCGTCGGGGGCAGATGGTTCAGGGCCTCACGAGGTGTGGCCGGGACAGCGTGGGAGAACGAGGTGTGGAGCAGACCCAGGCCTCATTGCTTCCTGCCGGGGCTTCGGTCCCGCCCCGTCCAGCGAGGTGTCAGGCCAACACCCCAGGGCAGGGGTCTTTCATCCCAGCCCTTTGGCCCTGCACCCGGCACCATTTGTTGGGGCGGCTGTGGAGGGGTCACGGTGGATAAGGCAGCCTGGGAAAGCCTTGGGACCTGACCATCTCAGGACAGCAAGTGTGGACAGTGAGGGGAAGTGGTGCTTGGCAGGGACCAAATGGGCAGAAAACACTGCGGGAACAGTGACACTGGTGTCCTGTGGCTGAGATCCTCCAGGGCCCCCACTCCCCTGACGTGAGCATCTGAGACGCTGGCTGCGTGTAGGTGTGTTCTGGGAAGGTGCCGGAAACGAAAAACCCTTCTCAATGCCATGCTGGCTTTTCCCACCAGGTGGTGGGTTGAGGGGAAGTTGATTTTCCTCTGCTTTTTTATGCTCTGGTGTTCTCCTAATTTGCTCTAAAGGACCAAGAAATGCCCATTACTCTAGAGCATGTCACAGCTTCTGAGCCGAAGCCCCCGTCCGCCCTGCCTGTGGCGTCAGAAAATCCTAGCACACGGCCTTCCAGGGGCTGGGTCCTCCCATCCCTTACGGGGCGTGGGGGCTGCAGGCGCTGGCAGGCGCTGCTTGGAGCCCAAACAGCACTTGCCATCAGGCTGGAGCCAGGTTTCTACAAGCCCGCCCCTCGCTCGGAAGACTGGAAAGCCCTGATAGCAGGACACCGGCGTGGCCCAGCCCTGTGCCCCACTGGGAGCTGGGGCCACAGCTCTCAGCTGCGCCAGGTGCCCACTGGACAGGGAAAATGGGGCCAGCCTGCAGTGGGGAGCTCAGGTCACAGGCCTGGCTGCTGGTGGAGCGTCACCCGCACCCTCCACTGGGCTCCCAGCCTAGGCAGGTGCCTTCCTGCTGCCCCGCACCCTGAGGAGCATGGGTTGTCTGTCATGCCTCATGCCTTGGTGAGCCCCAGGTGTGGCTCCTATCCCACCCCCCTCTCTCCCTCTAGGCAACCAACAGAACTCAGTGCTGCTCTCAGCCCTGAGAGGGGCTGCTAGGCCCAGGGGTGGAGTTGCCTCCTGGCCCTGCTCGGCACGTCCCGTGGCTCTGGCTGGGGCTGCCCCTCCGCTCCACACCTGTGTACCAGCTGTCCACTGGTGGCACACAGCAGACCCCCATAGGCCCACAGACCAGGGCCACCTATGTGAGGCCCGTGTACCCGGGGCAGGTGAGCATCTAGGAGCGGTGGGCGCCCAGGGCAGCTGGGCACACAGACATTTCCAGGGACAGAGTTCAGGACAGATGCGGTGACCTTGCCTCTTGCTCGGCTCCGGTTCTGCTGGTCACGACCACTCCCGTGGGTGGGTATGGCTGTGATTCCTGGGCTCAGAGCTGAGAGCAGGCCCACTCTTGGGTATGGCTCCCCACACCTGGGAACTGACCCCTCAACCCCCCCCCCGCTGCCCCCTGCCAAGTGTTAGCCTCAGAGGAATGGACAGCTATCCCTGTTGTACCCTCTCCTCACACACCCAAGAAGCCCAGAGAACCAAACCTCCTGGAGAAGTGACCAGAGCAGGCCCTTCCCACCCTCCCCAGGCCCTAGGGAGGGGCAGGGGACTGTCGAGGGCGGACCGAGAGGTCAGGCCTGCCTAACGGCCGATGCATAGGCCCCACCAGTCCCCAGGACCAGGCCCTGCTGGCGGCCCAGCCCCCAGGAGACAGTGTCCCACTCGTGGGCTAGTGCCCCTGCCTGAGGCGGTCCCCAGGCACACGGAGTGCCCTGAGTCGGGACAGCATGGCAGGTGTTAGCTCCGAGCAGCTATAGGAGCTGTGGGAAGCAGGCAGGCAGGTGGACTCCTGGGACAGGGAAGCCAGAAGCCTTCCCAGCCCCTCCTGCCCCCAACTTACCGGCCCCTCCCACCCAGCCTGGCTCTGGGGGTGGAGGCCAACCCTACCTTCTGGCTCCCAGACTGAATGAGGGTGCACAGAGAGCAAGCCGGACTCACGGGACCGTACCGGCCAGCCCCCGTTTTCCAGGGCCTTCCCCAGGACCCCCACTGCTGTCTGCCCGGACCCACTGGCACACAACCCCTCTCCTGGGGGTCAGTGTGAGGACCCTGGTGAGGGGCCCTAGCAGGCCGAGGGCCCTGTGACTGTGAGCAAGTTAGCCCTTCAAGAAGCCCCCTTTCTTCAAAAGGAAAGGGCAAAGGCTGCACCTCTCTGGTGTCAGGAGGGGGCCTCTGCTGGACTGGCACCAAGTCCATGACCAGGCAGGCGGTAGGCCGTGAGCCCCAGAGGGCAGGCCGCAGCCTTGCTCCAGGGGTGGCTGCTGCCCGCCCACAGCAGGCAGCCCCACAGCAGACGGTCAGGCAAGGGTTGCTGGGCCCCACAGTGGACAGGAGATGGACAGCGAGGCCCTAGGTGCTGGTCCTTCCTACAGATGGGGAATGCAGGGCAGAGAGGGGGTGAGCGTGCAGAACCGGCTCTTCCAGGTGGAGGTGGGGGTGGGGCAGGGCCTCCCAGGCCCTATGAGGTGACAGCAAGGGCCCGGCTGTGGGCAGCCGCCGTGGGAAAAGCGGCACCGGCGGTTCCCGAGGGTGGGGCCAGGTCCTTGTGGATGGCACCGGTCGTTTGTCTGCGTGCGGTGACTCAGCGTGACCTGGCAGCTCCGCCCCGGTGTGGATGCCAGGCCCGGTCCCGGCCGGGCGGGCAGAGCCCTTGGAGAGGACCCCACCCCCTGCCCGTGCTCCATCCATCTCACACCTACTGGCCCTGACCTCTCGGGTGGCCCGCACAGGAAGAGCAGGGGTGGTGGGCAGCCCAGGGCCCTACTGCCCACTCATTCTCTGCTCCTTCCCCGGCTGGACCTGGAGTGACCACGGGCCAGACAGGCGGCCAGGGCTCCGCCCGCACCACACGCTGGGAAGGTCCCTGGATCCCTGACCGGGCGGCCAGCCCCCCCTCCCCGCCCCCAGACTCCCTGGGCCGTCTGGTTGGCAGAGGGGGACGGGGGACAGCAACTCCCTCAAAGAGGCAGGAAGAAGGGTCCTGCCTGGGATCAGCCCTGCCCCAGCCCCACCTAGGCCTCCCGGCGGAGGCGACCCCACCCACCCAGCACTCCCAGGCCCTGGCTCCCGATGCTGGATGTGGAGCCATGAGGCCACAGGTAGAGCAAGCTCAGTGTCGAAAGGCCCGTGGGAAAAGGGCGTGTGGGGGCAGGGGGGCACCGCCTCTGACGTGGGCACACCCTGAGGCTCCAGGGGCCCGTGGCGGCCGCCTACCCACTCGCCCCCAGGAGCCGTGTCACCCAGGGCACTGGCCAGGCTCCTCCAGGAGGGGCCGAGAGTGATCCCGGGAGTACAGATCGTGGCCCCTCCTCCCTGTGGCCTGGGAACCCTGCAGGCCCTGCTCTGGGCTCAGCTTTCCCCCTGCAGGCTGACCGGTGTGCAGGTGTGCACGTCTCCATGGGTATCGTGCCTACCTGCCCGCCGGCCAGGTCTCTAGAGACCTGACCCCTCCCGCTCTCCCTTGGGGCCCTCCCCACCTCACCCTGGGGATCCTGGGGTCCCTCGCCCTGTCAGGCAGGCCCATCAGAAAGCAAGCCTGGGCCAACTGTGTGGGGAGGGCAGGATGGGCCCCAGAAGCCCCCGCCTCCACCGGGGTCGCCGTAAGGTCAGCAGGGTTGAGCTGAACTCCTCACAGGGGCCCATGGCATGTCCTAGACAAGGACCCCAAATAGAAGGAAAAGTGGCTTCCCTCTTGATCTGTCACAGATGTGGTGCCCAGTGGGGACAGGCACAGGCAGCGTCAAGAAACATGGACGCTGAAATGGCCTGGCTCACCCCAAGACCAGCTGAGGGGTCAGCTGTAGGGCTGCTTACGCTGACCCCTTAATGCTGGGCCCTGTGTCCCCTACCATGCCGAGCCAGGCCAGGGCTGCCCAGGCCTGGCTTTGCCCTCAAGATCCCAGGGGTTGGGGAAAACAGCCCAGGTGATAGCAGAGTGCCACAGGGTCTCGGGAGCCAGAAGAGGCTGCCCAGGGCCCACTAGGATCCAGAGCAGTCAAGGAGGGGTCCCAGGAGGTGGTGTGCCCTGTTTTGCAGAGACAGGAAGGGATGTGTCATTCCCTAGCCAGACCTAGAGCTGCAAGGAGTGCGAGGCTGTGGGTGGGAGGATGGAAGGAGCCTCACCTGGCCTCGGCACCCCTTCCGTCCCCAGGCCTGTAACTGTGACCAGTACCTGAAGGTTTCCAAGGACATGATGAAGCAGCTGGTGTGGCTCAACAGCCACCAGGAAGGCCCCAGCAGCACAGGTGTGTGTGCCCCACGGGGTTGGCCACGGGCTCTGTGGGGTCTGTGGACAGTGGCCCAACGACTGGGTACTCCCAGGATGAAAGTGCACGCACGGCCAGGGGCTGGTAGGAAGAGTGTACAACGTGCAAAGGTCGCAGGTCCAGGGGACCGGGCATCTCTGACCCTCCTCGCCCCTCTGGGGTGGCATCCCCCACCCTCTGTCCAGGAGGCCCTGCGCAGAGAGAGCACATGCATGCCTTGTCCCCTACCATGCCTCACAGGTCAGCACACCTGTTCACTTGCACACACGTGTGCACACATGGGCATCTGCTTGCACATCTCTGCACCACTGGCCCTCGCTGAGCCATCTGAAGGTAGGTGAGCCGAGACAGACGGGAAGGAGGGCAAACCCCAGAGGTCCACGCCCCCCAACGAGGGGCCCAGCCTCAGTTTCCGTGTTTGTAAAACCGGAAAGAAAAGGGTACAGAGCACCCACAGACTTTGAAGTTGCTCGCCAGGACTGTGAGTGTGCCCAGCCATTCCTACCACTGGCACCTCCACCCTCTAGAGAGAAGGACCCTGTGGCAGGGGCACCAGAGGGAGCCTGGCTGCTGCTCCCTAGCCTCCCAGCCCTTCCTCAGTGGAGGGCAAGGATGAAATGGATAGAAGAGTGTCTTGAGACACCCTCTGGGGGTCAGCCTGAGGCCTGGGTGCCTCTCCAGGATGAGGACATCCCCACTTGTTCTTCCTGCCTCCCTGTGAGGTTTGGGGCCAGAGTGGGGGCCACCCACTCTTCAGGTGAGCCAACATGATGGCCTGTGCCCAGCCCCAGCAGCTCTCAGCTCTGCGAAGGGTGACCTTGACGCCTTCAAGTCCCAGGAGGGGAGGAGCAGAGCATGTGGGTGCCGCCCGCAGGGCCCCTCTGAGCCCCCAGCGCTCACCCACAGGCTCACTCCTGTCCTGGGGTAGTGGGCAGCACTCCTGAAGGCCGCCTGGTACCTTGGGGGCCTCCAGGCAGAGGCGGAGGCTGGACGGGCCAGGGCAAGCTGGAGAGGGAGGTCGTGGCCTAGCTGGGTTCCAAGATGGCAGCGGGGCGTGGGTGAGGGGCTCCTCCAGTCAGGCCCCCGCTGCCGCTGATCTGGGGCCGTCTGTGCAGAAATGTCTGCTGAGCCAAGGAGGAAGGTCAGCAGAACCAGGGAGGACACTTCTCCCACCTGCTGGCAGGTGCTCCTCAGCCGTCACCGCCTCAGCCCTGCACTGGCCCCTCGGCAGCCCGCAGCCTGGCCATCTCCCTGGCGTCTCCTTGCGCTCTTAGCGGGGGTAGGGACCCTCTCGCGGAGTCTGAAGATCACTTCCCAGGGTCTCTGCTGGCTACCCTGAGCTCCAGCAGGTCCCCTGGGCCCCTGCCCGCCTGCTGTGGGGCGGGCTGTGATGAAATGTGCTCCCCTGGCAGCGGCTTATCTGCTCATCGCCACAGATGGGATGCCCCCGCCCCCACCCGCCAGTTCTCAGGCCCCCAAGTGCCCTAATTGGCCAATCTCACGCCCAGAACTTGTTTCCCAAGGACCTTTGAGCCCCAAGAACATTCCAAGGTGTGAGTTCCCGTGGGAGGGGACCAGGCTGGCACCAAAACTCCTCAGCCCCCTGCCCTTTGCCCTTTTTGCTAAGGGTGGGGTAGAGGCTGGGCGCCTGGAGGGGCACCGTGGGCACTGGGGCTACCAGGCCCCATCCTTAGGACAGTCCCCCATGTCTTTGATTGATTAACAGGTGATGAGGCCCCCCCAAGCGAGGACATACCGGAGGCAGGTAAGCCCCGGGACCACCCGCAAGGACACGTGGGACCACCCCTGAGGACACGTGGGTCTCGGACACAGGGCCCCACCCCAAGCCAGGGTTTGTGTCCTGGCCCAGTACAGAGGATGGTCCTGTGCCCTAGGTGAGGGGTGGCGGCCGGGACCGGAGGGAAGGGCCAGGGGTCCTTGGGTAAGATGAGGGAGGGGTGGGTGGGTGGGGCAACGTAGGGAGGAGCCGCCGGAAAGAGTGGGGTGGAGGGCGGACGCTCGAAGGCTGAGCGCTCGGAGCCCTGCTTCCACCTCTGCAGGCTCGGCCCCAGAGGAGGCCCCTGGGGGCTACACCTATGACCTGCCCTGCCGCTGGCTGGAGGCGGCCGACCTGCAGGCCAGCGCGCCCGCCACCCTGGGCAACGGCACCCGGCTGCAGCTGGCAGGGGTCCCAGAGGGCGTGCTGCGGCGGCCGGGCCTGAGGCACTTTTTCTGCTGCACCGGCTGTGGCAAGGTCTTCTGGGAGGGCTCCCACCTGGGCCGCATCACCACACACTTCAGCGAAGTCCTGGGTGGTGCCCCCAGCCCCTGGAAGCAGAGCTGAGCCCCCACCCGCCCAGCCAGCAGGCCCTCCTAGGAACAGCGCCCGAGGCCCGCTGGCCTGCCTTGCCCCCTGGACCCCCGCACACACGTCCGTGCCCCCCACCTACGTGCCAGCAGGGTCCCAGCCCCGCACAGCTGCTGGAGCCGGCTGGAGGAGAGAGAGAGGTTTTCCGCACAGTCGGAGTGCTCGGACCCTGAGCCGAGAACCGCCTGGCATTCAGGAATGAGGCCGACGGAAGGTGGGAAGGACACGCCTGGTATAGGAAATCGCACAAAGGCCCAAGGGTGGGACCCAAGTGGCTCCCCGTCCGCGGGGCTCAGCGGGCTGGTGGGGGGGGTAGGAGCACACAGCCCTCCCCACCCCCCGCGCTGGTGGCCCACTCCCTTCGCTGTGGCAGCCCCACCCCCACTACCCCGCCGTGCTGGCCTTGTCAGTCCAAGGGCCAAGCCTCCAGGCCAGGCAGGACAGGACCCTCCCGCCTTCCCCAAGTAGGTCCCAGCCGGGCTGGCCTTAGGACCCTCCAGTTCCGGGGAGTAAGATGGTGGGATCCTGCTGGGGCAGGGCCCTCTAGGCCAGATGTGGCTGGGGGGAATCTTCCTGGGGACTGGGCCCCGCCCTGCCTGCTGCAAGGGGCAGGGCAGCCCCCCTCTAGGCAGACACCCACTGTGATTGGCCTGGAGGGGCGGCAGCAGCTCTGAGTGTGCTGCCTGGGCCCCTTCGCTGGCCGCAGCTTGACCCCACGGGCCTCTTTTCCTCCCCCCACCCCCAGCCCCCAGTCATAAAGGAGGGCAGCCGCCGAAGCCACAAGGGGGCCCTGCACGCAAGAGCCCCCCCTCACAACTGCAGGAAGCAGCGGCTTCTCCACCCACTCGGAGGGAAACTGAGGCGCGGGCGCCTATTGCTGGCACCCCGAGGGCCCCGGGCGCCGGTTGCCAGGTGGGCGGGGAGAAGAGCCTAGACTGCATCTTGCCCTCGCCGCCTCCTCCTGGCTCACCCCCCAGGAATGTGCCCCCCCAACATCCCTTTCCTGTCCTTCCTGCCTTGAGCGGAAACCAGCTCAGATTTGGCTGAGGAGCCCGGCGGAAGCCTCGGGCTGCTGGGGCCTGGGGGCTGGGGCGGGGCTGCTGCCTCTGCCCGGAGCAGGGCGCACCTGCAGGCCCAGGTGTGACGGCTTCAGGTACAGGTGGGCACTGGCCATGCCAGGCCTGCCTCCGCCCCTGCCCATGCTGAAAGGCCACACAGACATCCTGCCACATTCCCCATCCTCTGTCCCTGGAAGTGCCCACCGAGTGCCAGGGGCTCAGCCCCCAGCACCTCTGGGGCCAGCCGCACAGACGGAGGGAGAGGCTCCGAGGGCAGAGCCAGGCCGAGTGGGCACTGTGTCAGGGCCAAGTCTGCAAACTGGCCTTCCCCACCCTATGGTCACTGCTGAGCCTGAGGGCCAGGCAGGGCTGCCAAGGTGAGCAGGCAAGCCAGACCCCCGCAGGCGTGGGGACCCTCTGTGGTCAGTGTGCTGCTTCCAGGAGCCAGACCACCAGTCCTGTCCTAGGAAGCAGCCCTGAGCATGCTCTCCCCTGGGAGGGTTAGGAGGAAACCGCCAAGGGTGCTGGCCCCGCTGCCCCAGCCAGCTGCTTCCTGGAGACTCTGCTCTGACCCAAGGCCCTGCTGTTGGTTGCAGCTGGTCCTCAACAGAAAGAGGCCAGAGCCAGGGACAAGCTTGGAGAGACAGGAGACGAAGTGTCCTTCCTAACCTCCAGGCAGGCCCGTCCCAGCACCCCTCTATCCCGCGTACCCTCTAGAAGGAGGAGAGGGCAACCAAGTGGGGCCCCTTCTCACAGCGATGCCTGCCTTCCCACCTCCCCACCCCTCTGCTGCCCAGACTGGCTGTCTCCCTCCGGGGACCCTCCGGGGCTCATATGCTCACTGCCCGCCCAGCCTGGCTCTACGGCAAACCCCTGGTCCTGAGCCATCACGGGGTCAGCCCACAGAGCTTTCTGAGGCCCCAGGGCTGCCTTAGGCCCCTTCCCAGGCCAGGGGTCAGGCACCATGCCCACAGGGTGGGCTGTGGTCCTAGTGCCAGGCCGTGCCCTGAGCGGCCAGCAGGGCAGGCAAGAGTTGAGCAGTGATTGTCTGCCACAGTTCCTGCCCCGGGCGTCCTTCCTCCGCTCTGGCCGAGGGCTGAGTGTTTGTTATTTGATCTCTATCCTCTCTCGGCCCTTCTACCAGGTGTCTGGGCTGCTGGGAAGAAACACTCTCCTCTTTCCCACGCTCCCCGACACATTTTAATGAATTAGCTGGAAGCCCCGCCCCCACTGCCCGCCTGCCTGCTCACCCTCCCTCCCCCGCCTAGTGCCTTTAAGGTGGCCGCAGGCCTTGGCCCAGCTCTGGCCAGCCGCCTCTTGTGCGCTGTCCTCCCCAGGCTGCCCCACCCAGATCCTCCCAGCCCATATCCCAGAATGCTCCCCAGGCTGCCCCACCCCTGCCCATGTTGCTCCCTCACCACCCACGGCTCTGAGCCTGGAAAGGAAGGGGGTCCCCAGAGGAAGAAGGGGGCCCTCTGCGACCCCGGCCTCCACCTCGCCATGGCCCTGCGGGGTGGCATCCCCTGGGCCAGCATCCTCGGAGCTGACGCAGAGAAGGACGGGGTGCAGCTGTGTAGCCAGGGTTCAGGGCGTGCCCACAGATCCCAGGTCAGGGGTTTCTCCCTCAGAGCCAGTGAACCGCTTGCCTGATTGTGGAAGTGACACCATCAAGAAAGCCACAAACACCAGAGGGGGGCTTCTCTGAGCCCTGGGGCAAGGCCTGGCTGATGGCGGGCCTCTCCCCCTCCCTCCAAGGCATTTGGAACAAATGTCCTCCTTTTGGACTGTTCCTTCAGCAAACATTTGGAGCCAGTGCCCTGCAAAACCCTCTTCCCCTCCTGCCCTGGACTGGGGCAGCTCCTAGGGTGTGGAGCGCAGCCGCTCAGGACGAAATTTCCCTCCCGGCCCCGGTGGAGGAGCAGAAGCTGCCGTGGGAATTCCAGCCGCTCCCCAGGGACAGCGTGACCATCCCCTGCACCCCAAGATGGCAGGCCTGACTACACCTGTCTGACCCTCACACCGAACCCTGGGTGGGGCAGGAGGCAACCTCCAGCTAGACTCTCAGGGCCACTCTGGCCACGCTAATCCAGCTGGGGGACACCCAAACTACCGATTTCATGGCCGGTGGTGGCGGCCGCACATTCCCACACGGAGCTCACAGGGCCCCTTTGTCTGCCCTCCCTAAGCCTGTGCGCTGTCAAAGGGACTTTTCTCCCAGGCTCTGCTCCCAGGCTCAACAGGGTCTCCAAGATGTCCTTCTTCAGGTCTAGGGACCTGAGCCCACCTGGGCTGGGGCCTGTCTTTGAGCCCACCGCCTTCCAAGGACAGCCCTGGGCACCGTCCAGAGCCAGATACACGTTCTCAGAGCGCCCTGCCGTCCTGGCCCAGCCCCGTTCCAAGGAGAAGCAGGGAGCTAGCTGTGTGTCTACCGAGCAGGTCACAACCCTGCACAGGGTCCCATGCTCACCTGTTCTGAGGGTCACTGTCCAGAAGGGACTGTGGGGCCCAGTGGACAGGGCCTTTGCCCTCTTCCCTGGTGCTGGGGAGATGCAGGGAAGTGGGTGCTGGAGGCAGTCAGGGGCCCTGCGCTCGAGGTGTTCTCAGTCCAGCAGCAACTGTTCCCGGGCCCCCTTACTGGGCCCAGGGACACTTCCTGGTAAGATGAATGGGACAAGGGAGGGGCTCCTGATACCAGCAGCACCCCCAGGTCACAATCACAGCTGAACCTAGCACAGGGCTCTACTGAGCCCAGGCTTACCCACCTGCACAGTGGGGAGCTCCCGGTGGGAGCAAGTCTGAGCAGAACAGTCGGACCAGCAGCCAGACCGCTGGCTTCAGGGAGACCAGAATGAGGGACTCAGGGAGCTCTGGCTTCCAGGAGGACCCCCGGCCAGTCAGCTATGGTCAGGTCTGAGGGCAGCCGACCAGAGGCAGCCAGCCCTGCGGTGGCCTTCCCCAGTTTTTCCTGCGGTTTGGCTGTAATGCCTCCAGAGCACAGAGCAAGATGGGGGCACACCCACGTGTGTGTCCAGACAGGGGGGCACCAGGCAGCAGGGTGGTCTCCGAAGATGAGGCCCGGGGCTGCCTAGTGGGAACCCCCAGCCGACTTCTGAAGGAATGGAAGCCAGGGCGCGGCCCTGCTGCCCAAGGCCTCCTGCTCTGAGAATCGAGAATCGTTCCTGCCCCATTTCCAGCCACCGCAGCCCAGCTATAAACTGTAAAACCCTAATGAGGAAATTTGGCGGCAGTATGAGAGCACCAATAAAAAATGGGTTTACAGTTTGGAAATGAGTCATTTCTGGGTTTCCTTTCCGAGCGGCCCTTGGCGCCTTACCTGGGGCTGCTCACCTGGCCAGGCCCCGCCTGTCCCTAGTCGTGCTGATGGCGGTGGCCCAGCAGAGGGAAGCAGGCCCTGAGGTCCCGCTGACTGACCTCCTCCCCGCCCCTTGGAGGCGCTTCTGAACCGGGGGTGGCAGGGAAGGGGGGCAGCCCAGGGCTTCCTCAGGTACAGACCCGGCTTCTTGGTCAGGGTGGGGCCTCAGGGTTTGGCTCCTCAAGCCCATCAAGTTGGGGAGTAAATGCGGGACGACCCGTGCCGCCAGAGGCGCCGCCCGCGTGCGGGAAGGACCGCGTGGCTGGGGTCACACGCCCGAGCTGTTCGTGGAGTTGGCCCCCGCGTGGACCTTGTATCCTGGGGGCCAGGCTGGGCCAGTCTTGTTGCCGCGCACCCGGCGCGTTAGGGACGCGGAGGGTCGACGGCCGGCGCTCCGGGAGCGCGGAGCGAGACCGGGATCTCTACCCGGGCCTCCCGGGTCTGAAACGCCCGCGAACCCCCACCCTGGGGAGGCCGCCCTCGGGTCCACCTCGGGGCCGCGCTCGGCCGGGGATCGGGCCTGGCTCTGTCCGAGCAGGGAGCTTGGAATTCCCCGGGTGGCCGAAGGGAGAGTAGGCGGGACGACGGCGGAGATGCGGAGAGCCCCAGGGCGCGTGGAGCAAGGACCGCCTCCCCCAACCACCGCCACCTGGCCCCCTGCCGGCGACCAGCGCCGCCTGCCGCGAAGCGCGC
>NC_048224.1:60152744-60157650 GCF_002007445.2 Ailuropoda melanoleuca | reverse complement strand
GCCGCAGCCGCAGCCGCCGCCGCCGCCGCCCGCGCTGAGCCCCAACACGGCCCGCGGCCCGCGCCCGGCGGCAGCATGAGCCAGGCCGAGCTGTCCACCTGCTCCGCGCCGCAGACGCAGCGCATCTTCCAGGAGGCCGTGCGCAAGGGCAACACGCAGGAGCTGCAGTCGCTGTTGCAGAACATGACCAACTGCGAGTTCAACGTGAACTCGTTCGGGCCTGAGGGCCAGACGGCGCTGCACCAGTCGGTCATCGACGGCAACCTGGAGCTCGTGAAGCTGCTGGTCAAGTTCGGCGCCGACATCCGCCTGGCTAACCGCGACGGCTGGAGCGCGCTGCACATCGCCGCGTTCGGCGGCCACCAGGACATCGTGCTCTATCTCATCACCAAGGCCAAGNAGGCCAAGTAGGCGGGCAGCGGCCGGTGATGCCCGCCCGGACCCGGACGCGGGCCTCGAGCGTGTCGTCTGCTGTATCTTCCCGCCAACTACCTCGGTGCGCACCGGGCCCGCGAGCCCAGAGGCCACAACGAGTCTGGCGCGCGCGCGTCCGCGCCCACGGGGGCCGCGCGGCGCCCGCTGCCAGGGGTCGACGCCCCCGCGCGGCAGCCTGGACCTGGCNCTCCGGCCCGGACGCGCGATCGTGGAGACGCTTCGCTGTTCCTGGGGTTCTAAACTATTTATCATGTGTGTGTATATTTGTGGGTGAAGTTTGTGCGCCTGATTTTTTTTTGTTTGTCTGTTTGTTTGGAAAATATTGTGCGTGGTCAATGTGGTTGTAGGGGGGAAGATGCATTTTTTTCCTAGTCTTAAAACTAAAACTTGAGTCTGTCATTTCTTGGTTGCACTGAAAATACCGCCCAGCCTGATGGTTTTCCCTTGCTAGTTCCCTCTCTCTCCTTTCCCTCTCTCCCCTCCTCCTTCCCCCTCCACCCCTCCCGTCTGTCCCTCTTACACACAGACACACAATTCCGAGTGAGTTTTGGGAGCCCCGGGCCTCCCTCTACCCTCTCCTGTGAGAGGCCGCCATCCCCCCAAACCTGCTGGCTTTGCAGAATCTCCTCGGGAGCATGGGTGCTCGGGTGTGGCGGTGGGGGGGGAGGGGATCATACCTTTTCTAGTGAGTTCTATTAGAGTTAGTCGGTTGCACATTTTTTAAAAAAAGTAAATGGATCTGCCACGATTGAATGTCATAACATTTATGACAGAATATAAAATATTAACATATTTTAAGCCAAGTTTTAGGTGTATTTTTTGAATCTTGGTTATAAACCCAATTTTAAAGGGCGTTGTATCCAGCGTTGTGAAGGCAACAGTGTACCCATATTTATATTTTTATAAAATACCTATAAGACTGTGAATCTCTTGTGCTAATTGCTGAGTGAGTTGAAGGACTGTTTTGCCCCTCTTCAGTCTCCCGGAGCTTCAAGGACCCGATTCGAATCCGAAAATCCTGTCGTGGGGGAGGGGCCGCGCGGGGACCTGGGCCGGAGGCGGTGCCTCTGCGTCACTTTCAGTCCCAAAAGGCGCCCTTCCTGGTCTCCGAGGTTCCAATTTTCTATGCAACCCCACACCCCTTGTTGTTTTGATCCTGAGAAATAAAAGGGAGGCTGAATTATTCAAATTTAAATGAGGCTTCCCCTGGGTAGAAGTGCTGCTGACCCTTCGTGCAAAAATGGGGAGCACTTGAGGACACAGGTGGGTGGAGGCCCTTTGTGCGTGGCTGGTCAGACTCGGGCAGTCATCTGTGGCTTTTTCTAAAACCTTGTGTGAGAAGAATATATTGATAATGTCCGTGAGACAAGCAGACATTGAAACTGAGACACAGATTACTCCAAAAGGAGTTTTTCTGTATATTTTTTCTAGATGCAAATACCTTTTTAATTATGTTAATTAATGTTAAGACTTTCTAGGCTTATATGGAAGCTGTGTGTGGGTCCTGGTATGGTCACTTCTAACTGGATAAAGTCTGCAGCACATTCCTGAGTGTACGATATAGACTTGTAGCCCAGCATGAAAAATTTATAAATAAATTTTTCATTGATTTTTTTTATTAAAAAAAAAAAGGTTGTTGGTTCTTCTTGGTCTTGGCACCTAGGACGAGGGTCAGGCTGCAACACGCTATTTGTGGGTGCCGTCTACACAATGCTTGGCTTGTTTTCAGCTAAAGACAGAGCCCGGGAAACTGGCCCTGGGCTCAACTCAAGGGCCAGCCCCAGTTGGCCACGTATGGGACTTGTGAGGTGCCAGGGGAGGACCCTCTTCCAGCTGGGGGGGGGGACCTAGGCCACCCTGAGAGCGCCCAGAACCAGCCCACAAGCCGTTTCCTCTGTTCCCTGGCAAAGCAGCTGAGGCCTCTGCAGGGGGAGCTCTTGAAGCTCTTCCCACCCCCCGGCCAGCCTGAGACGACAGGTCCTCAGCCGAGCCAGGCCCGCTCCCGCCCACCACCGCCTTCCTTCGCTGCGGCTTCCTGCGGAACGTCCTGCTGCACAGAAGGGGTGTTTTCTAACCCTCCTGACGACTGAAGGGCCTGTTTCTTCTCTCCGTCCCCTGGTGGCGTCCGGGAGCCGGGGAGGCCAGCGTGCTTCTGGAGCCAGCCACTCCCCAAGGAGCACAGACCCCAAGGTAGACTTAAGTGTCGTCCAGTGTCCCTGTGTGTGTGAGCAGAGCTCAGAGCAGGGTGTCTGTCCCCGGCACCTACGAGAAGAGCGGAGACACTCGGTGCACGTACCCTGAGATGCCCTTGGGGCCCTGCGGCCTTATGAGACGGGGTGCCCGGGCCGACACCAGTGGGTCCAGAGCAAGAGGAGGCTGCCCAGGAGGGGGGAGGCGGCACAGGTAACCGCTCTGCAGCAGTCGGCCGGTCGGGCAGCTCTGCTTCGTCCCGCAGACGTACTGCCCTTTCCAAACTGGGAGCTTCTGGGGCCGCGCCTTCCATGTTCCTACTTTGCATATCCCGCTCTGTTCTGCCCTTGAGGGTTTTCTGAGCTCTTTTCCCAGTTGGTGAAATAGGCACTTACTGTCCCTTCAGCTGGCCAGGAGACTGGGTGGGGGAGGTGGGGGTGCAGCTCTCTCCTTAGACGCCCGCAGAGGTGAGTGGAATATTCGATGCAAATGAGCTCTCAGGGGAGGTGGTGTCCACTGGGCAGGCGAGTGGGCTGAGGGTGCCAGCTGGGGTGCCAGGCCTCGAAAGGGAGGGTTGCGACAAGAACTTGGGCCTCGCTTGGGTATCTGGGGAATGAAGTGCGGCCGGGGCGCTGTCCGGGTGGCCCGCGGGCACGCAGGCCCAGAGCTGCATTTCCCGGAGCTAGCGCGAGCAGCGGACACCCCCGGGCACATGGTGCCAGCACAGGAGACCGTCAGCGGCTCCCTCGAGTCCTCCCTCGGAGACACACATTTGACTGAGAAGGGCTTTGTGCTGCTCGCAGAGGAACAGTTTTCTCTCCAGCGTGGACAAAAAGGAGGCCAGGCCCTGCTCGGCCCCCAGCTGTGCAGGACGCCGGGCGGGGTTTCGCCCCCCTTTTCCCTGGGTGCTGCTCTGGGCGCAGATAACCCCCGCCCCCCAGGCTGGGCCCTGGCTGCTGGGGAGGGACTCTGCGTGGGCCTGGAGACGGGTACTCATGGGCATTCCGGGGCCCTTTTATTGGGCAGGGCCCTAGGAAACGGACACACGCCAACTACAGCTCTCCTTCCGCCATCTGGGGTCAGAGCTGTGAACAAGCAAGCGACGGGGGCAGTGCAACTTCTCCGTCCAGGAACTCTGGGCTCAGGAACTCGCGCTAACTGGCCAATGGTGTCACCTGGGAGTCCCTCCCCAGGTGGGCCTTCAGGGGCGCAAGACTCCTCTCAAGCCTCTTTGTGGCCAGGGTAAGAATGAAGTCAGAGCTGACCTCTCTGTCTGGCCCCCAGGATCTGCAGGGCCGCTGTGGAGGCCAAGTGAGGGTCCTAGCCAGGGGCACTGAGGACACCCAGGGTGGAGGGGTCTGGCCAGCAGGGGCTGGACCACTGGGAGGTCCTGGGGTGCCTGCCAAGGAGAAAGGGAGACAGACCAAATGGACAAGGGTAGGGCCTCCCCCACCCCACCCCCCAGCCAGGAGTGATGGCGGCTCCTGTCCAACTGTCTCTCTGACCTGACCCCAGCCAGACACAGGAAGTGTTTACTGTTGGAATGGATGCCAGAGAGAGACCAGGAAATGCAGGAAAATGGTCAGCCAGAAAGAGTGATGTCTAAAGTCAACAGGCGTGGGAGCCAGGACAGAGCCTGCCAGAGGAGGGGGGACAGGATTTGGAGGCCAGACCAAGGGCCAAGACCGGGGGTGGGGGGGGTGTTAGGAGAAGGAGAGGGAAGGGGCTGCCCTCTGGCTCTGTCCCCCAAAAGTCCTGGGGCTCAGCACAGGGTGGCACAGAGCAGGGTCCACATAGGCAGCCTGGCAGCTCAAGGAGGCTGGTGTCCCCCTGGAAGCTGGAGAGAGATGGTGCCAGACGCAGGGGGCAGCTGGGGGACAAAGCCTGAGCCCGGGGTGTGAGGGACCAGGCGGGAGGGGGCCGTGGGAGGTCTGGGAACCTCCCAGACAGCTCCTCTCCGAGGCCGCCAGCGCAGCCTCCTCCTGGGGCTTGGGGTCTCTGGAGGCCGCCCTCCCCCACCACCCACTGCACGCTCTGCCTCTGTGGCCTGGGCACCGCGCTCCCCTTCCAACACTCCCCTCCCCTCCCCTCCGTCGGGCGCATTCTTCTGCTTGGCTGTACGTCGGGCCGTCCCTCGGCGCGCGTCTGTCTGTCTTTCTTCTCTTGCCCCCTCCAAAGCCGTGGCCCCCATTCATTCTCGAGGCCTCTGCCCTTTCCTCCGCGCGGGTCCCCGCTCGGCGAGCAGCTGCTATGCTAATGAGCGGAGGGAGGTGGGGGACCG
>NC_048224.1:60108092-60152571 GCF_002007445.2 Ailuropoda melanoleuca | reverse complement strand
GGGGCCCTCGGGAGGTTGGGGGGGCAGCAAAGGCGCAAGAGAGAGGCGCCGGTGGGGGAGTCCCGCTGGAGGGCGCGGCTGGGGGGCGGACTGGGAGTAAACGGACTTGGACGGGGAAACCAGCGTAGGGAGGCTGGGGCCTCCGCATTGGGATGGGGGATGGGCTGGACAGTGGGGGCCCTGGCCCGGGGTGGGGGACGGGCACTCACAAAGGCTGGGGCAGGGTGGGGGGCACGGGGGCTGCCCCCGCCGCCCTCGACTCAAAGCCCGTCCTGCGCACCCACTCGCCAGGCACGGGGTGTCCGGGGTAGAGACCAGCTGTCATATCTGTTCTGGGGTCACGGCCTGGGACAGGCAGCTCGTTCGGAGGTTCCCCGCCCCCGCACCGCGCCCCGCAGACTCTGCTACTCTTGGGGGCTGCAGTGCGCCCTCCACTGGAGGGGGTCTGAGCCGAGACGGATGGTCAGGCACTCCCGCCCGCCCCAGGCCTGGATGACTGGACACTGAGAGGGGTACGGAAAAGGAGCCCCCCAGAAGCGGTGCCTGAGGATCCCGGGCTCAGTGGGACTGGGGAGGGGACCGAGCGGGAGACGGAGACCCTGACCATCGCCTCCCCCCGCCCTGGCGTCCGAGGGGCCCCCGCCCCCGCGAGCCTGGCTCTTGGCGCCCGGTACGCCCCTGCCCCTTCCCGACCTCGCCCCCGGGCTCAGACGAGAACCCATGAGTGGAGGCGGCAGGCAGCGTCCGCAGCGGGTGGGGGCTCTCGCGAAGGCCGTCCTGCGAGAGCTGCCCCGGGGGGGACTCAGCCCCAGTGGGGGCGCGGGCCCAGGACCACGCTGGGCGGGCTGTGCTGCCGCCCTGCGGCCGCGGGGCGCACTGCGCCCACAAGCCCCGGCGTCCCAGGGTCCCCGGCAGGCACGACCCCCGCCGGCCCTTCGCGGCGCGCACGCACGCCCTCCTGGCCTGCTGCGGACATCCTGGAGCCCACCCCAGGAAGGCACGTTGACCCCATGGTCGTTCCTGGCTTCCGCCCTCCCCAGAGGAGACAGGGCCTGGGGAAGTGAGCCCATCACGGTCCTCATCAAGCGATTGGCAGTGATGTGCTTCTCCCATTTGGCCCAGTAGGGAAGAGAAAGGGGCCGCAAAGAATGCATGACCAGCAGGACACGGGATCTGGCGCAGCCCTGTGGACGTAGCTACCTAGCACATGTTACACTTCAGGACCCAGACCACATCTCAGAACCGTCGGGACCAGCCATGGGGGGGGCGGGGGGGGCGCTCCCAGATCACCTCCCAGAGCCTGGAGCCTCAGCAGAGGAGGCTGGGGGGGCGGGGCGCGGAGGCTGGCACTGGAGTTGCAGACTCTTCCTGCTGTCCCCCCAGCCCATTCCCATGGAGGTGGTGCCGCGGGGTGAGTGCAAGAAGGAATGTCTGTTCAAACTCTTGCCTGCCCAGAGCTGGAGACTGGAGACCAGGTGCACACCTGACACGGGCTCCGCAGTGGATAAAACCCACCTCTGCATGTCTGGGGGCCTCGTCATGAGCACCCTGTGGACAAGAGACCCCAGAGGAACCAAGCCCAAAAAACGTCCCATAAACGTGCCAACAAGATGGGACAAAATTCAAAACAGCAGTGGCGTCCACGAGACAGAATGTATTCCTCAACGGCGAAGTCAGGGTAGGTGGTCCAGGGCTGGTGCGCGGTGCTAGGGGCCAGGCTCCTCCGATGCTGGTGGCTGTGTGCGCTTTTGACCACAGGGCTCAGACGGCGGCCCAAGTCCACGGTTCGGTCCATAGACAGGAAGAACGGGAGCTGGGATCTTCTCCTCCAGGCTCGCTTCCTAGGAGGGGCTCCTGCCACATCTGCTCACATCCCATTGGCTAGGGCTCGGTCACATGACCAACCTCGCTGCAAGGGAAGCTGGGAAATGTAGTTCTAGTCAACGCTGTGCCCTGGTTAAATGAGGTCATAGAGGAAGAAAGGCTGATAATTCGGAGGTGGATAGGTGGGTAGCAGTCTATGCTTGCCTTGGTGACATCGACACCATCCAGGCCATGTTGTCAGATGATGTGGGAAACAAAGGCAAAAGAAAAATTCAACTTCCTTACTACTTACAGTTCATTGACAAGTCCTTGAGACAGGCAGAGCGACCTTCGTCTGGGAGCTCAGCTGCGTTGGTGTGGACACTTCGCTGAGGGCAAAAGGCGATCTTAGCCCAACCCCCTTCCCCACCCAGGACCCTGTGAACGTCCTTTAAACATATAGAAATTCCTTTGGAAACTTCCTTTACCTCTAGCCCCAAAGACATGTGTTGGCAGTCATCCCCCAAACATATGGCTATATGGCCCGCTGATACACATCTAAAAGGTCTCGTGGCTGAGGGTTACTAGACGGTAATGAATGACCTTCTCCTAGCAACAGCTAGTCCCCTCAGGGTCCTGGAAACTTTGCTTCCAAAATACTTGGGAGGCTTGCGCTGTCCCCAGCCTCCTCGCAACTCGAGAGTATAGAATGGGCCACTCCTCATGACCCTGGTGCAGCTCTTTCTGCCCAGGTGCCTGTCCCGTGCTTTAATAAAATCACCTTTCTGCATCAAAGACATTTTAGGAATCCTTTCTTGACCGTTTGCTCCAAACCCCAACCTCTTTCTTACATCATCAGGCAGAATCGTCTGTGCTTTAAGCACTGTAGATTTGGAAGTTTGTCCTGAAGACCTTTCTTGGGATTGAAACTGTCCAATGATGGACCGAACAGAAGGAAAACAGGGGCACTCCTGAGCGCGGGAGAGAACCAGCCTTGCGCTGCACTCACTGGGATCTCCCGCTCCCAGCTTTACCCAGCTACTGCACAGGCCCCAAGGGAAATGGGAGAGGCGGGACGCTGGCACGGGGGGGTGGTGTGTACCGATGAGTCTAGTGAGTATGGGTCACTTGTGCCCTCTGGTCCTGTTCTCCACGGTAAACCCCGTGCTACAGAGCTGGCAGACAATACAAGGCGTCCGTAGCCCTCAGGAAATCAAACTACTTTCGGAGGCTCTGGAACAGCCTCAGGAAGCCTCTGCTCCCGGCACCCCAGACAGCAGACAGTATGCAGGTGTAACCAGCCCTTTGCCCCGCAGGCCCCTGTGCCTGGTTCTCTTCGGCTCAACCTCCCTCTCCCTTATCGGGGAAGAAAGTAATAAGTAACCCAGCACTTTGAATTCTCAAGGTCATGTTGTCAATAAAGTACTCCTTCTCGAGAGTTCCTGTGATGGCTTTTTGTGGGTGGCTTCTTTTTGTTTTATTCGAGGCTGAAAGAAAATCGTTAGGCTTATCATTATTCCTAAAAAGCAACTTTATTGTGGTATAATTTACACACAATAAAATGCAGCCATTTAGCGTGTGCTAAGTACTGGTCGGTGTGTCTGCCTGCACAACTAATGCCATAATCAAAATACAGAATATTTCCATCACCCCCAGAAAGTTCTGCCATGATCCCCCAAGTCAATTCCTCCCCAGCTCTCCCCAGAGCACTGCCGACTGGATTCGCTGGGCCTAGTCCAGAATTACATATACAAGGGTTCGTGTGGGACATACTTTCTTGCTGTTGCTCTTGTCATTTGGCACAAAGCTTTGAAATTCAGCGTGTTTCAGTAACTTCTGGGCAGTGTCAGTCGTTTTTTTTCTTTCTTTTTTTTTTTCCACTAGAAAAATCTGGCTGGTACCACACCAAACACAGGCTAGTTCTCAATGGTAATGTTTCATTCGACAGAATTATCATCCTCCATAAAGGTGCTGGGGTCACAAGGACACCTGGGAAAACTCTGGGGAGTACAGGCACTGGCCCACCTGCTCATTTTCAGCATAGGCCCAGCATTGCTAGCGTGTGTCATAATCCATCCCCTCCTCCTGGACACTGAGCCCTAAGAACTGGAAATCCGACTGCAGCATGTCCACAGAGCCAGCCTTCCCCAGGAGAACATGCCAGTCTCACTGTGTTGAAGGCGGTGCACCTGAGACCCAGGCCCCTTGTCTGCTAGAGATGACAAGAGTAAGCATGTCCCCTGCCACTTTGCAGGGACACATGTGTGAGCGGCCAGTGGTGCGATGCAGCCAAGAGACAAAAATCTGTGTCCTTCATTAACATGCAGAAAACAAAACTTTAAAAATACTATTACAAATAAATAAATAAATAACACCATCATTGTAACATCACAAAACATAAAATACTTAAGGATAAACTTAATCAAGGATGTGTGAGATCTCCCTGCTGAAAACTATAGAACGTTGTTAGCAGAAATTTGTAACCATCTAAATTAGACAAGAACTATATCGTGTTCATGATCTGCAGAACTCAAAATGATGACGGGTCCGCTCCTCCCAAATTCATCTATAGATTCCTTTCAGTCTCAGTCAGAATTCCAGCGTGTGTGTGTGTGTGTGTGTGTGTGTGTAAACTGAATCTTCTCCTCCAGGCTCACTTCCTAGGAGTGGCTCCTGCCACATCTGCTCACATGCCCTTGAGGGTAAGGAAAATTTCTTAAAGACAACACAAAAAAACCCAAGAAACATAAAGGGAAAGAGTAATACACACAAACACATTAAAACTGAGGACATCTTTCATCAGGATGCCATTAGGAGAAAAGAAAAGCAAGCCACCGAGCAGAAGAAGATGTTTGCCACACACATAATCAGCAACAGGCTCACACCCTGAATTTATAAAGCACCTCTACAAATCAGTAAGGAAAAGACTGCCCACTTCAAAACGGGCAAGAGAATCAAATCGGCACTTCACAAATCATCCAGGAGATGCAAGTTAAAATCACAGTGAGAACAACCGAGAACACCACCAAATGTTGGTAAGCATGTAGGGCGATGGCGGCTTTCCCAGGATGCTGGGGGCTGGGGGCTGGAATGAGCTGGACTTTGGAAGACAGTCAGTATGACTGACTAAAACCCAGAATTCCACTTCAAGGCACGCCCATGCGTCAGTCTCCTAGGCCTAACCTTAACAAAGCACCACTAACCAGGTGACTTAAACAGCAGAAATGTATCACCTCTCAGTTCTGGAGACCAGAAGTCCATAGAGGGCTGGAGACCTCCGACTTCTCCCTGTGCCTTCACACATCCTCCCTCTGTGCGTGTCTGTCTGTGTCCAAATCCCCCCTTTTCATAAGGACACCAGCCATGTTGGATCAGGGCCCATCTGTGTTCTCAATATAACCTGATTACTTCTGTAAAGACTTTTTCTCCAAATAAGGTCATATTCTGCGGTACTAAGGGGTAAGGCTCCACCATATTAATTTGGGGGTGACAGTTCAACCCATAATAGGACCTAGTTGTTGTGGATCCGCCTGTGCACAGAGATGCATGCAAGAATATTTAGGGCAGCATTACTCACAATAGCAAAAATAATAAAATAATAAAAACAGATCGAATATCCATCAATAGAATGGATAAACAAAACGTGGTAGATTCCTGAAACAAAGCGTTTGCAGTAAGGAACACAGAAACTAGAGTACACGCCGTATCTGGAGTGCGTTTCACAAACACAATGCTGAGCGAGGAAGCCAGACACAAAACAAAATACGCTGTGTGATTCCATTTAGGTAAAGTTCAATCGACAGGCAAATTAAAGCAGAGGGTGGGAAAACTTCCAGAATGGTAGACTGAAGAGCTCAAAAAATCCTTCCCCTAAAAAACCAACAAAACGAAAACAAAAGTTCTGGACTCTGGAAATTGACCACAAGCTTTGAGAAGCAGGGGTGCCTGGCTGGCTCCATCAGTGCAGACTGCGACCCTCGATCTGGGGTTGTAGATTCACTCGGGCCCCAGGCTGGGTGCAGAGATTACTGAAAAATAAAATCTTTACCAAAAAAAAAAAAAAAGCACTAAGAAGCATTTATTCAGATCTCAGGGAGGACCGGTGGGAGCCCGTGGCATTTTGCATGGGGCTGTCCCTAATTTGCATCACACAGGAGTGATACCAGGACAGGGCCAGCCAGAGGGGGCAACCACCTTTGAGGTGACCTGGAAAAGTCCTATTAAAAACCAGAGTTGACACAACATATATCTAAAATGTCCAGGTTTTTTTTTAAGATTTAATTTACTTGAGACAGAGAGAGTGCGTGCACGGGAGCACAGGGGGAGGCGCAGAGGGGAAGGGAGAAGTGGACCTCCCACTGAGCAGGGAGTCTGATGTGGGGCTCAATCCCAGGACTTGAGATCATGACCTGAGCCAAAGGCAGACTCTTCACTGACTGAGCCACCCAGGTACCCCTAAAATGTCCAGTTTTAAACAGAAAAATCAGGAGATGTGCAAACAAATAGGAAAGTGTAATTCACGTGCAAGGTGAAGACCGTCAGGAAGAACCTCTCTGAGGGGGCCCGGATGTTGGACTTAGCAGACAGGCTTCAAAGCAGCCATTATAAGTATTTTCAAAGACACAAAGGAAACCATGTGAAAAGAGTTAAAGGAAAGTATGATGGAAATGACCCACTAAATAGGGAACATCAATCAATAAAGAGAAGTTATTTTGAAAAACAAAAAGGGACTGCTTTGGAAAATAGTTTGGCAGTTACTTAAAATGTTAACAGTAGAGTTTCCTCATGACCCAGGACACGTCCCTCTCTTCCAAGCCTCCGTGTATAAATTAAAACATATGACCACACAAGAAACTATGCAAGGGGCGCCTGGGTGGCACAGCGGTTAAGCGTCTGCCTTTGGCTCAGGGCGTGATCCCGGCGTTGTGGGATCGAGCCCCACATCAGGCTTCTCCACTTTGAGCCTGCCTCTTCCTCTCCCACTCCCCCTGCTTGTGTTCCCTCTCTCGCTGGCTGTCTCTATCTCTGTCGAATAAATAAATAAAAATCTTTAAAAAAAAAAAAAAGAAACTGTATGCAAAAGTCATAGCAGCATTACTCATAACGGCCAAAAAGTAGAGGGGCAGCCGAGTGGCTTGGTCAGTTAAGTGTCCAACTCTAGGTTTCAGTTCAGGTCATGATCTCATGGGTCGTGGGATCAAGCCCTGATTTGAGCTCCGTGCTCAGGGCTCAGTGGGGAGTCTGCTTAAGATTCTCTCTCCCTCTGCCTCTCTCTCTCTCAAATAAATAAATAAATCTTTAAAAAAAAAAAAAAAGCTCCAGCACATAGTGGATAGTGAGACATGGAGAGGATGGTGCTTCCTTGATTTTGGACATCTTAAGAAGTGATACCTGTATCCCAGTGATGTAAATGAAACCAACATCAGTCTCATAACTTTACACCTTGGTCCCAAAATGTGTCATCCAACTTGGTCCTGAGGGACTTTGCATTATTTCAAAACCTGCAAAACACATCCTCACAAGATGAAGCTTTCTGACCCTAACAGGTGTTTAAAAGAATGGGTCACTTGTTCTGAAGGTCATTCTGAAAAAGAAGTTCCAGGCATTTTGCCCATTCCTGGAAAAAAGTGTCCATACAACATTATCTTAGATGCATCAATTCCATCACTTTTAGAAAAAAATCAAGGTGCACTGCAGCTTCCCAGTCCCCCTCCAGGCAAGAGGGTGGCACCCCAAGCTCAGACACCCAGGTAGTCATCGGGTGCAAGGTCACCCTCCGTGCCTCCCCTTCGAGCATCTTGTAGCAGAAAACTGCAGGTCACTGACCAGACCCAGACCAACGCGTGGTGAGTGGGCTTGCGGCTGAAGTTGGGGCAGTCTCCGAGCTGTTGAGGGGCTTGACTGCTGTGAGCTTCTCCTCCCGAGCGGTATTGAGCTGTCCTGGAAGGATGGCATCTGTTCATCCAGAAAAGTATCAGCTGTTCACTAATCACTGCATGTCATCCATCAGCAACTCCACACAATCAAAGACCTTGGGGGCGCCTGGCGGCTCAGTCATCAAGCGTCTGCCTTCGGCTCAGGTCACGATCCCAGGGTCCTGGGATCGAGCCCCACATCGGGCTCCCTGCTCAGTGGGAAGCCTGTTTCTCCCTCTCCCACTCCCCCTGCTTGTGTTCCCTCTCTCGCTGTGTCTCTCTCTGTCAAATAAATAAAATTAAAAAAAAAAAAAAGATCTTGGCCTGGTTCTGTGCTATTTTCCCCTGGTCAGGCTCTATGAGGTCATTCTGGGAAGACCAAGATGTGCCGTAGGTTTCACTTCAATGTCAGTGATTTTGGTTTTCTGACAGCACTGCAAATGAAGGTTAACTTGCTTCAAGCTTAGGCACTCCTTGTTTGTTGACCTAAGCCCCACAGTCTGTAGCAAAACTCACTTATTTCCCTTGAGATTTTGTGGACCTCTGGGCTTGAGGAACAAAGGACCAGACTTTCCCAAAAGATATGTCCTGGTCTTTTTTGAAACCACTCACCACTGCCACCAGCATGTCCGTTCAGGGTCGTGTGGACAAATGACTCACTGCTGAGCATGAGCTTCCCCTGCATGCAGCCCCATTTCCCAAGCTTTCCCCTTAAAACACTCCAACTTCCCCTGGACTGACAGAGATGGTCGTTGGACATTAGTCTGCCACCTGCCCAGGTTGCTTGCTTCCTGAATGCAGCGACCTTCCCTGTCCCACTTGTCTCTCAAGTATTTGCTTTTTGAGTGGCAAGCAGCCAAACAGGAGTTTGGAAAGGGTCCTCTGTTCGGTAACAGTTTCAATGACCTAGATCGTATAGCAAGATGTCCCCATTCCGACAGTGCAGGAACTCACCCCAGTCCAACATTCTGAAGAGAACTTTGCTGTCTTCCTTCATCTCAGCCACTGATGTTTCCAGAGACAATCTGATCCCTTCCTTTAGAATCTTCAAACATTTTTGTAGATTTCCATCACTTTCTATTCTGTCTGCAAAATGTTTCAATTCTTCAAAAAGAGAAGATGCTTTGGCTCTAAAACTTCCAAAATTGAAAACAATAGTTTTTTGTAATACAGAATTGGAAGACAGAAGAAGGAGAAGGAGAAGAGGAAGGAGGGGAGGAGGAGGAAGGGGTGAGGGAAGGAGAAGAATACAGAAGAAAGAAGAGCCAATGGAACAGCTGGAGTTAAAGAGCACAATAACTGAAATGGAAAGTCCATGGATTCTGGTGATGGAAAAACTGGACATTCGCATGCAAAAAATTAATCCAGACACAGACCTTATATCCTTCATTAAAAATAAACTGAAGGGGTGCCTGGGTGGCTCAGTGGGTTAAGAGCCTGATTTCAGGCTGATTTCCTGGGATTGGGCCCGGCATCGGGCTCCGTACTCAGTAGGGAGTCTCCTTCTTCTTCTCCCTCGGCCCCTCCCCCCACTTGTACTCTCTCTCAAAATAAATAAATAACATCTTTTTAAAAAACTGAAAAAAGATCACAGACTTAAATGTAAAATGCAAAACTATAAAACTTCCGCAAGGAAGAAATCCAGATGAGCTTGGGTTTGACAACGACTTTTGAGATACAAAATCGAAGGCACAATCCATGAAAGAAAGAAATTATCAGTGGAACTTCATTCAAATTAACAACTTCTGCTCTGAAAAAGACAACGTCAAGAGAATGAGAAGACAAGTCACAGACTTGGAGAAAATATTTGCAGAAGGCACATCTGATAAAGGCCTGCTATCTAAAACATACAAAGATTTCTTAAAGCTCAACAAGAAAACAAACAACCTGATTAAAAAATTAGCAAAAGATCTAAACTGACCCCTGAAGAATGAAAACATACAGATGGCAAATAAGCTCGTGAAAAGATGCTCCACGTCCCATGTCATCAAGGACATGCAAATTAAAACGCGATACCACTACACATTATTGGAATGGCCCGGATCCAGAACACTGGCGTCAAATGCTGGAGCACGTGGGGCGGCAGGAAGTCTGCTGGTGGGCTTGCAACATGGCGCAGCCCCTTTGAAAGACAGTTTGTCAGTTCCTTACAAAACTAAACATACTCTTACTATAAGATCAGCAATTGTGCTCCTTCATGTTTACTCAAACTAGATGAAAACTTCTGTCCACACAAAAGCCCCCACACATACTTAGCAGCTTGATCCATAATTGTTCAGAGTTGCTGAAACCTGAAAGCAACCAAGGTATCCTCCAGTAGGTAAATGGAGAAACTGTGGTACATCCAGACAGCGGGATGCTTACTCAGCACTAAACAGAAATGAGGTATCAGGCCATGGGAAGACATGGAGGAACCTTCAATGCATATCTGTAGGTGAAATAAGCCAATTTAAAAAGGCAACAGACTGCCTGTATGATTCAAATGATATGACATTCTGGACAAGGCAAAACCATGGAAACAGTAAAAAGATCAATGGTTTCCAGAAGTTAGGAGGGAGAGAGGATAAGTAGATGGGGTGCAGAGGGTTTTGAGAAAAGTGAAAATACTCTTTACAATAATGGTGGATATGTGTCATCATAAATTTGTCCAAACACCCAGAATATACAACATCAAGAGTGAACTCTAATGTAAACCGTGGAGCCTGAGTGATAATGACTTGTCAATGCAGGTTCACCCATGTGACAAATGCACTACTCAGGTGGGGATGTTCACAGTGGGGGAGGTTAGGGGGACAGGGGATCTACAGGAAATCTCTAGATTCTTCCCAATTTTGCTGTGAACCTAAAACTGTTCTAAAAAAAATAGTCTATTTTTTAAATCCACTCAAGGGGATCAACAGCAGACTTGGAAAGCCATAAGAAATAATCACTGACTTTGAAGACAAATCAATAGAAATTATCCATTCTGAAGAAACTAAAAAGGAATGAAGTAAAAGAAACAGAGCCTTAGAGAACCATGAGACATTATCAGGAATATACAAAAATGCACATGATGGGAGACCCAGAGGGAGAGGCAAAAGAAACAGAAGCAGAAAAATATATATATCTGAAGAAATAATGACCCGAAATTCCCAAACTGGATGCAAAGTATTCATCCATACATCAAAGAAGCTTGGTGAGATCCACACCCAGATCTATCAGAGAGAAGATGGTGAGAGTCAAAGACAAAGAGAAAACCTGAAAGCAGCAAGAGGAGAAGGGCTTCTGTGCTGGGGCGCTCAGTGAGGCGACAGCCAGCTTCTTGTTGGACACATGGAAACATGGACAGTGGGGTGACATTTTTTAAAGAGTCAAGAGGAAAGAACTGTCAACCAAGAATTCCATATACATCAAAACTCATTGAACTTATATGCTTAAAAGTACAGAACACTGCTGAAAGAAATTAAGAAGACCCAAATAAATGGAAAGAACTCCCATGTTCATGGATTGGAAGACTTAATATTGTCAAGATATCAATATACCCCAAGGTAAACAGCTTTAATATAGGCAAGTTACATGATTCAAACTTCCAACAGTTTTTGCAGAAATGGAAAAGACAGAATTTGGATGTATATCAACCTACAAAGAGTCCTAAAATGACAGGCTAGAATCTAAGAGTACATATAGAAGGGTATGCTAGATGAAACATTAACACAAATTGAAACAATCTTTTTCACAAAGACTAGAAGGGTATACTATAAAAACTTTATGCCAGTAAAATTAGACAACTTGCATGACTTGGATAAACTCCCAGAAATTCCTAGAAAGACATAAATTATGAAAACTGACTTTCAGAGTTCGCAAATTTAATTAAAAATACAGACCTTGAGATGGAGAGAGTATCCTGGATTATCCAGATGGAACCAATCTAGTCAAATGAGTCCTTAAAAGCAAAGAAATAGTCTTGACTGTGTTCAGAAAGAGACGTGATGGCAGAAAGGTCAGAGAAACACAATGTTGTTGGCTTTGGGAATGGAGAAAGGGGACGAGGAGCCAAGGAATGCAGCCTCTAGAAGCAGGAAAACACTAGCAAACCAACTTCTCCCAAAGCCTCCAGAAAGAAATGCAGCCCTGCTACACCTTGATTTTACCCCACTTTAATCCAATTTGGATTTCTGACCTGAAGAACGGTAAGATGATAGATTTGTGTTGTTTTAAGTCACTAGATTTGTGGCAACTTGTTAGGGCATTAACAGAAAACCAGCACAACTATCCTGATACCAAAGCCAGAAAAAGACATCACAAGAAAACAAAACTTCAGACCAATATCCCTCCTAAATACAGATGCAAAAGTCCTCGAAAAAATATCAGCAAACTGAATCAAGCAACATATAAAAAGGATTACACCCCATGACCAAATGGGATTTATCTCTGGAATTCAAGGTTGGTTTAACATCTGAAAGTCAATAAAACAGAGGCACCTGGGTTGCTCAGTTGGTAAAGGGTACGACTCTTGATTTTGGGTCAGGTTGTGATCTCAGGGTCATTAGTTCGAGCCCTGCATGTGCACACACACACTCTCTCTTTCTCTAAAAAAGAAAGAAAGAAACCAAGAAAGAAAGAAAGAAAGAAAGAAAGAAAGAAAGAAAGAAAGAGAAAGAAAGAAAAAGGAAGGAAGGAAGGAAGGAAGGAAGGAAGGAAGGAAGGAAGGAAGGAAGGAAAGGGGAAAGGAAAGGAAAGGAAAGGAAAGGAAAGGAAAGGAAAGGAAAGGAAAGGAAAGGAAAGGAAAGGAAAGGAAAAGAAATTAAAGAACGTAAACCACACGATCCCCTCAATAGGTGAACATCGTTGACAAAAACCAACTCATTCATAAAACTCTGAACACTCCAAGAATACAAGGAAACTTCCTCACGTTGACAAAGAACACCACGAAAAGCCCTACAGCTAACATCATACTTAACAGTGAAACACTTGATGCTTTGCCCCTAAGAACAGGAATACCACTTCCAGTCAACATGGTATTAGGAAGTTCCAGCCGGTATAATGAGGCAAGAAACAGAAATAACAGGCATAGAGGTTGGAAGGAAGAAGTAAAAGTGCCTTTCTTTGCAGAAACACAATCCCGTATGGTGAGCGCCCTAAGAAACCCGTACCAAAGAAACAAAACAAGTACTGATAGACCAGGATCCAAGATCAGTATACGAAATTCCATTTTACTGTTTTATATGCCATCATGAAGAGCTTGAACATGACCGTGACACCAGGCCATGTGCAATGGCATCAAAAAGAATAAAGTTCTCAGGAATGCACTGAGGGCAAGACGCGCAAGGCTTGCGCACGGCACTACCCCTCGTCTGGAAGGGAACTGAACACTCGGCTCCAAGTCCAGGGACTGCAAAGTTCAGCACTATTCAGATGGCAGTTCTCCCCGGACTGATCCCTCTCTCTAGAGTCAATGCGATTTCTATCAAAATGTAGAAATTGGGTGTTGGTTTGGGTTGTTGCTGTTTTTTTCGTCTTAGAAATTGGCAATCTGGGGCACCGGGCGGCTCAGTCGGTGAAGCACCTGCCTTTGGCTCAGGTCGTGATCTCAGGGTCTTGGGATCGAGCCCCACGTGCAGCTCCTCGCTCAGGGAGGAATGTGCTTCTCTCTCTCCCCCTGCCCCTCCCCACCACGCATGTTCTCTCTCCCTCTCTATCTCAAATAAATAAATAAAATCTTAAAAACAAACACTTAAAGAAAAAGGAAATTGGCAATCTGATCTTAAAATTTATATAGAAAGGCAAAGGACCCAGAACAGCCAGAACAGCATTGAAGACAAAGAACAAAGTGGAATGACTCACACTTTCCAATTTCAAAACGAACTGTAAGCTGCAGAAACCCAGAGAACGTGCTTGTGGCATAAGCATGGACGCACACATCTATAGCACGTAACCGAGATCCAGAAACAAACCCCCACCTTCATGCCCAGTTAACTTTGGACAAAGCTGTGATGATGTAGCCATACCCCGACGTGGCTGGTTACTCCATCAAAACCTAATCTGGGTGTTGCCGTGAAGTCATTTTGTAGAGGACATTCAAGTGCGTGATCAGTCGACTTTATGTAAAGGAAATGATCCTACGTGACCTGGGTGGGCCTGATTCTCAGCTGTTGAAAAGACTTCGGACCACGGCTGAGCCTCCGCCTCCGGGCAGCTTGGGCCGAGCCCCGGCCTGCCCTTCCCCACGCTCGCCCTCCTGGAGCTCTCCCAGTGATGTGCTTGCTCTGGGGGTGCCTTAACTGCTCAAGGCAATTTGATGGAGAAAGGACAGACTCTTCAGCAAATGGGGAGGGGCATCCAGGCGCAGTAAGATTGATTTAGACCTTCCTCTCACGCCACGGATAAAAATTAGCTCAAAATGGTTCATTGACCGAAATGTAAGAGCTAAAACCTTAAAACCATTCTGAATAAAGCTCGAGAAAGTCTTTATGATCGGGGAGTAAGCAAGGAGTTCTTAGAAACATCCAAGTTGTGGTCCAGGAAGAAAAAAACGGAGACATTTGACTTCATAAAAATTAAACACTTTTGCACTTCGAAATGCATTTTTAATTATGAAAATTAAGAACAACCTATAGACTGGAAGACATTTGCAACATACATCCGATCACAAACGTACGGGCTGGAGCACATAAGGACCTCTCGCAAGTCAACAGTCAGCGAAACCACCCAAATCACGTGAATGCCTGGGCAGCGCGTGAAGCCCGCTCAACCCCGTTGGTTGTCAGGACCACGCACACGGGAGCCACGCACCGGGCCGCTGTCGCGTGAGAGACCGCCAGCGGCAAGTGCGCGCGAGCCTGCGCTGAAGCCGTGGTCCCCACACGCTGCCACTGGGCGCCAAATGCTGCAGCCACGGTGGCGAGCGGTTTGGCAGTTTCTTTAAAAATCACATGAAATCTTCTTCATGTGACTCGGCAATTCTACTCTTTGGTGTTTATTAAAGATAAAGGAAAACGTACGTCCACACAAAGAAATTTGGGGCAAATGTTCGTTGCACGATTTATTCATAATAGCCAAGTGTGAACAACCCAAACGTGCATGGAACACATCTGCCATGGAATGGGTCGGCCACGGAATGAGCCTGGTCCACAGAGTGAGTCTGGTCCACGGAAGGAAACACTTGTCCGCAGCAGAAAGGAAAGCACCCAGGAAGCAAAGCCCCATGGCTTGGGCAAACCTCAAAAGCCATAAGCTAAGCGAAAGAAGTCAGACATGAAAAGCTACAAAGAGTCCACGTATATGAAATGCCTTTTAGAAAAAGCAGACGCCGGGAGACAGCGTGAGTCTGAGGAAGGGGTGGAAACAGGTATTCACTGACAATACGCAGGATGCATCCTTCTGGGGTCATGGAAAGATCCTAAGCCTGAATTGTGGCAATATCTGCACAACTCTGCAAATTTACTAAAAATCATTAAATCATCCACTTAAAAGGAATAAATTTTCTGGCATATAAATGCAACTTCAATCAAGCTGGTTTATTATCATTATTATTATTATTATCATCATCACTATTATTGAACAAACAGGAAAGCTACAACATGAAAAACAAACTAAACCAGACTGGTTAGAGTTGTGAAGTGAGATGGCTCAAGCACAAGGGACACAAGGCAGTAATTCTGTGGAAAGTCGGCTGATCAGCGCCTGGGGAGGGGAGGAGGAGCGGGTGAGGGGGGCGTGGAGTTTCGAGGAGCCTGCCTGTGCCCCGTGTCCTGACCTGGATGGGGGCCTGCTTTGTGATAAAAGTCTGAATACCCACTTGCTTTACCCACTTTCCTAGACGTACGTTATATTAGACAACATTAACACCTTACAATACCGACCAAACGTTATACGGCTTGTAGGAATAAATCGCACAAACGTAAGCAAGACCTGTCAGCAGAGCAATACGCAGGCGTATTCAAACACGCGACCAGTCCTTGTCAGCTGCATCGCGGGGTGACGGAGTCACACTCTCCACACTGTCCTGTGGATCAGTGCGGTTCCGATTCAAATCCTAACAGGTTTTCCAAAGAATTTGACAAAATCAGGGGCTCCTGGGTGGCTCAGACAGTGAAGCGTCAGACTCTTGATCTCGGCTCAAGTCTTGATCTCAGGGTCACGAGTTCAAGCCCTGCATTGGGCTCCACATTGGGTGTGGAGCCTGCTTAAAAAAAAAAAAAAAAAAAAAAAGAATTTGACAAAATCAAGTTCTAAGGAAAAAAGCCCAAGAAGAACCAAGGAGCTCTTCAAGAAGGGTGTCCTGCCAGGTGTCCTTACCTCTAGACTAACAAGCTTCAGTCGTCTGGCCGGACTGCCCTGGCCCAGGGAAAACAAACTGACCCCCAGCCCAGAAACAGTCCCACCCACACAGAGAGAAGCTGGGAACCCGGTTGATAGCCGAATGGGAATTACAGTCGGGGGGAAAAAGGGAACTAGTTTATAAATACATCAATAAAATAAAATTTAAAAATCAATAAAAATTAAATATAATGTCTGATATGTGGGGTTGGATAAAAGGACAGAGTTTAAGTACTCGTTGAGACGGCCCTTAGCGGGGAGAGGGGGGACTGGCCCTCAGCTGACCACAAGTCGGTTCACTTTCCAAGTGAGGGTGTAAGTCCTGGGTTCGGGGTATAACTGCCAACCGATTAAGGAGAGAGATGGGACCCTGAGGGGGGGGCCACTACCAAAAAATAAAAAGGAAAATAAAGCAAGATATAAAAAAGCATAAAAAGGCACAAGACGAAGTCACAAGAGAAGCGTAAGCGGTCAGCACGCCCGGATGCAGGGGCCGAGCCGGGGCCTCCGAACTGGACACAGGCCCCTCTGGCACATACTCGCCCTTAGAGACGAGGGCTCCTCTCCCCAGCTGCCCAGCAAGCGCAGTCGGGTGGACAGAGCTGGCCATGCCTCCCAACCCCCCGCCCCGGGGGAACAAAGCTTCCAAACGTCCGGTGCGCCTCCCCTCCCTGCGCCCACCCCCGGCGCGCGAGGAGTTCCCGGAGCTTCTCTGGGCCTGCCAGGCGCCTTCCGCCCTTGCCACCTGGGCCCCGGGTCTCCGTGCCTGCTCGGCCGGGCCAGCGGCGTCCCTCTCCTTAGGGCAGACCTCGGGCCGGGGCCAAAGACGACCGCCAGGACGAGAATGGATGGTGCGCGGGTGCTCCCACCACGTGAGAGCTTCGGCCAGCTGGCCTGCGCTGGGGCCAGGGGTCTGCGGGGCACCGGGGTGGTGCTGAGCTCTGATGGGGGGTGGGCGCGCACAGCCCCGCACAGGGTCACCTAGAGTTCGCTTCTGCTCCCCGGGTCCCCGGCTGGCATTTGCTGTGGTCGGCGTCGTGGGCGTCCGCGCACGTGTCCCCACTCCCCTGCCTCCCGGCCACGTGCTCCGCCAGGGTGGGCTGGGCCTGCGCCGGGGACACGGCCCCGCGACCACCTAAGCCCAAGCTGACACGCGCGGCCACTGGGCGGCAGCACTGAGGCACCCCAGGGCTCCCGGGAAGCGGGACTGCGGACCACCGCCCTCTGGGAGCCACGCGCCTAAGGCGCCCCCAGGGCCTGAAAAGCAATGGGGGACCAAAAACCTGAAAACCTCTGCAGTTGAGTCAAGAAGTCTCTACATTGAGGCCGCCCCCAGTTCAGGGTCCTGAAGCAAGCTGGTGACCAGAGCGAGGGGGTCCGAGAAGTCAGTGCCCCTGAGCTCTCCCCCCTTCCAGAGCGTCCAGGGGATTCCACTAGATCAACTCATTGTGTGGAGACTCCCACCCATCCTGCCTTCCAGGGAGCTCCTGGCCCCCGGCATCCAGACCGTTCTCCCAGCTAGAGAAGCGTCCAGGACTTCGGGGCCCATGGGGTGAGCAGGTGAGCAGGGGCTGGACGGGAGTGTATGTGAGTGTGTCTGATGGCTGCTGCAGGCATCCCACAGAGCTGAGGTCATATCCAGCTGCCTGGGACCAACTATGTGACCCTGGGAGCCACACGCCTTCTCAGAGGCCATCCCTCTGTACCATAGAGATGGGACGGCCTGCCTCCTGGGATGTCTGCAATGAGGGGCACACAGTAGGTGCTCCCGAATGTGGGCTGAATTAAGGACCTGGAGGTGGCAGACTGGGGGCTCGGATAGGGCAACTGTTGTTGGAAGTAGGGGGTGCAGAACTGACCCACCCCCACAGGCCTCCCCAGGTCCCAGGGTGAACCACGGGTGGGGGAGGGCAGTGGGGCTATCGACAGATTTATTAGAGGCCTCAGGCAAATCCACAGGGTCCCCTCCCTCCTACCGCCACCAACAACCCAAAAGCCCCATGGTGCCCACCAGCGTCATCCGGTCCAGCTGCGCCTATGCTACAAGAGATTGACCCTGGCCACCACCTGCTTGCAGCCAGTGACGGCGAACTCACGGCCAGCGACGCGGTAGTAGCTGAGCTGCGCGGCCAGGAGCTCCGCGCGGGCCTGCTCTGGGAAGAAGCCCTCCCCGGCCATCTCGTCCCGGAAGCAGTTGACCACGTCCCGCTTGTCCAGCAGCAGGAAGGGCACGATGGCCGCGGCCTGCCACAGCGGGTGCTCTTGGACCAGGAGCGAGCGCAGGCCGGCGCGCAGGTCCTCCTCGGCCTGCACCGCGGCCACCCCGGCCCGGTCGCCGTCGGAGCTCGCGGGCAGCGCGCGGGACGCGTTCTGCAGCACGAAGCGCGTGATTTCCGCCGCCTGCGCTGCTGAGGAGCACGTAAATGGCGTTGTGGAAGTGGTGGGCACGCTGCGGCTGCAGAAAGCTGTGCAGCTCGTCCAGCAGGGCCGTGGGCATGAGCTCCGCCTCGTCCAGCACCACGATCGGGGTCTTCTCCTCCACCTCGGCCCGCGCCACCACGTCGGCCACGAGCCCCGCCAGCTCCTCACGGCAGTCCTCCGCGGCACGCGGCTCGGGGCAGTGGTGCCGCGCGTGGTACTGCAGCACGAGCGCGCCGTCCTCGAGCACCGCGCGGAAGTGGCGTGCCAGCAGGCGGCCCACGTGGCTCTTGCCCACGCCGCTGGGCCCGTGCAGCGCCAGAAGCAGCGGGCGGCTGTGCACGTGCGTGGCCAGGTAGTCCCGCAGCAGCGCCACGATGCGCCCCACGGCACCCGGCTGACCGAACACGGCGCGCTGCAGCGCCTTCTCCAGCCCGTCGAGGTCGTAGCGCTGCGCGTTATCGTCCAGGTTCTCGATGGCGTTGAGCACCTGGAAGCCCACAATGGCCACAAGCAACAACAGGCAGCGCTGCGCGCGGCTGCGGCGCTCGGCGTGAGGCCGGCACTTGCGCGAGGTCTCAGGGTAGAGCACCACGCGGCTGCGCCGGCGCCTCTTGCGCGGCGTCCTGGACGGCAGCTCCGCCGGGCCGTCGAAGGTGAAGAACTGCGGCTGGTCCAGGTGAGCGTGCGGCGCCCCGGAGCCGCAGCTGGGTCTGGGCGCTCCAGCCCCGGAGGCCGACCCCGTGCCCGGCGGCAGGAGGCGCCGCTTGCGCAGGAGGCACACGCGGCGACGCAGGCGGACCACGGCACGCAGCGGCGCGATCACGCTCGGGCCGGGGAGACTGGGGCCCGCGGCCGCCGGCTCCAGACTGGGCTGGCTGCCGTCCATGGCGCAGAGGCGGCGCTCGGCATGCAGGTCGCCCTCCCTGGAACAGGAAGATGGGGAGGGTCTCCAGACCTCCGCCCGGCCAACTGGGACCCTTCCCCCGAATGACTCACCCCTCTGGGAGGTCCCCAGGGAGCGCGGCGGGGGGGGGGGGGGGGGGGATCCTGGTGCCGGCCTCGCCGAGCCTCGCCCCGCTGATCAGGAAGCGGCTCCCCGCGGGGCCCCAATGCAAATCTCTCTGGTCCTCTCATAAACAGCCGCGGGCCTTGAGGAAGTGGCGGAGGGGGGAGGGCGCCGCTTATCGGGAAGCCACCCGGCTTCCTGGAGGAGAAGTAGGTGCCAACTAGGCGCCGATTAGGGGTGAAGAAGGGTCAAGGCCCGACCCCACTGCCCCCGCCCACAGCTCCGACTGCCAGGCGCCAGGGGCCCTCTGAATCCCAAGTGGGAACCAAGAGAAGCAGAGGCCGGAGCACCCCTAGATTCCAGAGACCTCCCACACACACTTAGGGACGCTGGAGGGGGTCCTGGCCCAAACTCCTGTTGAGAATGGGCCCAGGCCTCGCTGCCCCCCAGCCACAAACTGGGAAACTCTCAACATCCCTCCAGTGAACACACTGACGGAGTGGCCAGCAGGGAGCCCCCCAGACACTAGTGGGGTGGGGTGGAAAGATGGACAAAAAGACAAGAGCCAGAGAAGGAGGAAAAGAGCCACCAAGGAGACAGAGCTGAAGAAACTCAGGACAGATGCCGCTAGCCCCCAACCTGCCCCATACCTGCAGTGTGTCAGGTTAAGCTCCTGCTGGCCCCCCAGCCCACCAAGGGCAGCCCCCTGCCCAGGCCAGATGCTGGGGGTGCAACTCAGGACACGGAAAATACCAGCTTCCTGGGGAAGCTCTCAGTGGGGTCAGGGGCCTGGCTGGGACAGCTCCGGCCTGGAGGGGGAGCAACACCTGCGGGTCCCTGGGGAGCATTAGGAGGGGAGGAAGCTCTGGGGAGGTTTCCGCTTCTAGGCAAAGGAAGTGAGTCAGGGGTGTGGCAAGAGGGCGGGACTTAGGCTGGACGGAGGCGCCAGAGGGGGAGGTCCGGCTGGCTCACCCGGTCCCCGCCCTGGCCTTCGGGTCACCTACCCTGGCCCTGCAGCCCTCCTGGCTCAACCCTGCCACCCAGTAAGGCTGGGGGGGGGGGAATCCCATAGCCCCTTGCATCTCAGCTTGTCCTCCACGGAACCCCTATCTTCCCAGGGACATGTCCTGTACCTGACCCCCACAGGGAGGGGAGTAGGGCAAGAGCAGAGGGGACCTCGTGCCTGGAGGAGTCTCCCCAATCCCTCCCTTCTTCCCCTCCCCTGGCCCCAAGGGGGGGGGGCTCCTGGAATAGAGTTCCTTTCCTCCTTCTCCTTCTCCTCCCCCTCCTCCTCTTCCAGGGCCTGGGGCTCCATTCCCTCCACCTCCCCTTCCCTCTTCCCCCCTCCTGGGCCTAGAGCCCTCCCGCCCCAAGGACAGGTTAGCACACTGGGACAGAAACTCTAGAGCTGGGGGAAGACAGCCATGCATAGCTCAGCATCCTGGTCAGGGAGCAAATTTAGAAAGAACTTAGGCCAAAACGTGGCGGATGGGGGTTCCTGTGTTCCTGCCCCCAGCCCTATTCCCATCTCTACACAGATGGGCCTTCCCGAGTGAGCCTCTGCTCTTCATTCTGACCAACAGAAGCACTGCGTCTGGGCCCAGGCTTGTCTGCAGTCCTCCCTGAGTCCGTCAACCCGTAGAGTGCCCAAGCTAACCTGGCCCTGTGTCCCTCTGGCACCAGCAGCCCAGAGTCCCTTGGCTGTCCTGTCTGTGGTCCCTCCCCCTCATCCTCTCAGCCTCCCTTTGCCCACACTGGCCCCACTACCCGGCACACGGCCTCTGTAGCTTCCCTCCCCCTCACTGTGACCAGCGGCACAATCTGCATCCAGGAAATGCTGGTCATAGACTTGTGAGTTCTCATTGTCCCAAATGTGGGAGCTCCTGTTTGTCCATCAGTTCAGTGCCCTCGGGCAGGGTTACCGCACTGAAAAGCACTGCTTCTCCGAATCCTCCTCTCCAGCTGTGGGACCTGGCTCCCCAGGATCCACTGCCCCTCCTCTGCGCGGGGGCAGGTGCCTGGGGCCTTGGGCACCTTACCCACCACATGCATGGGCGGTACTCTCAGGCTTCCTGGGACCGGGGGGAGGGACGTTGTCCAGGGCCTGCCCATGTCCCATGATCCCAGCATGTGCGGTGCGGAGGTGAGGTCCTACCTGAATCTCTGCTTCCTAGGGAAAATGGAGGCAATTGGAAGGGGACCACACCCCAGCACCTGCACCCACAGATGTCTCCTCCCTAAGAATGTCCCTCCTCCCCAGAGCAGAGCCAAGCACCCAGACCCTGGCCCACAAAGGCAGAAATGCCCTTAAGAAGGTACCCACCCACCTGCACTACATGCAACCCTCAAGCATACCCATGAATAGCTCGTCCACTGGATTTACCCAAACACCTTTTATTTACAAAAGTGAAAGTCTCACTGTGTGCAACAGCTCTCACTTGACCAAGACGGTGCACCTGAGCAAGGAGCGCACCACTCCAAGGGTAAACTGAGGCAGCCATTCCTCACCCATGTTTGCTACACTGGCTGCTGCTGGCCAGGGGGAAACAATTCCTTGCCTGTCGGGCCACGGGTCAGCCAAACCGTCCACTGTGAGACACTCAGGAGCTGCTCAGAAGCAGCCAGGTTCGGTCTGCAGGTGATCAGACCCAACGAACCACATGATTTTGCCAATCTGGGCCAACAGGGCTGGGCCCACCCTTTCCCCTCAGGCCTGAGTCCCCCTGCTTTCTCCCCATGGAAAGAAGGTAGCTTTTTCCTAATCCCAACTACCGCCAATTTGTGTCCCCTACAGAAGTGGAAACCCACAACACAAGGCAGGAATGAGCCGGAAGCTTTCCACAGCCTGGGAGTGAGTTCAAGAGGCCAGTTGGGCACAATAGACCCAGAGCTGTCCTCCAAAGAAACAGACAGGGGCCTACGAGGAGCAAGAACCCAGGTCCCAGGATCCAGGCCAGGGTGGGGCTGAGGCACAGCAAAAGGGTGCCTCACGTGTAGGACATCTGAGGGTGGGGGGTGCTCAGCGCCACCCAGCCCAGCCTCACGAGCAGCCAATCTGCCTTCAGGAGAGACGGGGACCCTGGCACTCCCAAGTCCAGGGAGCTCCTTCTGGCCAGCCAAGGCCACAGACCCACCAGGGACCCCGCCCGGTCCCGAGAGGCCTCCAGTGAAGCCTCAGAGCCCAGCCGGAGCGGACACAGCGGGGAGGGGCAGCTCCAGGGCCGGAGTCTCTGCGGCCCGGGCCGGGCTGGGCTTTCGGTGTTCCAGCTGCTCCAGTTTCTCCCCGAGCTGAGAGTAAAGCTCCTTCACGGCTTCTCCACTCTGTGGGGAAAGTGTGTGGCTTTGGGGCAGGCCCCGGGGCTCCTCGGAGCAGACTTCGAGGTCACTCCGGACACGTCCACGCAGGGGAGCAGGGGACACACACACAAGGGAGGGCCGGGCACCCACCTGGCCCGTGGGCTCCAGGGCCTTGCGCAGGGCCTCCAGCTGGGACGGCGCCACCCGGTGGTGCAGGTGGACGAGGAGCCGCAGCGCGTGTCGCTGCACGCTCTCCTTCCTGGAAGAGGCCCGGCAGCGCTGAGGTGACACAGAGCCGCCCCCTCCCTGCCCGGCTGTGCCGCACGCCCCGCCCCCGGCCCCCCAGTCAGGGCGGCGTGGACACGGGGCAGAAAGCGGGCACCTGGGCGAGGCTGTGAGGAGGAAGCCGTCAAAGAGGCTCCTGCAGAAGTCCTCCAGGGCGAACTCGTCGGCCAGCAACGCCAGGTTCCCCATGAGCAGGTGCAGGAAGATGTCACCAAACGCCAGGTCGCCAAAGGTCTCCACTGCAAACACAGAAGGGGTCAGCCCCACCTGCCCTGCCATCCCCACCCCTGGACCGGCAGGCAGTGGGGAGGCCGCAGAAGCAGCAAGGTCGCCTGAGGACGGGGGGCCCGGTTTTCCTGCAAGCCAGAATCAGGGGCCCGCACAGGTGAGGTGGACAGGGCAGGGGGGCGGCCAGGGGCCCAGACCTAGGGAGTGAAGCAGGGCTACAGTGCAAGGACTGGGCTGGAGAGGGCACAAGAGCCCATCATCAGTGGTCGTGGCCCATGGCCAAGGGACTCTGGATTAAGTGGACTCCAGGAGAAAGACAAACCCCGAACAGACCAGAAACCAGAGAAGAAACCCAGACAAGTGCCACGGCACCAGCCCATGAGTTTGATCAGACTGCTATCGGCACGGTTCCGGAAGAAAGACAACAAAAGAAAATGACTTCATGCTTCGAAGCCACGGACTCCAAAGCTTCAAAATTGACTACCAAGAAAGCTTACTGATAAGCCTGTGCGCACAGCCAACAGGGTCAGACCCCCAGCTGGAGGACAACAGGCCACGGGGGGACACACACGCGGACATAAGGGCCGTAACACTCGAGCAACGCCGCCAGAGCGCTCTGTGACGAGGGAGCCGGCCGACGCCAGCAGAGCCGTCAGATGCAGACAGGGTGAGCTCCCGCTGCACATCGGAGCGGAAAGGACACAGGCAGGCCCACAGTCACAACAAGGGACACTGCCAGCAAAGTCCCAAAAATCCCACAGAACCCCACAGACTGTGCGAAACCTGAGAGGCAACATTGGAAGTGAGACACTTGTTCCAACCCTGATTTGAGCAAACTACCCATAGAAGAATGTCACAAGGCAATTAGGGAACCATGGCACCACCAGCACCTGGCCCCACATGTGACCACGGCCGCATCGTGGTTTCTGACAGCACCCGTCTTTTGTAGAGACATCTGCTAGGTCCCTCACGGCCCCTATGCTGCGAGTCTGGATTTAGGTCTAGACCGCCCCCACGGGCCCCCAGGCAGGCAGCGGATGCGCACCGGGCTTCACCATGCTGTGCTCTTTACTTGTGATTTCATCAACAATCCCCACAATAAAAAGCTAAAAATTAGGGACGCCTGTGGCGCAGTCGGTAGAGTGTCTGCCTTCAGCTCCGGTCATGGTCCCGGGGTCCTGGGATTGAATCCCGCATGGGGCTCCTTGCTCGGCAGGGAGCCTGCTTCTCTCTCTGCCTGCCGCTTCCCCCTCACTCTCTCTCTCTCTGACAAATAAAGTCTTTGAAAAAAAAAAGCTAAAAAATAAACAGAAAAGACTTTTTAAATTGGCATCCATTCTTACTAGCACCCACTAATGACACAGAGGAACCAGTGTACTCTTCCAAAACACAAGAAAAGGCCTGCATCCCCGCCCCTGGGCAGCAGCGCTTGGCTGGGAGACGCGGGTGCTCCTGATGCAGGCAGGACACCCCTGCGTCTCGTGACACCGTTAGACAAGAGAAAGAAACAAAACTACTGAAATGATCGGAAAAATGCAAATTATTTGCAACTGCACTCCTGGAAGTTTCCAGAAACATACTCAGAAGTTCCAGCCTCTGTGGCCAGGAGGAGGATGGCCCCGAGATGTCCCCATCCTTACCTAGGAGCTGGTGAACCTGCTACCTCACGTGGCAGAAGCCCCAGGACGGACCCAACATCACCCCAGGGCCCCGAGTCAGAGAGACAGCAGGGTGAGAGCAGCTGGGAGGGTGAACTGCAAGACGCAGCCAGGAGCCAGGGTGTGGGCGGCCTCTACGCACCGGAGGTGAGGAGCGGATTGTCCCCGGAGCCTCCAGGAGGAGCCAGCCCCCCCCAACACCTCGACTGTAGCCCCAGGAGACACACTTCACCCTCCTGGCCTCAAGCGGTAAGAAAGTAAGTTCATGTTGTTCACTTACAGGGAAGCAGGATGCAAATTCAGACCCACAAACAGCTTCCTCTGCAAACAGAACACGGGAAACGTAACACACGCACCACCTCAGACCTGTCAGTGACCCAGAAACACGCCTGGCAAGGGACGTGCAACATCTCTTTGAAGCGGCCTCAACACCCCAGATGAGCCTGGGGCCGGCAGAGGAAGGCCAGGTGCTCCCAGACACCCTTCTCTCTGGCTCGGCCTGCAGCTTACTCCTGAAGGGGTCCACTCAGGCCCCGCCCTTTTCTTCCTACTAGGAAGCAGCCCGGCCCCACCCCAAGTAGCCGGACACTGTCGGGGGTGGGCTCTCTCCATGGTCGCAGGACTGGAGGGGCTCCACCTGCCTCGCCAGGTAGGATAAAAGTAAGACAGCTCTTGCACCAGCGTGGAAAGGATCCTTCCACAAGCGGTGACCACAGCACAGGGTGGGCTCCACTCGCTCTCGTATGAAGACAACTCCCAGAAGACCAAGCCTGACAGGGGAACGTGGCTAGCCCCTGGGAGGCGGGGCAGGGCTGGAGCGTGGGGGCAAGGCACAGCCGTGGGCACACACACTCACCGAGCCCCGGCAGCAGGCGCAGGAGCGGGGCAGGGCTGGAGCGTGGGGACAAGGCACGGCCGTGGGCACACACACTCACCAAGCCCCGGCAGCAGGCGCAGGAGCGGGGCGGGGCTGGAGCGTGGGGACAAGGCACGGCCGTGGGCACACACACTCACCGAGCCCCGGCAGCAGGCGCAGGAGCGGGGCAGGGCTGGAGCGTGGGGACAAGGCACGGCCGTGGGCACACACACTCACCGAGCCCCGGCAGCAGGCGCAGGAGCGGGGCAGGGCTGGAGCGTGGGGACAAGGCACGGCCGTGGGCACACACACTCACCGAGCCCCGGCAGCAGGCGCAGGAGCGGGGCAGGGCTGGAGCGTGGGGACAAGGCACGGCCGTGGGCACACACACTCACCGAGCCCCGGCAGCAGGCGCAGGAGCGGGGCAGGGCTGGAGCGTGGGGACAAGGCACGGCCGTGGGCACACACACTCACCGAGCCCCGGCAGCAGGCGCAGGAGCGGGGCAGGGCTGGAGCGTGGGGACAAGGCACGGCCGTGGGCACACACACTCACCGAGCCCCGGCAGCAGGCGCAGGAGCGGGGCAGGGCTGGAGCGTGGGGACAAGGCACGGCCGTGGGCACACACACTCACCAAGCCCCGGCAGCAGGCGCAGGAGCGGGGCAGGGCTGGAGCGTGGGGACAAGGCACGGCCGTGGGCACACACACTCACCGAGCCCCGGCAGCAGGCGCAGGAGCGCTTTCGTGTTCCTCTGCTTGGTGATGTGCAGTACGTAGTATAGCCCCCACCTCACAGGCCATGCGCTGCTCCTGCAGGAACCTGCACCAGCAAGGACGGGCCACCCCTGAGCCGCACGCTCTGCACAGCCTTCCGAGGGGAGCCGGGGGGGGGGTGAGGCTCCCCCACCCATGCCCCTGGAGCCCGTACTTGGTGAAACTCTCTGGAAGCGTGTTTGGGTACGTGACTGGGGCTTTCTCCTCGGCTGGGAGCTTCTGATCCACGTTGAAGGTATGGTCGTCCACCACGAAGGACATGAGCGTGGGCAGGAACCTGGTGATGAGCTCCACCTCCTAGGCCAGGAGAAAACCCAGAACTGGTCCCGCACAGCCCCGCCCTTGTCCTGCACCGTACCTCACCCCTCGCCCACCCACCTCACATCGATCTTTCCTGGACGTCAACCTAAAGGCCTGGCCCCCACCCGAGACCCCACCTTGCTGATCTTCCTCGGCCCCACAGACCCTATCAAGAAAGCTGCAGACACAACCCCACCCCGGTCCCGTTACCATCTTGGGCTCCTTGAAGACCTGGCTGTCAATCATGTCCCACGCCCCCTGGCCCAAGGCCAGCAGCCTGAGCAGCAGCAGGAGATCAGGGCTGTCCTGCGGGAAAGCGAAAGCCTCAACGTGTGCTCACGTGGCCCTCCCCCCCGCTGAAATCACTCATGCCCACAGGGTCCTCGTGGCACAGCCAGAACCACCAGCTTTGCCCACAGGCTCCACACACCCACCAGCCATCAGGAGTATGTGCTCTCACAAGGGCCAGCACGGACCTGGCCACCAGCAGTCCATACCCACACGTCCACCCAGAAGGTGGCGTGCGGCCGGCCCAGTGCACTCACCCTGGGCAGCGTCTCCTGGCCGACCAGCTCCTGCAGGTGCCTGACGGTGCTCAGTGACAGCGTGTTGATGGCAAAGGGGTCACACAGGATCATGGACAGATCCCTGTGAGGGTGAGCACACCGCGCTAACGTGGCATGGGCACAGGCTGGGCTGCCTTGGCCACTGCCCTGGGGAGAATGGCCCCCACACACAGAGCAAGCCTGCCTAGCTGCTCTGGATTTCTTCCCAAAACAACTTTGCCGTTCATAACTTATCTTTAGCTTACTCAAAACACTGAAGAATCAAAAAAGTTTTTTAAAAAAACTAAGCTCTCATTTTGGTTCTGAAAAACCTGACCCTGATTTTGTAAGCACATCCAGGATCCCAGAGACAGTCACAGAGAGAAGGCGGGGCTGGAGCCAGATCCCACCCGCACAGTGGGCTCCTGGGATGGAGCTGACCACCCACCCCTTTGTTGCAGGCAGGCCCTGATGACTGCAGACAGCAGAGTCCTAGCCCAGGGCTCCCCCGAAACTCTGAGGCCCAGGCCCCAGCAGCTGAGCCCCTCAGCCGTGAGCATGAATACCAGGCACGTCTAAAGCACACTGGGGAGAAACTGCAGACACAGCCTGCTTGTCCGGAAACCTGTGGATAGGACCCTGCGGGCTGAGGAGCACCTCACAAGGCTGACCCTTACCCCAGGACTTGCTCCTGCCCCTTCTTCACTCCGTCCAGAAACCCCTGCAGCTCCCGGGCCCTCTTGCTGTCCACAAACCGCTCTCGAATGCAGGCGTCCAGGCACCAGGTAAACTGCAGGGAGGAAGCACAGTCAGGACGCGACCAGAGACAACCGCCTCCAGACAGCACTCGTGCTCACTGCTGAGGAGTGGCCGGTACCCAAGCCTCACGTAAGCAGCAGGACTTGCTGCCTCCCACGGTCCAGGCCTGGTACAGTGCAAAGGCAGACAGGCCCGAGGTCCCAAGTCCCCAGCAGGCCAAGCAGTGCATGGAGGAGACAGTATTTGTGCTCTGTTCTCAAGGGGCCTCCCTGGCAGCCCCCTTTGTGGGGGTGTGCACTACAGTCTCACACCCTGACACCACACAGCCCCCCCCAGGAGGTGACACTGTGTCAGGGTGCACAGCATCCATGTAGGGGACAAGGACGATACACAACCCCCCCCCCCGAGCACAGTACACAAGCGGCCCCCAAGGACTCTGGAGCAGAGGAGGGCCACTGGCCTGGGATACCCCACGTGAAGCCAGAGCAAGCATCCAGGAGTGGCCACGGGGCCCGTCCCAGCTGGAGCAGAGGAAGACACAGAGCAGGCACACAAGGGAGATGCAGGGCAGCTGGCTCTGACTCGGGTGCCTGGCAGAGGCCCCCCGCCCCTGAGCCCGGTCGGCAGAAGTGGCACAGGGGCCGGCACACAGCGGCTGCTGGGGGGGCGGGCGTGGACGGGGGCGGGGGGCGGCGAGGCCACCACCTTGTGGCAGGGGTCCACAGAGCAGATGTCCCCGACGTCCAGGTCGTGCAGGGACATGAGCAGCTCGGCCCGCAGGGTACAGTAGTGCACGTTGCGGGTCCGCAGGAAGAGGGTCCGCAGGAACTGCAGCACCATGTCGTAGAGCTTCACGTTCTTGCCCACCATCTGTGTCAGCTTCTGCACCACCTGTGGGGGGCCCCGCGCGGCAGCGTCACCAACAGCCCCTGTCCTGACACCCGACAGTCTCCTCTCTCACGAGACGCTAGCTCTGCGGCGAGAGGTGGCGGTTCTGGTGTTTAAGGAAATGAAGCCCACATAGGCTTCTCTGAAAGGCTGTCAACCTGTGTCCCCAGACCCCTCAGAGCCGCCCAGTCTGCTGGCACAGGGAGACTCAGGCCCAAGTGAGGGACACTGGCCACACGGCCCAGGGAAGCCCAGCCTGGGCCTCCTGGCTCCCTGCACTGTCCCAAACCTCGAGGCCCTGTGGCAACCCCGAACCACAACCGGCACCTGTCCCCATTCCTTGGCAGGGACCACCCACTTCTGCAACCCACACCCCACGCGGAAGGCTCCTGAGCGCCACCGCAGCCCACGGGAGGGAGGGCTGCTCGCCGCTCGCTGACCGTGAACAGGAGCTGGGCCTCTGGCTCTAACACTGTGAAGAACACACAGGAAAACCTGGGGTAACAGACATCACAGCACCCCAACGGCCACTGCACAGTGAGTGCAGAGACAGGCAGGGGCGTCGGGGGCCCTGGCAAGGCCTCTCCAGCAGGCTTCAGGGACCCCGAAGCGCACAGCAGACCTGGAGCCCCACTCGGCGGGCACCTCTGGTGTGGACAAGAGCTGCTGTGTGCCTGCCCTCATCACAGCCCAGGCCTGGCCTTCCAGCGAACAAGAGGTGGCGAGACAGGCTGCTGGCGGGCAAGCCAGGTGGGCACAGAGCCATGGCCCCAGTGGCTGAGCCACACCCTGAGGACCATGGGCAAGACCCTCTCCCCTTGCAATGGGTGCCGGCCACACAGCAGGAAGGACCCAGGCCCCCTAGGGGGACACTGACACCCCAGGAGAAATGTGAAGAAGAGGCAAGAGACCTCAGGCAGGAAGTACTACCGCAACCACTGGGCAGATTGTGGGAAAACATTAGGTCGGACCCCACTTCATGCCAGCACACACCCCTCAGCAAGAAAGCTAAGAAGCAACAAAACACCTGGCACCACTCGACCAGGGTCTAGTGGCTCGCCACCATCATCTCCCTCTTCTGTTCAGCCATCATGCTGGAGCAGCTCAGGCGACTTCAGTGACCCCCAAGTCACTGGGAAGAGCCGAAGTCTCCATGGCGGCCTCCAGCCCTCCCGAGCTCACCCCCCAATCTACTCACCCAATTGCTCTCGGCTCCAGCCGAGTCAGCCTCCTCATCATCCCGGTCAGCCTGCTCCCCTTCAGAGCCTGTGCTCACTCCCCAACCCTGCCTCGCCTTGCTCTGCGGCCTCATGTCTCTGCAGCCCTCGGCCACCCCTTGAGCTCTGGGTGACCAGCATGTGACGTTTACTCTGTAGTGTCTGCCCCCCTACAGACTGTGAGTGCCCCAGGCAAACAACCTGACCTCTGGGTCAGTGAAGGGTACAGGCACCTGTGGTAGGCGGTCAGGACTCAAGAAACGTTTGTCAAAGTAGCGAACGAATCAGACAGAGAAACAGAAGACAGGCGCGGCGCCTGGGTGGCTCAGACGGTGAAGCGTCTGCCTTAGGCTCAGGTCATGATCTCGGTCGGGGTCCCAGGATCGAGCCCCACATCGGGCCCCATGCTCAGCGGGGAGCCTGCTTCTCCCTTTCCCTCTGCCTCTCTCCATTGCTCATGCTCTCTCTCTCTCTCTCCGCGCTCTAATAAAAAAAAAAAAATAGTAATAGTAATCTTTAAAAAAAAAAGAAAAAGAAAAAAAACAGAAGAGGGGGGCCTGGCTGGCTCAGTCAGTAGAGCGTGCGACTCTTGATCTTGGGGTTTCAACTCATGTTGAGTGTAGAGATTACTTACAAATAAAATCTTAAAAACAAAACAAAACAATTTCCCAGAGCCAACAGAAGAAACGATGAACTGCACCGGAAAGGCTGCCACGTCACCAAGTGCCCAGCACATAGCAGCAAAGAGACCCGCACGAGGCACAGCATCACAAAGCCCCCCGGCCGGCCACACATACAAGCCCACGCCTCCCAGGACCTGAAGCGCGCACGGTGCTGGGCAAGGGGGTGGTGAGGGCGCCCCCTGCCTCACCTCGCCCTGGCGCCTCGTCTTCGGGGAAGGACTGAAGAAGTTGTGCAGGACGGACAGCTCTGTGCTGAAAAGCGCGCTCTCCTTCTCCAGGATGTATTGCTTCAGCAGCGGGGAAACTTCGTCCCCGAACAGGGCCTGGTTGTCCTGCCAGATCTGCCGCTTCACCTCTACGGCGCAGGCCCGGTACAGCTCCTTGTCTGCCATCACCAGCTTCAGCTTCTTCTCTGGAACCTGCGCCACCACAGAAGCCACGTCCTCAAGACAGGTCAGGAGGCCTCAGCCCCCCAGCAGAGACCACCGCAAGCCCAGCCCCACGGGCAGGGGCACCTGTGACAGGACTCCGGGCCGGAAGATGCAGGCAGCCACGCTGAATACAAACGGCTCCTGCCAAGCCGCCACGGGTCCCACAACCCAACCACACGCCGAGCTTCGGTCTCTGCCCAGCTTGGAGAACGTGGCCCTCGTTTGGGCCGGCAGCTCAGGAAACCTCCCCAGTGTGAAGCTGCCAGCCTGAGCCAGGGTTCGCTCCGCCTGCCCAGTGAGGGCGCCGAGGTTCTTACCTTGGGCAAATGTTTCATGACGCACATCACCACGGGCTGCAGGGACGGCATCTTCACCAGAGAAAAGCTCTTTTCCAGGAGGTCTTCCAGTTTCTTGTACCTGCAAAGTCGCACTTTCTGAGGCAGCTGCCTACTGGCCCCAGCAGCTGGCAGATCAGGGGACGCGTCTCCACGGGCGGGCGCCCCTCTTGGAGCAGGGGCGTGTGGCCACGGGCCCAGTTCCACGGCTCAGAGAAGCGCTGCGCATCTCACCGGCCCACCTACCTCTCCTCGGCCTTCCCCTCTGAGGCGATGGCCGACACGCGCTCCAGCAGCTTGTCCCGGAGCTCGTCGAACACCGACTGGTGGAACTCCAGCCGCGGCGTCCCGTGCAGGTCCAAGAAGGGCAAGGCGGACTGCAGGGAGGGCAGCAGCACGCCATTCTCTGTCTGAGGAAACAGAGGGCCCCGTGCGCGGGGGTCGGTTTCGCTTCCTGCGCGGGGGGCGACCGCAGAAACCTCCGTCGCAGCCACGCGTGGCCGGCACCCTGCGTGCCCGGTGCACAACGAGGCAGGTGCAAGGATGCTCCCGGCAGCCCGGGCCACAGCCCGCCCAGGGTCCGTCTGCGGGGCGCCGGCTCGGGGCACCCGGTCCCTCCATCCGGGGAACAGAGGCAGCCGCCCGCAGGAACAACTGTGCCCCCGCTCCCCACCGGGCCCCACCTGGAACTGCTCGATGGCCTTGAGCGGCTCCGTGCAGTTGGTCAGCGTCTCCTTCAGGTCCTCGCCGTTGGCCACGCCCAGGTCCTGCAGCCCCGCGAACATGGCCGAGGCCGCGGCCCCCGCCCGGCTCGACGCCCCATCCCCGCCGCGCTCCCCCGGCGCCGCCGGCCGCCGCAGGNNAGCGCGAGCTGTGCCCGGGCGTCGGCGGGCTGTGGACGCGCACCCCGCCCCGCTGAGCCGCGACCCGCGCCCGGGGCTCCGACCCGCGCCCGGGGCGTGCGCTGCGCGTGACCTTATAAGGTTCTTCTGGGGGCACGGCGGGGTGTTGCGGGGCACCTGGGGCCGGGGGAACGGGGAAGGGTGCTGCCGGCGGGGTCGGCATGCTTTCTGGATTTAGGAACTGATATTTTGACCAAGTATACTTTATTTTTAATAATCATGAGAAATCCCGTGGCTGACCTCACAGCTGCCTTTTGACGCTGAGAGTATTTTCGCTTCAAGAAAAGCAGCCTTCCGCCCTAGCTGCTGCCTGCCCCGGGGCCCCACCAGGGGCACGGCCCGCTCTCTCCCTGGAGCTGGACTCCCTCCTTGTCAGACACAGACGGGAATGAAGCTCACAGCCTAAGGTCGTCGCGAAGACTGAACTCTGAGTGTGCTTCCAGGGGCACCTGGGTGGCTCAGTCGGTTAGGCGTCTACCTTCCGTTCAGGCGGTGTCCTGGGATCAAGCCCCGCGTGGGGCTCCCTGCTCCGTGGGGAGCCTGCTTCTCCCTCTCCCTCTGCCTGCCACTCCCCCTGCTTGTGCTCTCTGTCAAATAAATGTGCTTCCAGAGGAGCCTAGCAGAGACCTGGGGGACAAAGTGGGATCGTGACCGAGGACCGGTATCCTCACTCTCATCACCATGAGCATCTAACCCCAACTTAACCCGCGGTGGCAGGCCCTCGGGCTGACTTGTCCATCCTGACATGCTGCGAATTCAAGGTTCCGGTTTCATGATGTCCCCTGTCCTGTGCGGTGCAAGAAGCTCATACAAAGTCAGTGGGCACTGCCTGGTGTGCACCCTGCATGGGCTCCTCACTGCTAAGTGTGCAAGCCCCTGGACCCAGCATTCAGCCCTCTGCAGCCTTTCACCTCACCAGCTCACCTCCTTACATCCAAACAGCCCTGTATCCTCCCAAGTCTGGCCACACCAAACAGCACACCCTCTTCCTTTTTGTGTGCCTTTGCTTCCGAGGTTTATCCTGCTAGAAATTCCGGTCCTACAGCCCAGCAAACTCTTGCTCATCTTTAAAAGTCACTTCTGCCACTGCCTTCTCCAGGAGGCCCTCCCTCCCCAGCTGGAGGGCATTGCTCCATTCTTCCTGCTGGTCCCACTCCTGACTTTGAGCTCTAGGGGTTGCTAGTGGTGAAGCTGTGAGCAGAGCTGCTTTCCACCCCCTTCCCCGTGAGCCAAGCTCCCAAGGCCAGGACTTCTACAGTTCCGTCTCTGTTGCCTGCTGGCTGAGCTGGTCAGCCCAGGGCCTAAGGACGGCCATCTGCCATGCCACTGCTCTGATTCCCAGGGGTGCTGGGGCTCAACCCCCCAATGGTTGAGCCCTAAAGGACGTCCCAGGTGCACTGCACTTAGACTCCCTGGGCTTTGGTCTCCCTGCAGAATGGAATGATGTCCATACCATAGCCACAGCTGTTGCAGTGCATTTTTGAAGGGGTCAAGCTCTGGCCCAGGACATGGAGGCCCACGGACCTCTGGAGGAGCTGGGGCAGTGACAGGTGCCACCACCAACTGCAGGAGGCCCTTGGAGGGAGGCAATCTTGGCAACAACCCCTGGGTAGAAAGGCAGGCCCAGGAAGTCTGTTGGTTGTGGCATGGCCTGCACAGCCCTGGGCAAGTTCATAAGCCAAAGACCATAGGGTCTGTGGGCAGGAGCTGAAGAAGTGGGGCCAGGCCCTGACCAGCTGGTCCTCTGGGGCCTCCCTGGTCACTGGGCAGGCTGACCCTGGAGTAGACTGGCCCTCGAGTAGACCTCAAGATAGCAGCTGACCCTCGGGTTGACTGGCAGCTTGACCAGTCCCCTGGGTAGCACAGCTAGGTGGGGGTGTCCTGTATTGCCCACAGGACTCCCTCCCATCCTGTCCCCAGCCAGGAAGTCCCAGGCTGCCACCGCACCCACCCTAGAGAAGAGGGCACCAAAGGGGAAGCAGCGGGAGACCCCTGGCCAAGGAAAGCCAAACATGACAGGTCTGCAGCAGGCCACATCGATGGGACAGCTCACCAGTCAGGTACACAACAGAGTTGGGAAGAACCAACAGCATCTCTGTATGGCAAGCGGGTGGGCAGGTGGGCTTCAGGCTGGGCCCTCCTCAATGTCCACAGGTCACAGAGGGGTTGGCCGGCCAGGAAGGTGGATAAGAGGCACCCAGAGAGTCAAAAGGCCGAGTCGGAGGCCCTTAGTTCCACAGGGAGGCCTGGGAAGGCCCCCAGGGAGACCAGGGTTCCATGGATAACCCGGTGGCCGGCTGGGCGGAGGACGCTCTACAGGGTGCAGAAGGGTCCTGTGTCATGGCGCTTGGGTCTTCGGACACCCTGGATCACCACTCCAGGCGCGGAGGGGAAACGCGAGTTATAGCAATCCTCCACGTAGTAGGCAGCTGGGCCAGGACTGCAGGCTGCAGGGAAAAGGTGGGAGCCCCACCTAGGCTACAGCGCCAGCTGCCGCATAGCTCCCAGCTCCCCACGGGCTGCGTCCCCACCCCTGCCCCCGGCCGGGCCTGCTCTCTCAGAGGTCTCCTTACAGGAGCTGACCCAGGAGGCGAACGCAGGTGAGCGGCTCATGGAGAAGGCGGGCGGGCGGCGGCTCTGCAGGCGGCACCCAGGAAAGATGTCGTAGGTGTTGGGGCTGGGGAGCTTCTCGCCCCCCGGGGCCTGCGGAGGGGCCTGAAGCTGGGGCTGGGTACGGTAATCCGCACCCCCGGCCCGCGGCAGTTTTGGGCGGGCCGGGGGCTCAGCTGTCTTGGAGACGGGGCGGCGGGCCCCAAAGCTGAAGGCCGGGAAGGCAGGCCGGCTGAGGGGCTGAGAGTCCGCAGGCGATGGCCGCTACGGGAAAAGAAGCTGCTGCAGGCCCCTCCCGCCCCACAGGCCCCGCCCCTCCCTGGCCCCCTCCTCCAGCCCGCACCCGCAGCACTTGCCGGGCGGGCCCTCCACCTTGCGCTCTCGGTTAAAGTCGGCCTTCTGCGTGAAGGGGTTTTCGCTTTGGAGCCACAAGGTCCGCCACGCCCTGCGGCCTCCGCCCTCTGCAGTAGCAACGGTGTGGTTCGGGAGGGAGGGAAGGCTGGTGGCCGGAGCCCCACTCCCAGGGCAGGGGCGGGCGGCGGGGCGCAGGGAGGGGGCACGCACCGCGGGTGGGGAGCCTGCGGCCGGTGCTGAAGTGGGGATGTGGGGAGGACTCGCGCACTGAAGCATCCGGCGCCGGGTACTTGGCGGGGCCGGGGGTCTGCAGGTCTGTCACGATGGGTGGGCGTCGTTCCAGCCCTGGTGGGAAGCAAGCTCTGGGCCTGGGGACTCAGCAGGCGCCCCCCACCCCTGCCCGCCTCCCCAAACCAGACTGAGGTATGGGGTAGCCAGGACCCTTACTCACACAGCTCCCTCAGGTTCTGGGTGCAGATAGGGGGGTGCTCTTGGAGGGGGCCCGTTTGCACACTGAGGCCAGCCTGGAACTCCTGCACTCCTGGGGGCCACATCTCCCAGGCGGTCCCTGGCTGGGGGCCCCACAAGAACACACTAGCCTTGGGCCTACAAGGGAGAGGAGGGAGCGCTGTCCACACAGCCCAATGGCCACCCCATCTGGACTGCTCCCCCAGCACACCCAGCTCCCTGAGAAGTTACCGGTCTGGCACAAGTGGCCTCTGCCTCAGGGAGCCATGGGTCCAGGGTTGGCCTCCACTGATGTAAAAATTCGCCAGGAATTTCACAGCTTTCTGGTCAAAATTCATTGTCAAAGTGTCTGACTCCCTTCCCCAGGGACACCTCAGAGCTCTGTGACCTCATTAGCCAGCCATGGGCACCCCCGCCTCAGTTGCCAGGGACTCCCTGGGAAAGGAGCACTGTCCAGCCCTGGAGGGGCTGCTGTAGTGGGTCCCTCAGAGGGACCCTCCCCTGGCCAGCCAGGTGGGTCATTCTGACATCAGCCTCGGCCAGGAGGACCCCTAGCCTGCCCCAGTGACCTCTGGCTTGGCCTCCTTTCCCCTCTTCTCTCCTTCCTTATTTCAATCCCTCTCCTGTCCTAGAATCTGGGGTCCCTTGGACGGCCAGGGTCCACTTTAGCAGGGCTTCTGGGAGGACTGGGGCCTCTGCCCAGGGATGAGAAGAGCGGCTGCCGGCTGTGCAGAATCATCCAGAATGAGGAGGGGAGGGGGGGAGGGGTCCAGGGAAACTACCTGGAGGAGGAGCTCCTGCTGCAAACCCAGCCCTCGGAAAAGCAAAGCAATGGAGGCTGTAAGGTGTCACAGATGAACGGGGCTGCCCAGGCTGAACTGCGAAGGAATAATGAGCCCAAATGAGCGAGAGCCCTCTTGGGCACCAGGGTCCTTGCTGTGCCCTTTGCAACTGACCAGCCTGCCAGCCCTAGCCCTGGTCTTGACCAAATCCATGCAAGCAGGGCTGAGTCAAAAACAGCTCATCCTCCAGGCCTACCCCATCCTGACCAAGTCTCTTTCTCTCCGGGTCTCTCCCATCCAGCACTGACCCTACCTGGCCTTGGGAGGCACTCTGGATGGATGGACAGAGGGACAGATGGAAACCTGCTTCAGTAAATACATGTTTCATTAGGGTGAGGGGCTCACGGCCTGTCCCCCCCCCCCGCCCCGCCGCTGTCCCTGGTGTTCTGCAGGCATAGCTCTCGTAACAAAGCCCCCGTCACTGGACATCTGAGATAGCCCTGATTTCTCCCTGTACCAAATATTACCATGATGGCTGACATCACACAGATGTCCTCGGCTAGATGTCGTTTCCTTTGGCCAGGCTCCTATGAGCAGAAGTGGCCCGTCCAAGTAGGTGATGTCCAGTAAGGACCTGAAACGCATCCCCCAGCTGCTTTCCGGACAGCGCCCGTGGCCTGCTGCAGTGAGTACCAGCCACCTCCGTCAGCAGCGCTGGCGTGAGGTTCCACCTTGTGTCCATCTGTTCCCTGACTGTGGATTCTTTTCTTAAGACGTTCCCATGACATTTTCCTACCACGGTGTTAATTTTTCTTGTTTTTGTGAAGTTTTCACACTGATAGCGTATCTCTCCCCAGCACTTGTTGCAATCTCTTTTCCCAGCTTGTAGTCGGCCTGTCAGCAATTTTTGGTGTTTGGACGTGTACCAGAATCTGTTTTTATACTTAGAAAGTCATTCCTATACAAACACATAAAATCAGGTATTGTTTAAAATGGAAAACAGTGCCCAGTTGCAGGGGAAAGTCTCTCCAGGACAGAGTCCCAACAGCCCCGAAGCTCAAACAGCTCTCCAGTGAGGCCTCTCAGGATGCCCGCGGAGGGGCTTGGGTGGGAAAGCTACTCCTCAGTTGGCTTCTGGCCTCCTGGAGGTAGCAAGAGTCCAGGCCCAATCCCACCCAAGCCTTCCCGGCAGGGCCAACATGGCTGTCCCACTTCTCTGAGCTCTGAGGTCCTCAGGCTGACACTCCCAGCTTGTCGTCTGTCTGGGCCTAGGAGTTCCACCTGTAAAATGGGAGCGCTCACAGAGTTGAGGAAGGGTCCCAGACCAGGTAGGGCCCGACAATGGCAGGCCCCTTCACAATGGTTTCCAGGCAACAGGGACTCCTGAGGGAGGGGAGTCAGATGCTGGAAGGGGCTGGAGCCATCAAAGGCAGTTGAGGCAAGATGACAGCTACTCAGAAACACAACCTCTTCACGCCAGAACCTCACTATATCCCTGGGTAGGTGCTGGAGCCCTGGAGGAGGCTGAGGTCTGCGGAGGAGGGGGAGTGGGGCTGGGGCCTGAGGGCTCAAGGCCACCTGTGAAGAGAACACCAGAGCTGGGGAGTAGGGGTGAGGCCTGAGGCAGGAGTGCTAAGGCAGGGCTGCTGAGGCCTCACCCCTACCCTCCCTGCTCGCTTTGTGCTGAGAGCCCCACCAGATGGCCAACATGCCTGTGAAGAGCAGGACACTGGGGACAGCCCAACAGCTGGCTGAGGCTGGCTAAGTAAGCCCCGGATGCCCCCTAGAGCGCTGCGCGTCTTAAAGACACAGTCTCCAGAGGACGTGGACTGGCGGGGACGCCAGGCTGCCTTGCTAGGTGCCTCTCATGTAAAAACTAAAATAAAAGTGAGCCCTCTGTGGAGTATATGTGCACACCTACGTGCATACACACGATCCCTGGGAAGGAAGGAAGGCTGGAAGGAGTCAGGCCCAACTTCTCACAGTGCTTCTAGGGGAAATGCCGGGCCAGACGACACAGAGAAGGGGTCTTACCCTTGGTGCCCTAGCCCTGCTTATCTCTCAGACTAGCAATTCTGCATTCACTCTGGCAGTTTTTTTTTTGAAAGAAAACAATTCGCACTGCTTGGGTGGTAACACTGGCCCCAGCGCTACCCCATTTGGGGTACAGTGAGGCCTACAATACTTCCCCTTGTATCTCTAAACAACACTCAGCTCAACCATCACCTCCTACCAGCAGCCCTCCTACCTGCCTCCCAAGTCCTGGCCTCATGGGTGGCAAAAGTCCTGCAACGCACCCCCCCCCCCCCCCCCCCCGNCCTTGTGTAGATTGCGCTGTGCCTCGGTCCAGGCCTGGACCTGGTCACCATCCCTGTGAATGCTTCACGGGGGCAGAGCTCCCCGTTCCCTCATCCTTAACCTCCTGGTCTGAGGATGGCTGGGTGGAGGGCAGATGGCAACCTGATGGTGAGGAGGACAGCGCATCTCACCTGCGGGCCAGGCCTGTTCTTAGTGCTTGGCCTGCGCCAGCCATTCGAGTCTCAAGAATCTCAGGAGGAAGGTGCGCCTGGGATTGCCATGCTGTAGGTGAGCTCCGGGACCTTTGCCTGCGAGCGGCAGGCGGGCTCCACAGCCTGCGCGAGGGGCCCCGCCTCGTCCTCCTCTTCCCTCTGCAGCTACGCCGGATTCTATCCGCAGCTGCGCTACCAGGTGGGGAACACCTATGGGCGCACCACAGCACAGCTGCTCATAGACCCCAGCGTGCAGAAGAGCCCCTGCTCCGTGCTGTCCCCCATATCCAAGCCCAAGTTCATTGAGGACTTCAGCAAGTCCAAGCCACCTTTGATCCCCTGCCGTGACCTGACTGAGCCCTACATCCCCCACTACACTGGTGAGCCGCCCGCCCACCAGCCTTGCCTGCCCCAGGCTCCCCCTCCTGCCTGTTGTCACTCATACCCTCCCTGTCCGTACAGGTCTGAAGCCCTACCAGAACTTTGAGATCCTGGGCCGGTTCCCATCCCAGGAGGTGGATGCCCAGAAGGGGCCGCCAGGGGTAGAGAACATATCCAGGCAGGTCCTGCTGCCTGCGGGCTTCATGCCCTACCCCCCGTACCCTCCGTGCCCACCAGGCAGGAAGGGGGACTCCAGAGACTTTGGACACCCAGGCCTGCGGCTGGCATACGGGGAGGAGGGCTGGAAGAGCACCACCCCTGTCCACAAGGCCCCTGGGCAGGACCAGGTAACTGGGAGAGGTGCTGGGACCAAGCCTCACCCCAGCCAGACCCAGGTGGGGGCTGAAGCAGTGACTTGCTCTCCTTCCATCCCAGCTGTACCACTACAGGAGGGATGAATACCCACCCCCAGCTCACCAGCAGGAGACACTGGATGTGGGCAGGTTCCACAGGCTACCTCAGCTGGACCACCCCAACCTGATCCAACGCAAAGCCATCTCAGGTGGGTGCCCAGGGCGTGGGTATGAGAACACTCACCCCCCTCCCCCCGCACGCACACTCCAAGGTTCCAGGGGCCCAGGCAGGATGAGAGAGCAAGTGAAGAGAACTGCCCATGGATCTGTCCACAGCCCTGCCCCTGCCCTGAGAACTGTTTCCTAGCGCCCAGCTTCTCCCAAGTTGGGAAACTCCTGTCCACCCACAGCGGCCTGGCCCCAGCAGGTAACTGACAACGTTTAGGGAAAGAGCCTGAACAGACTTCCCTGACACACCTGGGAGCAGGTGGGTATGCCCAGGGGAAGGTGGACAGGGCCTGGGGCAGGACCCTGACCACTTCCTCCCCTAGGCTATGCTGGCTTTGTCCCTCGGTTTGCCTGGGTAATGGGGGTGAATTACCGCGATGGTGTCACACAGGCCATGGATGAGTTCGACAAGAACCAGGTACGAGGACGACACCCCTGGGCCTGTTCCCAAATGCCCAGCATGGCCTGCACAGTGGCATCCACACCTCTGGGCAGGCAGGATCATGGCCAAGGCTCAGCTGGCTTCCCTGGAGGGGGCTGTGAAGGGCAGCCTTGGGGCTACCTGGCCCGAGGAGGCTGCTCCCCCTCTGCACCCGCCTCGTTCTCCTGACCGGTCTAGGTTCCCTGCTCCGAAGCACTGTGGGGAGTGAGACCAAGAGACCCCTGAGCATTAGCTACTTGTCAGAACAGCAGCCCAGCCCCCACCATGACCTACCGCTTACTGGTTAGGGGCTGGGGAAGGCAGCACGTGTCAGCACCTGCCTGTTTCCCCAGCTCCTGTTCAGAAATCCCATCTGTGCCCTGGGTGAGAGGCTGCCCAAGACACACTGGCCTAGCAACACCATCTACAGAAGCCAGGGCCTGATACCTTTCTACATGGGGTCCATACCATGTAAGTACACAGTGGGTCCCTTACCTACCTCCTAGACAAGATCGCAGGGACCAGGCCACTCTAGGGAGGAACTGGGTGACTGGCGTGCCCTCTGCCCATGCTGTACCACTGGCACAGGGCCAGTTATATGGCCCCAGGTTTCCCGCCCATCTTCTCTTCCCCAGTATAGAAGGGGCTCACCCCTCCTCAAACTCAGAAGCAACAGACCCAAGGCCAGCTGCTTCCAGACCGTACTGGCCCTCCAGAGGTTCACTGTGCACAGGCCAGGCCAGGCAGGAGGCAGGTGCCCAGGGCAGCGCCGAGCCTGTGCTGACCCCTATCGGGGTGTGTGGCAAGGCCAGGGGCTCAGCTGCAGCGCCGCCCCTTGCAGCCATGCAGGACAACTATGGGCTGACGTTTGGCAACAGTACCCGCAAGGCCTATCAGAAGGAACTGGAGAGGCGACACCAGACACTATGAAAATGCTTTAATGGTGGCGTCTGTACAGCATGTGACGTCAAGACAGGAAGGAGAGCAAGTGCACACAGAGAACAGGTTGTGAGTGAATAAAGAGTTCACACAGCTTCCACGCGCTTTACCAGGTAACAGCTCTAGGCCACCTCCTCCTCGGCCTCCTCCTCGAACTCTCCCTCCTCCTCGGCCGTGGCGTCCTGGTACTGCTGGTACTCGGACACCAGGTCGTTCATGTTACTCTCGGCCTCGGTGAACTCCATCTCGTCCATGCCCTCGCCCGTGTACCAGTGCAGGAAGGCCTTGCGCCGGAACATGGCAGTGAACTGCTCCGAGATGCGCTTGAACAGCTCCTGGATGGCCGTGCTGTTGCCGATGAAGGTGGCAGACATTTTTAGCCCCCGGGGCGGGATGTCACACACAGCTGTCTTCACGTTGTTGGGGATCCACTCCACGAAGTAGCTGCTGTTCTTGTTTTGGACGTTCAGCATCTGCTCGTCCACCTCCTTCATGGACATGCGGCCCCTGAATACTGCAGCCACAGTCAGGTAGCGGCCATGGCGGGGGTCACAGGCAGCCATCATGTTCTTGGCATCAAACATCTGCTGGGTGAGCTCAGGCACCGTCAGGGCCCGGTACTGCTGGCTGCCTCGGCTGGTCAGTGGGGCAAAGCCGGGCATGAAGAAGTGCAGGCGGGGGAAGGGGACCATGTTCACAGCCAGCTTGCGCAGGTCAGCATTGAGCTGGCCAGGAAAGCGCAGGCAGGTGGTGACCCCACTCATGGTGGCTGACACCAGGTGGTTGAGGTCCCCATAGGTAGGTGTAGTCAGTTTTAGGGTTCTGAAGCAGATATCATAGAGGGCCTCATTATCAATGCAATAGGTTTCATCGGTGTTTTCTACGAGCTGGTGGACTGAAAGGGTGGCATTGTAGGGCTCCACCACCGTGTCCGACACCTTGGGCGAGGGCACCACACTGAATGTGTTCATGATCCTGTCTGGGTATTCCTCCCGGATCTTGCTGATGAGGAGAGTACCCATCCCAGACCCAGTCCCCCCACCCAGGGAGTGGGTCAGCTGGAAGCCCTGCAGGCAGTCACAGCTTTCAGCTTCCTTTCTCACAACATCCAACACCGAGTCGACCAGCTCTGCGCCTTCTGTGTAGTGCCCCTTGGCCCAGTTGTTCCCAGCACCGCTCTGACCTGGAAGAGGGCAGCCAGTCACTCTTTGCTGGGCATGTGGTCTCCACTGGTCACCCGTGCCAAAAAGCCCAAATAACACAGTGAGGGGACACACAGAGCTCAGCCTGCAGGTAGAGCAAATGGACCCCGCAATGACCTACCCGATTAAAAATTAAATTAGAGCTCCAGCCAAGATGGGTTAACAACAGGCCATCCCCTCCCACAGGCAGCCCTGCCAATTCTCAAGGACAGATGAGCTGCAAACACAGCTTCCACTGCCTCCAACTCAATGTCTGTAGCAGAGAGATTACATCTGCCGGCTCCTTCCCTGCGGGTGGACAGCTGGGCTTTCCTCCCAAAGCCGCTTTAGAAGGAGACTGAGAGACTCCAGGGAAAGGAGATGTGCAGGGGTGGGAGCTTCTGCCCGGGTAGGGGGGCGGGCAGATGGATCAAGACCTCAGCTCTGCGGCGCTGACAGCAATGACCTTGGGCACCCTTTGACCTTTGAGCCGTCCTGGTTACCAGGACACCGCCCAGCCCCCACCCCGCGGCTCACCGAAAACGAAGTTGTCCGGCCTGAAGATTTGCCCGAAGGGCCCCGAGCGCACGGAGTCCATGGTGCCCGGCTCCAAGTCCACGAGCACAGCGCGGGGCACGTACTTGCCACCTGGGGCGGGGAGTGGGGGGAAGAGGCCGTCAGCGAGGGGAGGGCCGCGGGAAGGCAGGAAGGAGTTGGGGAAGGGGCGTGGTGTCTCACCGGTGGCCTCGTTGTAGTACACGTTGATCCGCTCCAGCTGCAGGTCGCTGTCGCCATGGTAAGTGCCGGTAGGATCGATGCCATGCTCGTCGCTGATCACCTCCCAGAACTGCGAGGGACGCAGGCGGGCCGGGCCCGGGCTGAGTCACGCCGGCGGTGCCCGGACCCGGCCCCGCCCCGGATGGGCGCGGCCCTCCCCTCCCCCCACGCCGCCGCTTCTGTCGCTGCCGCCGCCGCCAGGTCAGGTTCGTCCCCGGGGGCCCGCGCCGCCGCCCCGGCTCCGACCCCGTGCCGGGCCGCAATGCGGGTGGCCGACCGCCCACCCGCCCGCTGCCGCCATCTTTTCTGCCGCCCGCCCATCCGCCCTGGTCACCCGCGCCGGGCGCCAGGCGCCCCACTGCCCACCTTGGCGCCGATCTGGTTGCCGCACTGGCCGGCCTGCAGGTGCACGATCTCCCTCATGGCGGCGGCGGCGCTGGCGGAAGGACGGACGCAAGACCTGAGGAACGGGCGCGCAGAGTGCTACAACCGACGCTCCGCCAGCGCTTATATATCCGCCGCGCCCGCCCCCGCCAGCCTCCTATTGGGCTGCCAGAACGAGGCTGGCCAGCATCCTAGTTTGATTGGCTGTTTTTCCCGTCAATCCGGCCGCCTAACGCCCTCCTTCCCCACGCCGTTCGCTCTTTATTGGTCCGCCTCGGCCTCCGCTCTCCCTATCAAAACCCCCTCCCTCGCGCTGCAGTGCTCCGTCCATTGGTCGTTTCAAATGATTGATTTGCCCCCTCATTGGCTGGCCCCGGAGAGCACGCCGACCGAGGGCCGGCGTCCTGGTAACCGCCGCAGTGCCGCGGGGACGCGCGCGGGCGGGGCCGGCCGCCCGGGGAGGGTCCGCGGGCGGGGCCGAGGGGCGGGGG
>NC_048224.1:60090846-60107993 GCF_002007445.2 Ailuropoda melanoleuca | reverse complement strand
CAGCCCCGGGGGGCGAGCGCGCGGGCCCGGCCCGCCGGAGCGCCTTCTCCCGGGCGGCTGCCGGGGACCTGGGGGCACGAAACGAGGGGTCTCGGCGCGGAGGAGGGGGCGGCCTGCTGCCCTCCCCGGCCCGTACGCCCGCCCCCGGTGGCGGTCAGGTGAGGGAGCACGTGGGGCCGCTGCCCCCGGGGCCTGGAGAGGGGCGGGGAGGGCGGGGCCGGCCGGGCTGCCGCGCACTTGTTGTGGAGACGGCGCTGGCCCCGCGCCGGTCGCCTGGCGCCTCGGCCCCAGAAACGCGGAGCTGCGTGGAGACGCGGGCGGGCCCCCGACCCCGACCCGCGGGCTCCCTGCCCCCGCTACCGCAGCCATACCTGCGCTGGCAGACGCTTTGGCTTTTCCCTGATGTTCGGAGGGGGAAAGTCTATGAACGAAAAGCGGTTAAGTGACCTGTGGTCGCACCTTCAATCCCACGCTTTAAAAATCGCACTTGCGGTGTGTGTTGTTAACATTTTCAAACGACTCGGTCACGCCCTTGGGTCTCCCTCGAACGGTGTCCCTTACTGGCCCCTGGAGCCTCTCTAGATTGCAGTTTTCTCCGTGAGCTTTTTACCCCATGGGTGTTGGGGGCAATACGTGGTTCTGTTTTTCCCTAAAAGGAAGGCACTCTCTTCAGATAGTACCGTACCACACTTAGTACTGCGGTGTTACGGCACACACGCGGCCCTAAAACGTATAATGGAATGCGACGTCCGAACCCGAATCTGTGGATGAAATCGTTGGGACAAGCAGCGGCTGGCGTAGAGATTAGCATGTCCATCCCTGGGAGAGTGGTCTGCCGCCGCGCTGCTCCCGGACCGCAGTCCTGGCCTGGAGGGTGAGTCAGCACGGCAGAGTGCCAGTGGTTCGGCCCTGCCCGTAGGGAGCCGGCCCCCTCCCCCGCATACCTGTGCCGGAAGGTGGGCCTCGCTGCTGTGGCCCGCGGGTCTTCCAGGCTCAGCGTGTGCACGGCATCCTGTTTTCCTCACTGCGCCCTGCAAAGTTAGCTTAGCCGCCCAAGGGGCAGCCGGCAAGGCCAAGGCTCTGCGGCAGTCATAAATCCACTAATCAATCCGGTGAGAAAGCGAGAAGCTCGGATGTTTCCCCCAGTGAGTCAATGAGGCTTTTGTCAAAGCCGCCACTGCTCATCCCCTACCCCCAGCTCTGTGACCTGAGATCCCCACTTTCTGCCCGGGTGTGAGCCCCAGAGCTCTGAGACACCAGGTTGTCCACTTTGACCCTCCCATGGCCTCAGGGAGATGGACACTGAGAACAAGACCATGGACGTCTCCCTGTGGCCCTCAGGGGTGAGCCCAAGGAGCACGGTGGCTGCTGCCGTACAGGGCTGGTTGGGGGAGGCCCTACAGAACCCCACCCTGAGCCAAGGGTGTTCCTGCCACACTGTGGAGAGGTGGGCCTGCATGGGGCAGTGCATGGAGCAGGAGGGCCAGCCCCAGTGGCCCGGGCCCAGTGGGTGTCTGTGGCGAGGAGGGATGCAGGGCAGAAAGGGCCAGACATGCAGGGAAGCCTGGGCAGGGGCCGTGGGAGTGCTGGGCGCCGGGCCCTCCTGCCCCAGCCTGCAGCTGTTGGCGGCATCCACAAATGAAGGCTCTGTTTACTCGTGGCCATGGTCCCAGCGGGAGGGTGCCTTACCGCCAGGCAGGGGCAGCAGGCAGACAGTCGTTCACGGCCTCAAAGGACCCGCAGTCGGCCTTTGTGGGCGGCCTCACCCGCCCCGGAAGGAGGGGTGCATGGAGTACTTTCTTCCCTTCTCTCTGTGTCCCCACTGTAGGGAGGGAAAGCACCGCACCTGTCTCCCCAGGGAGCTATCCAGGCCCAGCCCCACCTCAGGGAACTTTCATCAAAGGGAGCGTGAGGCTGATGTCCACCCCTAGGAGCATCCTGAGGTCATAGAAGTCAGTTTGGTGGGGGCAAGCTGGAGTGTATGAGCCGGCCCCCGGGGTCGTGCTCCCATGAGCTGCAGACAGGCAGCTACCACCCTTGGTGGGCAGCGAGCCCCAGGCCTAGGAGGCCTGGAAGCTTGTTTAGGGGGGACAGGGAACATGAAGAGGGAGGGCACTGAGAGGAGCAGAGGGATGGGGGGGGGCTGAGGGGACTGAGGGCAGGACCAGGGGCAAGCATTGGCCCTGGAGCGCCCCAGGCCTCCTCTCCCCACACTGGGTCTGGTGGGCGAACCTGGAGGGCTGGGGAGGAGGCAGCATTCCCTGGATAAGGAGGTTACTGCCCACAGCAGCATACTGAGAACTGGGGCGAGCCAAACCCCTGCCCAGGTCCCCTCCACCTCTGGTCTGTGGGTGTGTGCCCCTCAGCGCATAAGGTCTGGGCGGCAGACTGAATCTTACTGAAGAAGCTTTCTTTTCTCCCCATGGTATTTTGGGGAAGGCGTGTTGTGGGAAGCCCTGGGCTGGAAGGGGGCAGTTTCCTTACCCGCTGGCAGGCAGACATGACTTACTGCCATGGGGAGGGGCGGGGGCTGGGCAGGAGTCCCTACCCCTCCCCATGGCGGGGTGCACCCTCCCTCACCTGACCTTCGTCCGCCTCACGGCTGAGGGGTTTGGGGTGGCATGGTGGCACGGGCTCCAGGTGCGGGCAGCTCTAGGGGTGGCCGGCAGGACCCGCTTCCTGGTGGGTCTTGCTGGGGTGGGGGGCGCTGAGTACCTGTTCTGCTGGCCCATGGCAGCCGTATGCCTGTGTCTCACCTGGACACTGCCCTGCGCCTCGCCCATTGCGGGGAGGGGGGTCAGTACAGCGGGGGGTGGGGGGCCTGGGGCCTCCAGGTCCTCACGCCTCCCCTCCGCATTCCCTGGGCCCTGTGGGACCCGTGAGGCCGGCCCCCGGAGGGGCCACCAGCACCACCTGGCTCGTAGCATGCGTCCTCTGCAGGTGGTGGGGCGTGGGAGCCGGCGGCTCCTCCCTCCTTCACCCAGGGTGAAGGGTCCCAGCCACGTCCAGCCGCAGATTCTTTCTGAAGGATATCTCCACGCTCCAGGCTGGCTGCCGCTTGGCACCTTCTGTCCCCAGGGACTCGGGAGAGAAGCAGAGTTACAGCCTGGAACTCCGGGGTTAGCTGCATGCCTGCACCCACTCGGCCTCAGTCGGTCCTGAGTGTTACCTGGGGGACAGCTAGTCCGCCTCGGGGCCCAGTCGGGGGCCCTCTGCAGGCAGCGCAGTGAAGACCACTCACACCTGGGTCATAGCCTTGTTTATTTGCAAAGAAGGCAAGCCAGGTGACTCCGAGGCCTTCTGCTACGGGGATCCCCCAGGGCACCCAGGAGTCAGTGAAGTGCTGGTACCCCCTTCACAACTGCTGGGAGGCCAGGACCTCAGGGTTCTCATAGCAGTGGGCCTCCTTGGCAGCGGCCCGAGGGGGGCTGCAGACCCTGCAGGGGCAGCAGCGGCTGACCAGGCGGTCCCAGGGCTCCAGAGAATGGAGCCAGAGTGGGAGCCAGGCCCAGGACCGCAGACGGCGGGGCAGCCAGGCCGGCCGGTGCCGCTGCAGGACGCTGATGAGGGTGATGAGGAGCCCCAGCCCCACCAGGGGTCCCCCGACTGCGGCCAGCACCGTGCTCCCTGCCAGGGAGAGCCCAAAGGCAGCCAGGGGCAGCAGCAGGAAGCTGAGCAGCAAATAGGCAACGGCCACCCAGCGGTACTTGGCGGTCAGGTCCCCGAAGCGCTTGGCCAACGGGATGGGCAGCCGCAGGATGGGCACCACGTACCACAGCAGGATGCCGGCCACGTTGAAGAAGAAGTGGATGAGGGCAACCTAGAGGTCCAGGGGGCAGGCAGGGGTTAGGAGCCTGGCGCAATGGCACACAGGTCCCCTGAGGCCACCCAGGACACCTGCTCCTCTTCCTCCTCCCCACCCCCTGCCCCTGCCCCAGCAAAAAGGATACTAAGTCTGAAGCCTGTTTGGGGTCCGCTTGTCGGCCACAACGGGCCACCTAGAAGGGCAGGTTCCAGCCAGATATGGGTCTGCTTCTCCAGTACCACCCCACTCCCTACCCAACATGCTTCACGGTTGGGAGCTCAGTCTAGCATCCTGGAGTGGTAACTACACCACCAGTGACCACATGGGTCTGCTCCCCTGGGCCAGCTTAGCTTGCCCACACCTCATGCCTAGTGACCCCACTCCTGCTTATCCGTGAGTGGGCTTGGCCACCCAGTCCTGGGCTCTGGCCTGGCTGCTGTGGGGAGGAGGTGCAGGGCCACATGTGCGGGGAACATAGGCCCTCCAGGGGCTGCTGGCCTTGAGGAGTCGGTGTGGAACATGCAATCCGGAGAGCTTCCTGGAGGGGATGGACCAGGGCCCTGCACTGAGAAGGTCTGAGTGGACCGAGCAGAAGCAAAAATGCAGGAGGGTGGTAGGCAGGGCTTGTGAGCAGAAGCCCAGCAAGATCTGGGCTTTCAGGAGCTGTACCTGTCTGGACACCTAGGCAGGAACTCAAGCCAGGGCAGCGGACCACAGAAAGGGTGACTTAGAGCTGGAATTAGCAAGACTGAATGGGACTGGGTGTGGGGCACAGAGCTAGGGAACCAGAAGGAGGTATCCTGGAGGCGGAATTGTGGGCAAGGGCAGCTTGGAGCACCCGGCACAGGTGAGGCAGGGCTTTGGCAGGAAGACGGCAGCCCCAACAGGTAAGGACCTGTTGGGTTTAGATGGCTGTTGAGGGGAGGGTGCACCCCAGAGGTGGTGGAATAGAGGGGCTGAGGTCCCCAGGGCCAGGATGCCTTGAAGGAATGCAGCTAGCAGCACAGGGGTGGGGGTGGAGGGCAAGGATTCCTCAAGGTTGTTTGGGCAGGGGCTGCCAGAAAGGAAGAGCAGGTACCCCAAGACCATAGGGTCCTCGAAATGACCTGGTCCCAGGAGAGGAAGAGTGGGGCTGGAGGTCCAAGAGATGTCCAAAGGATCCCTAGGGTTCAAGGAGGCTGCAGGTCTGATCGGGCAGCCAGAGGTGGGTCCCGGGAGAGTCTGGGCCATGGCCAAGCTGGACGTGGGGCTGGACAGGAAGGAACTGAGCCCAAGGGGAAGGCCCAGGCCGGGGGTGAGAGTGGGAGGGGTTGGGGGGCCAGGAGGAGGCGAGGGAGGGTGGTACCTGGAGGGCACTGAGCAGCATGTCCGCAGGACTGGCCAGGGCGGCCAGCAGGGCTGTGGTGGTGGTGCCGACGTTGGAGCCCAGGAAGAGAGGGTACGCCCGCTCCAGGCCGATCACCCCGACCCCTGGGGGAGCCAGGGGTCAGCACTGAGGCCTGAGCTCTTGCCCCGTGGCCCAGAGCCCTGGGCCTGTGCCCCGCGCTCACCCATGAGCGGCACGATGGCTGCTGTAAAGACACTGCTGCTCTGAAGCACAAAGGTCAGGCCGGCGCCCACGAGGACCGCCAGGTAGCCGCTGAGCCAGCCCAACGGGGAGGGGAAGTCTGCGGGGGGGGGGGTTGGGTCATCCTCTGTCCGGCTGCCCCCCAGCCCGCGTCCCCGTGTCCCCGGTCTGGCCGCACCAGCATTGATGACCTTCCTCACGGCCTGGGCCACGCGGCCGCGCAGCACAGAGTTGAGCAGCTTGACGATGAGCATGAGGCAGGTGCAGAGCAGGAGCAGGGAGGCCGCCAGCAGGATGAAGCCCACGGCCAGGTCCGTGAGCGCCGTCCCCACAAACAGGTGGTGGCCTGGGGGCGGGGCGGGGGCGGTGAGCCCAGAGCAGCTCCAGGGGCAGGCGGGGGACAGGGACGGGCTGGGGGGGCTGGGGGCCTCACAGGGCAGCTGCTGCAGCACAGTAGAGCTGTTGCTGTCAGGGCAGGGGCCGGAGCCGGTCGATCCGCAGCCGCTGCTGTTCCCCGAAGTCTGGGGAGGCGAGGCAGGGCAGGCTCAGGACGGGCTCAGGGCCGGCGGCCTGAGTAGTTCGGCAGGTCAGAGGCTGGGGTCCCAGGCACCTCACCATCACCTCCCTGGTGCCGCACCATCGCTTAATGAGGCTGCTGTTGGTGGCGTTCCCTGTGGCACTGCTTGCAATCCTATCAGTGTCCAGCTGGGGGACAGAGGGGTTGTGACCGTGTACTGGACCCTCAGGGCTCACCTGGGACGCAGATGCCCGCAGCCCAGCCCACGGTGCCCTCCCCCGGCCAGCGCAGCCCCCCCCCAGGGCCACAGCACTCCCAGCCGCACAGGCACAGAGCCCCCCCCCACCCGGGGCCGCGGCCGTCCTCACCTGCACGATGAGCTGTGTGAGAGGCTTCGTGAGCACCTTGAGGATGTCGGGCGCTCGCCCCCCGGGCCGCAGGCTGCCGGCTCCCAGAGCCAGGGCGCTGAGCCTCTCCAGCAGGGCCGTGGCGCTCTCCAGCGGCAACAGGATCAGCACCGTGAGCCAGTTGAAGATGCCGTGTACGGCCGAGCCGCCAAAGGCCCTGCCGCGTGGAGCAGAGTGGTCGGTGGCCTCAGCTGGGGCCTTGCTTGCTGCCCCGGCCCTCCCCTCCCCCCACTCACCTCCGAAACTCATCCCGGTCCCCTGACTGTGCCATCGAGACCAGGGTGCTGGTGATGGACGTGCCCACGTTGACGCCCATGATGATGGGCACACACGCCTGGACGGTCAGCACTGTGGGGGCGCTGCATGAGCCCCCCCATACTCTGCCCACCCACCACCAGCCCGGGGGGGAGGCGGGACACTCACATTTGGAGGCCACCATGCTGACCACGATGGAGGAGGACGTGCTGGAACTCTGTACAAGAACTGTGACCAGCACACCGATGACCAGTCCAGCCACAGGGTTGGACAGCACCACGTTGTCCTTGAAGATGTCTCCAGTCATTTTGCCTATGTCCAGAGAGAGGTGCACTGAGACTATGCAGGGCTGGCTGCCCACCCCACCCCAGACCCCTGGTCACTCACCGCTCAGCAGCTGGAAGGCTGAGCTGAGGATGTCCAGGGAGCAGATGAAAAGGTAGAGGTTTCCCAGGAGCCCACAGGCCTTGAGGAAGCCAGTGACCACCCAGAGCACCCTTCCAGCCACGCTGAGCTCTGAGAACACAGGGCAGGGCTCTCCTCAGCCAGCCCCCACCCAGCCCTGCCCTGCCTGGCACCCCTCCCAGTTCCCTTCCTCTGTCTCCTTCCAGGGCAGGGACTGGGCCCCCCTTCTTAGTCCCTGCACAGGGCAGGGCCTGGGTCTGCCTCCTTGTGCCCCAGGGCAGGGTCTGGGTCCCTCCTCTGTTCCTTTGCAGAATGGCCAAGCCAGCTGCCCCTGGGACCTCCCTGAAACCTAATGGTCGTTAGGAGGGAGAAGGAGGGGCAGGCTGGGCAGGGGGTGACTCTCATCTCTAGAAACAACAGGCAGCAGAGCTGAGGGACAAGGATCCGTGGGGTGCTGGTCTGCATGACAGGTTTCATGACAGGTTTGTTGAGGCAAACCTCTTTCCTGCTCTCTCTCCCCAGGGACCCTCTCCACACTCAGACCCTGGGGAGTCAGAACCCCATTTGGTCAGTTCCCCAGCACCTCCAGACCTACCTTTCCAGGACTGGCCAGTGTCCTTCAGCTGAGGGAGGGCCCAGGGGTCCATTTCCCCCTCTTCCAAGACTGGGGCAGAACTGGGGGTCCCTGCAGGAGCCAAGGTGAAGGAGGGCCAAGGATACTCTCACGTGGGGGCGAGAGGGTGTGGAGGGGACTATGGTAGAGGGGTTTGGGGTAAGAGGCAGGAACAGGAAGCAGAGAGGAAAGGGGGCCTCCAGCTTGTCTGGCCCTGACCAGAATTGTCACGAGCCCCTGTGAGCTCTCCAGAAGATGGGCGGGAGCCCCCTCCCCACTTACACGGAGCGACGGATCAGGGGCTGGATGGGTAGGCAGAGAGGCAGGCTGAGGCCTGGTGCCCCGGGGCTCCGGGTACCTGCATTTCCCGGACTCCGGTCCACCAGGCCAACTGTGTCCAGAGTAAGGGGGGGGACCTGGCCACCCGTGAGGGAATTCGGCATGGATTTCTGGCAGGGACAGACCCAGGCCCAAGCCTGGATCTGCTGGGGGGAAAGGTAGGTCAGACATGTGTCCTCCCCCTGCCCCACCAGGTCCTCCTGGGGTCCTCTAACCCAGGATCTATCTTCTCTCCCCACCCCCTGCTGGCCTTGGAGACTTCCCGCTTCCTTCGTCTACGGGGGGATGGCTACAGTGACCTCACGCAGTTGTCAGGCGAGCCCAGTCCAGTTTCGGGGGCAGAGTCGAGGGGGCCCTGGCTCCCTGGCTCCCTTGTTGGTCCTGACTGGAAGAAGACTTGGTGGGTGGCCCAGGGCACAGGGTGCCGGGTGCCGGAAGTGCCTAGGAGCAGGGAACCCAGCAACCTTCCTCTCAGGTGTCATCGGGACACTGCAGATGGCCCCAGCTTAGACTTTGGCATTTGATACCAAACGGTGACGTCTCCACTTGATAAGGGCCGCACCCCCAGTGATGGGGGCAGGGCAAGGGGTTTGGGGGCCCCCACCCCCCCCAAGGCTCCTCTCTTCAACCCTCTGTGTCTGGATCCCCTCTCTGGTCTTCTCCCCCAGCTCCCTCCCAGCCCCCAGGGTCCAGGTCCTGGGCAGCTTTCTGTCACCCCTCCCTCCTGTCTTTCGTCTTCGGCTTGGGGAGGCTCAGGGTGGGGCCTAAGCCCTGGGCCAGGAGGTCACCCAGCCCTCGTCCTGGCGTCCCCGGGCCCCCACCTGGTTCTAGAAGCTCCTACCTGTGAGGGTAGTGAGGGGGCACCTGCGGGGAGGAGACACAGGGCGGGAGCGACTGCCGGTCAAAGATCTGCTGAGCGCACACATGACCTGCTGTGTACTGAGCCCCATTAATGTTTACCCAGGAGTCGAGGGCCCCGAGGGGTACCTGTCGTAACCCCAGGTGCCTGCCTTGTGCGGTTCCACTATCACCCTGGGGCAGGTGCTCCAGGCCCCCGGCCCAGCCCTCTTAGAGTGGGGCTTCTCCCTGCACGGGCCCTGAGCCAGGCCAGGGCTCCGTCGTGCAGGACTTCCATGAGTGGACGCCTGTGCGAGGTGACCAGTCACTGCACGCTGCCCGCCCAGGGCAGGGCAGGATGCTGGTGCTCTGGCTGGTCGGCCTGGAGGCCTCAAGCTCTGCGGACCTTACTGTGGTCATCCCTACCCCATCAGATGGCGGGAGGGAAGCCCTTTGCACCAGGTGGGTGGGAAGGGCCCTAGTCCCTGAAGTCATCCAGTTCAGATCCGGGTTCAGGGCAGGGATGGGCCCAGCCGTGCTCCCAGCGGGCTCAACCCCAGCAGTGGGCAGGAACGGTAGAGGGTGTTGTACCTCCATCTGCAAGCTGAGGGGGACAGGACCCATCCCCTGGGCCGCCCTCCTGCCCAGCCCACTGCCCACCCCACCTGGACCCAGACTCAGCCCACCCTGTTCACTCCCCCAGGACCATGGCCCTGACTGGCGCCATGGCTGGAGGTGCCTCTTGGGGTCAGCCCCCTTCCCGCTGCCCCTGCTGGGGCATGCTCCTCCCCCTCCCTCTTGGGCCTGGTCTCCCCAGGGGGCCTGCTGGCCACAGCAGCCTGCTCTAGCTGCCGCCCACCAATCGCTGTGTGCCTGGGGGACTTTGCCCCAGAGAGCGAGGAGGTTCCTGAGTGTCCTCTCAGCAAATTTTCTTGTCCCTCCCTGTCCTGCACCCACCGCCTGGGGCAGGCTCAGCAGTCCCTCCCAGAAGCTCCTGGGTGACCGTGTGACAGCTCCTGTCTGGATGGGGATGAGGATGTTGCATCCTGACTTGGGGGAGTGTCTGTGTCCATAGCCTGCAGCACCTGCTCTGGCCCCTGGAAGGGTCTGTGTGGTGGCCCCTGTGAGCCAGGAGGAAGCTGAGGGCCAGGAAAAGGCTTCGTGTGGGAGTGGCTCTGCGGAGCTGTGCAACCTCAGGCAGGCCCCCACCCTCTCTGGTCCTAGAGCGAGCCCGGCCCAGGGCCCTCTCCCCAGACACCTGTCACGGCAGGGACTTTGGGCCTGCAGGAGACCCTCCGGGAACAGTGCCCAGGGCCCAGTTGGTGCTCAGTGCACTTTGTTGAATGAGTGAACTTCACAGGGATGCTTCACAAGCCAAGGATGAAGGAGGTGGCTCTGTCCCTGCTCTGGCTCTCAACTCTGAGACTTTTTCCAGGGAAGGGGAGACGGGTTCCAGCATGACCAGGTATAGACTTGGCCAGGCCCTGACCCTCTGGCCTGCGGCCGGAGCCATGGAGGCATCCTCTGAGCTGAGTCCAGGCCTGGGCTGGGCTTGCAGGTGACTCTGACAGCAGCACCCTCCCCCTGCACACGGTCAGGCTAGTTTGAGGCCCTGGAATCCTGGCCAAGACAAGCAGGAGGTCACCCGCATCTCACAGAGTGTCATAGTGCCAGGGGCACAGCCCCCAAGCTCAGGCTGCGGTCTGGGGGAGTCTGTGTAGGGCAGGCTGCGGGATGCTCGGCCCTCAGGCTGCTCTGGGCTGGCTGTGCTGCCTCTGGAGGTTCCGAGGTAGGGACATGCGGGGGGCAGCAGCTCGCCTGCCGGGACTCAGACCTCGGGACTGCCAGGGGCGTCCCAGCAGCAGCCGCAGCAGCACCTGGCCTGGGGGAAGTGGGGCTGGGCGCCCAAGGTGGGACAGAGCCTGGCTGGCTGCCGAGTGATTGCAGTGCCGCCTTTGGGGGGCGCAGGGGGCTCCACACGAGACGGCTCCCGCTCAGCCTTCACGGCTAGGAAGGCGGCCAGGTCGAGGTCCAGCATGGCCACCCCTCCACGGGGTGTGGGTGTGCTCTGGCGGCACTGTGGGCAGGGGATCCAGCGCTGCTCGGGGGCCGGAGCGTCCAGCCGCCGCACGCACGCCTGGCAGAAGGTGTGGCCGCAGTACAGCCGGCGTGGCAGGTGGCCGGCGAGGTCATAGGCTGAGTAGCAGATGATGCAGTCACCGCGCCGGGACCCAGCGGCTGTCCCCTCCTCGGAGACCCGGAGACTCTCAGGCTGCAGCATCCTGGGGGAGGCGTGCAGGGGAGCTGCAGCCCACCCTGCCTGCCTCTGAGACTATCGTGCATGGTTGGGCCCTGGCGCCAGGAGTCTGCCCCAGAGGACAGGGTCCTGGGCCTCTGCAGAGGGTGGGTGGTGGCCGACAGGGTCTGAGCACAGCCTGGGCTCCTGTGGCTGCCGGCTGGGCAGCAGCCTGTCCCGCTGTTTGGTCCCTCTCCCTGACCCCCTTGCTCAGCTCCAGGCCCCCCCACTCCCCAGCCTGCCTAAGCCCGAGGACTCCCTTACCTGCATCCGCTCGACTGGGCAGCTATGCCCAGCCAGAGGCTGTCCGGGGGCTCGGGGCGGGGGGACCCAGGGCGCCCTGCGCCTCCCTCCCTGGGGCTCGCATTACTGGCCGAGCACAGACGAGTCATCAGGGAGGCGGGTGGTGGCTGCAGGCAGGTGTGGGTTCCCCTTTCAGCCACAAAGCACTTGCAACTAGATCCACTAGCACCACCAACCCAGCAGGAGATAAGGCACCCCCACCCCCATGCCCGGACCCAGCTCCACCAGTCCCCCAGGCAGGCGTGGGGTCCCTCTCCCCACCCTGGTGAACCAGGCCCACCTCCACGCCACCCCTACTCTCATGCTTCCCCCACGTCATGCTAGGAAAGCCTTCTGGCCTTGACCTGGGGGTTGCTTCGTCAACTCTTAGCTCGAGCATCACCCCTTCCAGGTAACCTGCCAGGACCCTCACCGGCTCAGAGCCCTGGGGGATCCTGCTCTTCTGAAGCTCAACCACAATGTGCGTGTGTCCATGTCGATCTGTCCCTGCACCTTCCTCCTGCCTGGTCTGGGTCTGTTGTGCCCCCGTTACAGGGCAGCAGCCAGCCCCACAAGGTCCCAAGGAGGTGCTCAGCACAGGTATGGAGATCCCCACTCACACACAGGGATTGCCCAGAAGCTCTCTGGGGCTCCCTGGTCACGCCCAGTAGAGGCCACCTCCCCCCCTCGCATCTGCCTGGCTGTGGCCGCTGGGCCAGCACGGTGACCCTGACTGTGGGCACAGCACAATGGGGTGTGTCAAGAATGGTCAGGATGGGATCGGGACCCTCACTGCTCAGCTGGGAGGAAGCCAAGAACCAGAGGGGCTCCTCCTCAGTCGTAGCACCTGGCAGTCCACAGCCTCCCTGACTGGTCCGACAGGTGTCTGCGGGCGGCCGGGGTGGGGTCATCCTCTGTGGAGGCAGGCCATGGCGCAGGGGCCAGCAACCTGGCCCACCTGAGTGCCTGCACAGTGAGACCAATGACCTGTCCACCCACGCCCAGAGACAGGGCTTGCCTTGTGGACGGTCACCCTGGGTTAGGGGAGGGCTGGCCCCGGGACCCGTCCAGCCTGCAAGGCCAGCTCAGCTGCCTGCTCCAGCTGTCTCTGCCTGGCCCTGGAAACGGCGGAGTGCCCAGCGCGGGTCTTACCACTCAGTCCCCACCCCGGCATCCCAGCCTCACCCCAGCAGTGAGGGGATACCAGCGTTAAGCAGCCTAGCTCCCCACACGCCCCCTCAGGCAGGCACTTTACTCTGCTCAGACAGATGGGAGATCTGTCCTCCGCGGGGCCCACCGGCCAGCTCCTTTCCTGCTCTCTCGTCCGGCAGGTCCAGGCCCTGCAGGCAGGACAGCAGAGGAGCAGCATGGCTTGGGTGCCACACAGCAGACGGTGAGCAACTGACGTTTCACGAGGAACCAGAAAAACCCCCCCGCTGAGGTAGGGCAGTGACTCACGGATGGGCAGGGCCTGGTGCTGGCCGCCAGGGCTCCCACTCCCAGAAACTTGCCAGAGCCAGTCCCTCCCGCCACGGTCCTGCCAACATGACCCTCCTCCTGGAGGCCGTTCCTGGGGCTCCACCCCCCCCCCCCCCCCCCCCCGGTTCCATGCATAGCATCCTCCTACTGTCTGACCCACTGCGTGACCTGTCTCCCAGCCTTGGCCTCAGCCGTAGGGAATGCAAGACAGCTTGAACCCAGGCCCGGCTGGGCCAGGGCAGGGGCACCCCCATCCCTCTGGACAGACCTGAGGCCTGCAACACTGGGTGCCCTCCCCATTCCTGAATACCCCACAGAGGCTGAGCCTGTGCCGTTGGCCAGCCCGGGACCATCCTCAAGGGGGCAGCAGTAAAGAGGAGCAACCACAACAAAGCTCGCTCTGCTTTATTGCTGGGCCGTGGGCCCCGAGGGAGGGGGTCGAGGGTGTCCCCAGGGCTGCCATCACGGCAGGTGCCCAGGCTCTCTTGCAAGGGGCTGGAGTTGGGCAGTTGGCCTTCTTGGCAAGTGGGTGCTCCCGTCCAGGGGGGGAAGTGGCCAACGCCCATGACAATGGTCAGTGGCTGCCCCAAATGGGTGGGCGCTGCCGTGGCCGCCTGAGCCATGGTGGGGTCCTGCAGCCGCCCGCGGCCTGGCAGGGCCGGGCTAGGAGACGACGCAGCAGCGGTTGTGGCAGCGGCAGAAGCGAGGGCAGCGGCAGCAGGAGCAGCAAGCGCAGCAGCAGCAGTGGTGGGCGATGTCATCACCACGCCCGATGGGCGGCCGGCCAGTGTAGGTCAGTCCTGCCGGCCGCTGCCCACTACCATAGGGGTTGCCGGGCTGTGGCCGGGCCTGTTGGCCCTGGATCTGGGTGGCCCCCTTGGTCCCCTTGGCGCCCTTGCTCTCTGGGGCCTCCTTGGTGGGCTGCAGGAGCCGGGTGGGCTCTGAGGGGCAGGACCCCGCAGGCAGAGGCTGTGACCCCCAGGAAGAGGAAGCCGCCTCCAGCTGCTGCCCCAGGTCGGGCCGCAGATGAGCCCGGGGGATGCTGACCTGGGCATATGGGTTCTTGACGACCATCTCGTGCGGGTCCATGGCCCAGCCTGGCGGGGGCAGGTAGAGGAGACAATATTGGCTCAGGGGAGGGGAACAGCTGCAGCCCAAGAAAGCACCCACCCCGCGGAGAAGCCAGGCCTGTGTGTCCGCGCCTGTGCATGGGGGTGAGCTGAGTGTGAGGGCCAGTGTCTCCCAGCTGCCCTCCCTGCATGGCAGTGCCCCGCGCTGGGGCTGCGAATGGGCTGGGGAGGCTGTGCCCGTGATTGAGCCCCAGTGCAGGGAAGCCCCTCAGCCCAGGACCCACCTGGAGTGGTGATGGCAGCAGTCTACCCTCTCGTCCTGTGGGCCAGGTCCCGGTGCCTATGAGGTAAGCAACTGGCAGCTAGCTGCCTTTTCCCTCCTGGGGAGGGGCGGGGCCGTGGGGTGGAGCTCAAAGATGGGGTTCCCAGGATCCCAGGAGGCCCTGGCTCGTCCAGCACAGCAGCCACCCACCCTTCCTTCTCTGGTGGGTGGTGGCCCCCACCGGGGCTAAAGGGGCACTGATGGCCTGGGTGACTCAGCCTCCACACATCTGGGGCACGTCCTCAGCCCTCCAAAGACCTGCAGTCACCAGGAAGGAAGGCACGAGGTAAGTCTGACGTCAGCCTCAGCTTCCCTGCCTGCGGGTGGTCTGGGGAACCCTGGCTGTCACTCCTTTACCTCGAAGCCTCTGCTTTGAGGCAGAGGACAGAGGTCCTCACTTTGAGCAAAGCCTCTAGCTGGCAGGCAGAGACTAAGGTGTTTGAGAGCACAGACTGCTTGGAGGTTTGCGTTTTTCAACCCATAAAAAAGTTTGATTCACACAGCTTTGCTACAAGTGATCTCTCAATTGGCGATGACCGGGGCTTCACTGGCAAGTGACACTTCTGGCTCATTTCTTTTTTTTTTTTTCTTCTTTTCATATTTTATTTATTTGAGAGAGAGAGAGAGCGCACAAGCGGGGTGAGAGGCAGAGGAGAGGCAGACTCCCTGCTGAGCAGGGAGCCCGAGGTGGGGCTCGGTCCCAGGACCCTGAGAGCAGGACCTGAGCTGAAGGCAGACCTTTCACCGACGGAGCCCCGCAGGTGTCCCTTCTGGCTCATTTCTGAAACTGCAGCTTCTCTCTCCTTGGTGGGCTCGGAGACCACGAGTTTCCCACCCCACCAGCGTCTCCACCCTCGGAACTCACGCCTCCCCCCACCTTCATCTGTGAGGTGGCCGGTAGCACCTGCCGCACAGGGTCGTCATATGTTGGGGTGGCAGTGGCTGCGAGCACCTGGGGCTGGGCCCGGCCCTGGGGATCTTCCCCAGAGCGATCTGGGCAGTAGGGTGGGGCCAGGACCTGCACCCCCAATCCTTGGTGCCCAAGGGAACCCCCAAGGAAGGGCGGGACAAAATCAGACGTGGCCCAGAGGCCAGGGTGACCAGGGTGGCCTGCATGAGGCCAGTCGGACCGGTCCGGACACGAGTTCTATCGATGTGGCACTGGGTGAGGAGGGAAGTCGGCCTGGGGCCCGGGACCTAGCAGGTGTATGGCAGACGCTCATTGCGCAGGCTCAAAAAGCCCCGCCCACTGCCCCAACAGACTCCGCCCCCTATTGCGAGGGGGAGGCTGGCGCATGCGCACAACAGGCCTGGGGAGGCCGGTGAGAACTTTATTCCCCAGAAGCCTCCGCGCTCAAAGGTTTCTCTAAAGACCCGGTTCGGGTTCTGCTGGCCTTGGACGGTCCAGAACTCAGCCTGGGCCGCTCAGCTCTGACGCGCGGGGTTCCGGCTCAGCGAGCGCGGACTTAGGCGGGCTCGGGGAGGCGCGCCTGCACGGGGCGGGATCTCCTGCCCAGGGGCGGGGCCTCGGGGCAAGGGGTGGGGCCTGGTGGCTGGTGCCTCCTTGGGTGCGCGCCCAGCGGGTCACTGGGAAGTTGAGCGGAACTGGAGGCCGGGGCTCTCTGTGTTGCCGCACCTTCACGTCAGGGCCCATAAGGCCCTCGCGGCCCACCCTGCCGCGCACCTGCTCACCGGCGCCCATCCCACACCCTCTCTCGCTGAATGGCTTTGGAAACTGAGCCCCAGACACACTAGCCTGAGGTCACACACAGCGGCGAAGTACCCCCATGGCACAGGTTCGCGCCTCGGGTCTGTTTTGCCCGTGTGGGCTTCCTCACCAGGAACAGCGGCCTCTCTGGGCTCTGCTGCCCTGAAGGACCCCCGGGCAAGGCCTATAGCCAGGTGTAGTCGGGCCTGTACAGAGGAGAGGGGCTGTGGCCGGAAGAGGCTGAGATTGTCCAGGGTCAGGCGCAGGGCCCGGTGCTGGTCACGCGAATGCTAGCATGCCATGTAGTAGCTGGAGCAGGTCAGGGGGTGGCACCGTGGAGCCCCCCGCCCTCCCCCCCCGGCAGCTGTGGCCCCTGCCCAGTAGTTGTCAACATGTTCTCTGCCCTTTCTCTCACCTGAGGGCTCCCCACAGGCAGAGGGTATATCCCAGGGAATTAGGGGAGCCGGGCTTGAGGAGGAAGCAGAAAGGAATGGGGCCTCTGTGCTGGGTGGGGTCAGGTCAGCACACAAATATGTGACAGCAGGGCACGTGCTGACCTGATGGGATGCCGGAAAAGGCCACCCCACCCTGGCTGTGTGTCCTCAGTGGGCTGCCCCACTGGCCTGTCCAGTTGTCTGTCTGACCTTCTGCTACACCTTGCCACACCCATCTGCCCAGCATTCCTGTCCTTGGAGCCTTCTCCCAACTACTGTCCCTCCCTTCCCTCCACTCCTCGGGTATCTTGCTCACCCCTCATGGTCACATCGTCCTCTTTGTTGAGCACGACCTGGGTGCACTCGTGAGCTGGAGGGATGAGCCTTGGGGACAGAGTGGAAGGACAAGCAGAGACCCTGACTTTCTGGGGGGGACATATGGCAGTCTCCGGGTGGGGTCCTGGGAACCAGCTTTCCTGAGACCACCTCTCCACTCCTCTTGCCTTCCTCCCTCTGGCATTGTGAGGCCCCAGGCTTCGGAAAACAGGATTTCCCTTCTAGAATTGGAGGTGGGGTACTTGACTAGAACCCAGGGTCGGCCAGGCAGGACTCGGGATGGGGGCGTACTGAAAAGGGGCGACGCGGGGGTCCTGATCCACACGCGGCTCGCAGGGCCAGGCAACCCCGGGAGCGGGCGCCAGGCCCGCGGCGATGGAGGGGCGGCTGAGAGACAGGCCCCGCCCCGCGGACCCCGCGCGGGTCCCCAGACGGGGGGTGGCGCTGCGGGCGCGGGCGGGCGCCGCGCACTGCG
>NC_048224.1:60073066-60090713 GCF_002007445.2 Ailuropoda melanoleuca | reverse complement strand
GGCTGGGTCCCGAGTCCAGCGAGGGTTAGGGTCAGAGGTCGGGCGCCCTGTCTTTTGTGCAAGGTGAGGGTGGGCCCGGGCGCTGCCCTCACGCTGTCTCTCACCTGCAGCTCGGGCCTGGTCCAGGCCTCTCCTCTGCTCCCGCCGCCGCCGAGCCCGCGGCCTGGGGCCTCCCGCAGCCAGGGCTCAGGCTAGCTGCCTTCCCTGGGCGCCCTGTCCTGGAGCCATGGGGCCCACCTAGCCCCTGCCTGCCCGGATGTCCCTGCTCCGGGACTGCTGACCTCGGCTGCAGGGGGAGCTCCCCCCACGCCCCCTCGCCAGCCTCAGCAGCCAGAGACCCTGGGTGAGCCCCTGGGCCAGACNCCCAGAGAAGCCACTGTGGCCACTGGGGGGGGCCCTGCCCCCCCAGCTCTCGCCGGCCGCCCCCAGGAGTCCTCGGGGCGGCCGGGGTCCCCACCAGGCCTGGCGGGACCAGGATGCTGCTCCCTCTCCTGCTCCCCGGCCTCACCCGACGCCCCCACCCACCCGAACACCCAGTCTGACTGGAGACAGCCGAATGCCAGTTGACCCTGGGCCCGAGGTGGGCAGTGGCTGGCCAGGCCTCCTCATGTCCTGCCTGAAGGGCCCCCATGTCATCCTCAAGATGGAGGCCATGAAGATTGTTCACCCTGAGAAGTTCCCCGAGCTGCAGGCGGCTGCCCCTTGCTTCCCACCTGCACCGCGGCCCACCCCTGCCCTGGCACCCAAACGCGCCTGGCCCTCAGACACAGAGATCATCGTCAACCAGGCATGTGGGGGGGACGTGCCTGCCTTGGAAGGGGCACCCCGCACCCCTCCCTTGCCGCGACGGCCCCGCAAGGGCAGTGTGGAGCTGGGCTTTCCCCGAGTGGCGCCCGCGGACGAGGTCATCGTGAATCAGTACGTGGTGCGGCCTGGCCCTGCCACCTCGGGCCCCCCGGCCACGGCGGCACCAGCTTCAGGTGAGCCCCTGGAGTGCCCGACCTGCGGGCACACGTACAACGTCACCCAGCGGCGGCCCAGAGTGCTGTCCTGCCTGCACTCTGTGTGTGAGCAGTGCCTGCAGATCCTCTATGAGTCCTGCCCAAAGTACAAGTTCATCTCCTGTCCCACCTGCCGCCGCGAGACGGTGCTCTTCACGGACTATGGCCTGGCTGCGCTTGCCGTCAACACGTCCATTCTGAGCCGCCTGCCACCTGAGGCGCTGACCGCCCCGTCCGGTGGCCAGTGGGGGGGTGAGCCGGAGGGCAGCTGCTACCAGACCTTCCGGCAGTACTGTGGGGCCGCGTGCACCTGCCACGTTCGGAACCCGCTGTCCGCCTGCTCCATCATGTAGCACCCACCTGCTCGCCACTGCCCGCCAGTCCTTGCTCGCCGCTTCTTCAGGGATCCGGCCCTGCCCCGTCGCCTGTTGACCCCTCACCCACCACAGCTTCTGGTCCCTACCTGTGTGGCATTGTCGCTGCAGCCAGCTCTGCCATTAAAACTCTTTGCCAAAGTTTGCACCTTGTTCCCTGGACTGAAGCCTGCTCTTGTGGCCTGTGCCCAGGGCTGCGGCCCAGACAGGGTCCAGCCTGGAGCCACCAGAGGTAGGCCCAGTGCTGCGCCGGGTAGGCTTGCTCTGCTGGGCAACGACCAGGCCGGGCCAGGCGCACCGCTCAGGAGGGCTGGGCCTGGTTGTGTGTGTGTGTGTGTGTGCGTGTGCGAATGCCGCACACATCTGTGCAGAGCCAGCCAGCCTCCTGTGTGCGGGCAAAGGGCGGACGTACCCTCTGCACTGGCCACTGGATGTGGGGGCAGCTGGACGGGGGACATCTCCGTCTGTCAGGCTCCTGGTACCCACCGGACCCTCTGAAGTTGTACGGGAATGGCTTTTGAGCTAGTCGGAGCCAGGGTTGAGACAAAGGCTGGCTGAGACCATGGTGGGGACCCAGGGGCCTTCAATCTTGTACTCCACTACCTGGATTTGGGGAGGAAGCTCTGTGGTGGAGGGGGGAGGAGAGGAGGGTTGGGGAGAGCCGCAGGGGGCTGATGAAGGGATAGAGACGACAAGAACACGGTGGAGAGGTCTCAGCAGCTGCCGTGTACTGACAGCCATTTCTTGTGCTAAGCACAGCACTCAGCCTGTCCCCCACAAACCCGTGAGGTCGTGCTGATTGTGTCTGTCCTGTAGATAAAGGCCCCAAGCTCAATGACAGGAGGTTACAGGGCACTCGGGCCTCAGGTCAGTGCCATCCAGCCCCAAGGCCTAGTCATTCAGGGACATGTGCTGGAGGCCTGGCCGCTCGGGCCACCCCCTGGGTCCTGACCCAGTGAGTGAGGAAACTGCGGCCTGAGCTGGCGCAGCAAGGGCCCCTCCCCTCTGCCGCCCTGACCTTCAGGGAATATGCGCTGGCCCTTATCTGTTACACGACAGCCTTCTGGGTTCGCTTTCACGTCCACTGTGTCCCTCCTGCAGACAGGTTGGTGGGGCCGGGAGAGGGGTGTGAAGACAGCTGTCCGTGTGGGGCCCGGCCACAGGCCTCCTCCAGCACCGTCCGTGGGCACCAGTAGTTAGCGTCTGGGCGGCAGGGTGGTTTGACGTCTCCAGCTCCTGGGTCGGCCTGGCCCCAAGCCTGGGTCTGGACTAAAGGCTAGTGCCCGGCTCCATCTTGGGCTGCTCAGTTTGGTCCTCAGGCCTCGGGGCCAGCCTGGGTCTCGTGGCCCACTGGTGGCCAGCACCATCTGAGGGCCCCATGGTGCCAGTGGCGGGTATGATAGGCCCTGCTCAGTGGCCGGAGCGGTCCAGCAGCACGAAGAGCAGCCCCAGCAGCATGAGCGGTGCGAAGATGAGCAGCAGGCCCACCAGTTCAAGGGCCAGCAGGCCCAGTAGTGCTAGGCGGCGGGCACAGGGCCCTCGTTCCCGCAAGGCCCAGAGCCGGGTGCCCAGGCAGGGCGGGCAGGGCAGGAAGGGCAGGCAGCCCTGGCTGCCCACGGGCCCCGCCAGGAAGCGCAGCTGGTAGCGATGCTCTAGGGAGGCCCAGGGCCCAGGGCCCCGGCGGGGCGGAGCAGGGGGGGTAGGGGGCCGTGGGCCCTGGGGCCCGTCTGCCTGCAACAGTTCCTCCTGTAGCCGGCAGATCTCCCACTCGAGCATGGGCGTCTTCTGGCGACACAGTGGGCAGCACACCTGGCCCAGGCTGGCGCTGGGGGCTGTGCCCAGCAGCTGGTGCAGGCAGCCCGTGCACAGGCCGTGGCCGCAGTTCAGCAGGGCCAGGCGGTGCTCGCGGGGCCCGTAGGGCTCTGTGCAGATGGGGCACTCCTCCTCCCCCCACTCCCCTGCCTGCTCCCCAGACACATCCTCCCTCGCTTGCCCAGCCCAGGAGCAGGCTGTGGCTGTGGCCCCCAGCAGGGGCTCACTGTCTAGAGCCCCAGCACCCTGGGGGTTCCTAGGAACCCTGCCGTCCAACTCTTCATCTGCCAGCACCTGGAGTGGGGGCGCTAGGCACTCAGGGCCCAGAGAGGCTGAAGGCAGACCGGGGAGTCCAGAGCTAAGGTCACAGGGGCCATGAGTAGGGGCCCTGGGACAGGAGTCCGGGTGGGTGGGCGGGGTCCCCAGGGTGGCGACCAGGGTGGTTGGGGCTGTGAAGGTCAGTGTGGCCCTCTGCGCAGGGGCAGGGTCTAGCACTGACCTCAAAGCGGCCGCAGCCTGGTCCCAGCGCCCAGCTCCGTGCCCCACCCTGGAAAGCCAACGTCGCTCGGGCCCTGGCGCTTGTGCGGGTTCCGGGAGTTTCTTGGGCCCGCGGGTGCCGTCTTCACCGGATCTGCCCCGGCTGGGACGTGGCCACAGCCCACCCCCGGAGTTCGCAAGCGACGGACAGACAGACGGACTCCGGGGAGCAGCCTTGTGGGTAGGCCAGCCAGCCTGACTCCTCCTACAGGAATTCCCCTCGGGACCCTGAAGGCCCCTCCCAGGGGTGGGGACAATGGCTGCCCCGCCCCCACCTTCCCTCCCCTGCCGGGACTGCAGCTTCGCGGCTGGGGAGGAACGGTCAGGGTCAGTACCCGCCCTTCCTTCCAGGGCCCGCTTAAGACTGCCCCCTGCTTGACAGAGCCAGGGCAGAGCTCGTGCCAAGTGGGCAAAGAGCCGGCACACACAGCGGAATCAGACCCCTAAGCGTGGCAGCAAAGATGGCTGAGCAACGGCTTACAGTGCCCACCATGGATGGCTGTCCCCATCCAGACCCACGGTGGGCCACCCAGCCCCGGAGGCTCCAAGAGCTGTCCCGAGTGGGTCACCAAGACAGTCACAAGGAAGAGCAGGTCAGAATCAGCCACCCAGAGCCCACAATTTATTACTGAGGCTTTCCAAGATGGGGCAGGGAAGTGTGACTGGCGAGGGGCCTCCTCCCACTGCTGTGGTTCTCACTGACTTCCAGCCTGAGCCCGAGCCCCGTGAGGCCCCGAGGCAGCACCGGGTGCTCTGTGGCAGCGGGTGACTGGGAGCCTGCTGTCCCCTAGGGCAAGGGGGGGAGTGGCATTTGGCACTCCCAGGAACCCTGCACCACCTCAGAAGGCTCACTGGGGCTCCTCGTACCCCAGGTTCCTATGCTGTCTGGGGAGCCCCTGATGCCCATCAGGCTGCCTGCTCCTTCCTGGGGCACCATCCCTATGCAGGGTGGCACAGTGTAGGGACCACCCTGACCAGGACCCAAGTTGGGGCCAGTGGGAAAGGACAGCAGGAGCCTGGAGCCCTGGATGGGGGCAGGGTGGGGTGGTGAATGGGCAGTGGCGTCGGGGCTGAGTAGGGGACCCAAGGTGGACTGGAGCGGGGCTGTGCAGGGGACAGGGTGGGAGGTGATGGGGGCCCCCCAGAAGGCAGTGGCTAGAGTGGCTGAGGCCGGCAGGATGGCTCCTCAGGCCCACGTCTCACTCTGGAAACGCCGTGTCCGCTGGAGCCTGGCGAGGTAGTTAGCTGCATCAGGGCCGGAGAGCCCACCCTCCTTCTGGAAGATGGATGTCAGGGCTTCGGACACATCTGCCGGCATGCACTTGGCGTTGCTGGAGGGACAGGCCAGGAGGCCTCAGTGTGGCTGGGACCCCTCCGAGGGCCGCCTCGCACCCCCGCCCAGTGGCCCAGGCTCACCCTGCCAGGTAAAAGTAGGCGCCCTGGCGGTCCAGCAGCTCCCACACCAGCGGCCCGAGCTCTCGGAGCCGATGCTGCACGTACACCTTCCGCTCCTATAGGGAGGTGGCAGGGGATTGGGGGTGGGGAGGGGAGTCTGCACCCTGGCCCCTTCCCTTCCCCTCCCCTCTGAGCACACCTGTTCCCGGGAGAAGGCTGTGAAGAGGGTCAGACAGCCCCTCCTCTCCAGCTCCATCCACTCAGCCTCCCAGTAGAAGTCCTGGTCCCGCCAGCGGCAGCCAAAGAACAAGAAGTTTCCTGGGGAAACACAAGGTGGCCTTGAGGCCGGCCGCAGTCAGCCCCGCCTGCTGCCCTGCCCGGATCGTGTGTGCTCACCGCTCTGACCCCGGGCCACGCGCTCCTGCACAGCTGCTCGGAAAGGGGCCACGCCAGTGCCAGGGCCCACCATGATTACAGGTGTGTCCGGTGTCTCCGGGAAGGTCAGGCCCCCAGGCCGCACCCACAGCGGCACCTGGACAGGTCCTATGGCAGGAGAGCAGAGGCATGAAGAGGACCCGGGCCCTAGCCCGGGACTGGCCGTGGTACACAGGGGAGAACAGAGGCCCCGGGCCCAGTCCTCTATCCCCATCCTCCAGAAAGCAGGGGTCACCTTGCCCAGGATCCAGAGATGCCAGCCAGGAGGAGCAGAGGCCCCGGCGGGGCTCCTTGAGGCGGGTCTGGTACTGCACCACAGCCATGAGAATCTGCAGCCTCGAGGGGTGAGCCTGGGGAGTGGGGTGGTGGGTACCCTGCTCCACTGGGCTATCCCCGCCTGCCACCCTGGCTTCAGGCTCCACCCACTTCACCCAGGGCTGGCCCCAGGCGTGGGGTAGATATGGAGGCTCAGAGCAACCCCCCTCCCCAGCCTACATGCCTGTATGCAGCATAGCCCAGCATCCAAGGCCAGCCCTGGGCTCTGCCCCACAGGCCCTCACCAGCAGAGAGGAGGCGATGGAGAAGGCCCGCGGACGGATCGGGGGGATGAGGTCCAACAGGTAGTCTGCGGGGATGGCTCCAGCCGTGTGCGGGAAGTCGCACAATACCTGGGCAGAGACAGCCTCCGGTGGGCTTCGGCCAACGTGGCCACGTGTGGCTGTGGCTCGGAGCCCTGGGCTTGCCCGCCTGCCCACACCTGCTCACACCTCCAGGATGGTCCTACGAGGCCGGCTGCAGTAGGAATACAGCTCCTCCTGACCTTGGGGGGAACTAAAGTGCAGCAGCTTCTCCCGCTCCAGCTCATGGGGAGAGAGACAGGCCAGGAGCTCGAAGAATGAACGGCGGGGCACGCTGGCGATGTCCAGGTAGTGGGACACAAGGTGCCTCACGGAGCAGGGCTGGGGCAGCCGCGCAGGACAGGACACACCTGCAGTGGGGAGTAGCACACGGGGGACGGCTGAGCACGCCAGCAGACCCCAGCAGGACGGGGAGAACGGGTGGCCACAGCCGGACCTCCCCTGGCCCCTGGTGCTCACCTGGCTCCCGAGGCAGTAGGGTGAAGTTCTGGTCCGGGTCCAGGCCCAGCACCTGGCAGAACTGCTGGCTGTGGCTGGCCGAGTTCTCTGGCTGGATCAGCACCACGTCGCCAGCGGCAAAGCTGTGTGGGAAAGCCACTGGGAAGAGTGAGAGGGGCTGTGGGCAGGGCACTGGGGGTGCAGGAGAGGATGCTGGGGTGAGGGGTCCTTGGATGCAAGTGTCTCCCTGCTGCCTGGCCTACACCCCTCCACCCTGCTGAGGGCCTGTTCTCCAGCTTTGGGGCCGGACCTTCTGCACCCCCAGCCACAGCCCCCCTGGCCTCAGCTCTCAGCCACCGGCCATAGGCCACCTGGCGTCTCAGTCTCAGGCCCCTCACCTGAGCCCTGAGCCTGTGATGTCGAACTCGATCAGCCGAACGTCCTGGAAGTGCAAGGGGCCGGTGACTCTCCGGTTGGAGACCATGGGTGCCGGGAAGGGCTGCTGCTCTGAAGGGGGACCATGAGGGTCTGTGCCAGTCACATGCTGCTCCTCAGAGCACATCCTGGGGGCCTCCGGGAGGAAGTGCAGGGTGAACTTGGGGGGCAACCTGTGGACAAGGCAGCCGCTGGTCAGGCTGCTGGCAGGACCTCAGGTCGCTCCGCTGCACCTGTCGGCCCACACTCACGGGACTCCGGCGGGGATCATGCCAAGGTCAAGGGGCACGGGGTACAGCCCCAGCACCTTGTCCCACAGATCACGCAGCCAGGGGTCGACGGCGGCATCAGGCCTGGAGAGAGAGCATGTGCGCACTAGTCTGCAGGGCCCTGCTCATGGCCGGGCCCTGCGGGAGAGCGCGCCCCCATCCCACTCACCCCAGCTCGTGCTGGTCATCACCCAGGCACACGGGCAGGAGGGCGCGGCCCCCAAGCTGCAGCAGCCGGCGGTATAGCTTCTTGGCCACAAAATTGAACCTTTGGAGGGAGAGCAAGGCCTGAGCGTGCCCCAGCCCCGGCCGCAGGGCGGCGAAGGGGAAGCAGCCCCAGACGAGCCCACGGTGCCTCCCAGGGAACACTGTCAGCAGAAGGGTCTCCCTACCACCCGCCCGCCCTCATGCCTGTGTTTGCGCTGCCGTGCGCAAGTGTCCACGTGAGGCGCGGAACAAAACTCCCCAGCAGAGGACGGTCACACTGCCGCCCCTTTCCTGTCCTCTTCTCCTGAGCCATCCCGGTCCTCCTCCCGCCGCACCTGACTCTGGGGGCAGTGGTATCCGGCGGGCCCTCCCTCAGCCCCTGGGTTGCACAGTCAGGGTTTCCACGTTTCGGTGACCTGCCGACTCGCATGCCCTTCATGCAAAGCCTGTGGCACTTCAAGAAATAAAGCAAAGCAGCCGTGCTCTTCGCTTAGGACATACCCGCCATACCCATGGAAATAGGGGCGTTAGGGGTGGCTCCCAGGGGTGGGGGGGGTCTTCTGTGCCCCTCGGTTGTTCCCGCTGCACTGCTCTCCGTGCTCTTTGTAAGCTCAAATATCTCCTGAGTACGTGCTTTTGTAAGAGTGGGGAGTCGGTAGGCCTTTGCTGTCCTGGGTCCCATGTCAACCTATGATGCTGGCCAGATCCAGACATCGCCCCGTCCTAGAAGACATCCCCACTTTGCTGCCCTGCCAGCCTCTGGTCTGTGTCCTGTGCGTCCTTCAAAACCCAGTGGCTCCCCAGGGGTCCCTGTGGAAGTAGGACGGACAGCCTGGCTACAGCCGGAGGTCCAGGGGGAGCCCTGGGGGCCGAGTCACCTGTCCCTCTACCAGGACACTTTGTGCTCAATCCCGAGGACAGTCCCTGTGGGCCAGCAGCCCTCCCGCCGCTACTCACTTGGCGTACGAGGAGTCCCCGAGGCCCAGGATGGCAAAGTCCATCTGGCAGAGGGAGGTCGGTGGCAGATTCTTCCGGAATATGAACTTCCAGAAGTTCTACAGCCAGAAGAAGCCAAGTTAGAGGCCCTGCTCTGGGCCACCGGGGTCTGGGGGGTGGGGGGCTGCACCAGGACCCACCCTGTCCCTCTTGATCTTTGTTACTAAAACAAGACTGTTTGTTTTAAATCCTATCACAATAGCAAAAAAACTGGGAAAAGGCAGAAAATCATAAAAAAGAAAGTTGCCCTGGGGGCGCCTGCGTGGCTTAGTCCGTTGAGCCTCCGATTCCTGGTTTCAGCTCAGGTCTTGATCTCAGGGTCGTGAGATCGAGCCCCACGCCGGGCACCATGCTCAGTGTGGAGTCAGCTTGAGATTCTCCCCCTCTGCCTCTCCCCTCCCTCTCTCATATAAATAAATCTTGAAACAACAACAACAACAAACAGAAAAAAAAAAAAAAAAAAGGAAAAAAAGCGAGCTGCTCCAGAGCCACCACGTGGAGCTCCACCCCGTCCTGGGCTGAGGGCTTGGAGAGAAGGCTACTGGGGTCCACGCCAGGGAGGCCATGGCTGGCGCCTGTCCCACAGCTCTCCCCAGGGTGGGGGAAGCACCCGCTCCTGCTTGGGTCTCCCCTGGGGATGGCTCCCCCCTTCACACCAAGAGTCCTGTGTCCTGAAGGCCCCTCCACCCCCAGCTCTGAACCTCAGGCTGCCACAGGGACCCCTCTGGGCTGAGACGTCAGGCCCCGCAGCCCCTCTGTGGTCCTAGTCCCACCCCGTCGGTGGACGGTGAAGTTTCTCTCCTTTGGAGCCCTCTCCTGGCCCCGAGCCCCCATCAGTCTGCTTTGTACTCACTGCTATCCCCACGGCTTCCCACCTAACTCGCTGCGCTGGCTGAGGACCCAGAGCTGTGCCCTTCCCCAGGGCGCCCTCACCTGCACGCGTCTGGCTCTCCCAGAGGCCTTACACCCAGACCCTCAAGGCCACAGCCTGGTGCCTCTCCTTCCCACCTGGGGGCCCTCATGGGAGCATGTCCTGGGCCACACTCTGTCCCAGCCTCCAGAGGCAGTTTTCCAACACAGATCCCCATCACCTTCAGCCCACGGTGACCTGAGCCCTGGTGACACCTACTTCTGTGAGAGATCCAGGCCTTTAGCTGCACTCCACCTCCCTTCTGCTTCCTAGCTCTAGAGACAGAGGCCCACTGGGGTGGAGGGACCCCAGCCCTGTCGGGGCACAGCTCTGCCCACTGGTCCTGGACCACCTCCGGCCTCCCTAAGGACTGAGCTGCATCGGCCACCGCTGGGGACTGCCCCCACTCTGCCTCCCGGGATCTCTCCTGCACGCTCCTCCTCGGACTGCTTTCCTGAAGCCTGCAGAGAACGTCCTGCAGGTGCTTGCCGACAAGAGGCCGAGGGAAGGCACCCTTCTCGTAGCTCTGCCTCCGAGCCGGGCCCTTCCTTCTCAGTGACCCGCAGGTTAGCGGGGCACACTGCCACGGGAAATCCTCTTTCCAAAGAGCCTGGGGCCCTGCTCCAAGCTGGTCCAGCTGGGCCCCGGGGTCCTCCTGTGTCCTGCTGTCCCCAAGAGCTGCAGCCCAACACAACGTGCCTCGGCGGGAGCCGTTCCATCCAGGTGGGCCTTTTCAGTTCCGGACATCGTGCTACTCTCTCTGGTCAGTTTCTTCCCATTCTGTGGTTCACCTTCTGAGATTCCTCGAATGGCCTTCCTCGAATTATTTGATTTGTGTCCCAGCTCATTTTTTGCTATACTTTCCAGGAGAATGTCTCAACTTTACTCTCTGATCTTTTCAGGTTTTCCTGACATCATCTTCAAGAGCATTTCCTGTTTCCAGGTTTGCGCTGTTTTGTGTGTTCTTGTCCCATGGCTGCCGGGCTCTGGAGGGCCTGCCCCGTCTCTGCTCCTCCAGGTTACGTCTGTGCTTCTCTCAGTCTCTTTCCTGCAGGGCATGGTGGTTCTTCGTGTGAGTTCAGGCCTCTCACCCAGCATGGGTTTCATGGCCAGAACCCTGCTGGGTCTTCCACTGTGGTCACTCACTTTCCCGACAGAGGGCTCCCCTGTCCGCTGCCTGGGAGCCCATGCCTGACCACAGGGTTCTGAGGACCAAGGCAAGGCAGCCGGCGTCTTCCTGTTTAAGTACACAGCTGGTCACTAAGCCGCGGCTTCAGCAGAAGACATGCCCCTGCCTCCGTGTCCTCCCTGGGACCTCAGTCTGCAGCCTCTCCAAGGAGCCTCCAGGCCCCGCAGTGGTTGGGGAGGGCTCCCTCCTGACCACCTCCATGGTGGGGTCTATGCCGTGTCCATCCTCATCCAGGGATGACCGTTACCTCCTTGTGCTGTTGGCTTCTCATATCCAGTCTGTATCCCAGCCCAGCTGACCTCCCAGAAATCTTTTGTTTCCCCTCCCCTCCCATGCCCTGTGACTTGGGCATCCACCCTTCACCTCCTGCTTTTGATCCCCTCAGATTTGCCTTCTCTCCTGTCCTTCTTCCTGTCCGAGGAGACCCCTCCTGATTGTGCTGGGGTCTTGGCCCCAGGTCTCCTATATCATCCCTGCTGTGACCCTGTTCTTCAATCTTAAGCCTCTTTCTCCCCCAGTCTTCCCACCTCCAGCATTTTGCAGGTCTCTCTCATCTTATTTTTTTTTTAAGACTTTATTTATTTGAGAGTTAGCAAGCGAGCAAGAGAGAACAAGCTGGCGGGGGTGGGGGGAGGCACGAGGGAGAAGCAGGCTCCCTCCTGAGCAGGGAGACCGATGTGGGACTCGACCCCAGGACTATGGGATCATGACCTGAGCTGAAGGCAGATGCTTCACTGACTGAGCCACCCAGGCACCCCTTCTTTCTCATCTTATTAACACCTTCTTTTCAATGCCTTAGCCCCATTCACAGCCAGAATCTTCCCCCCCCCCGCCCCCATAGGCTCCATGTTGGGCTTAAACTCACTGACCCTGAGATCATAACCTGAGCTGAGATCAAGAGTTGGACGCTTAACCGAGACACCCAGGCACCCCTTCTGTTTAATATAGAGACATTCTTAAGATTCTCTCCACTTAGTTGTTGACCCCGTGACCCACTTCTCTCCCTGTGAGTCACTGAAACTGCTCTCCCCAAAGTCACCAGCAGTCCCTTTGCTGACAAACCCTACCAGTGCTGCTCAACCCTTATCTTACTTTACTTCTGGGCAGCTTTAGTGCTGGAAACCTTCCTCTTAGAAGTCACCACTGTGCCCTTGACCTTAGATTTGGTCCCTTTTTTTTTTGCTGCTGGGGCCAATTTCCTGCCTCTCACAGGCTTTCCTTCTCCTCTCATGCCCTTGGTGTTCAGGGTAACCTGTCCCACGAGAGAGGGAGGAGCTTCCTTTCTCATGCCTCACCCAGGATCCTTGCTAGAGCTCCACACTGACCTTGCATCTCCACCTGGACGACTCCTAGCACTTGACCTCCCTGGTCTCTATTTCTGTGCCTGGAACTACCAGCCATTCTGGTCCCCGAGCCCAAATCCCTGTTTGCTTCCATGTCCTCTTGGTTCTACCCTGACATCTCTGGAGTGCGTCTCTTTGTTGTCTGCCACCCTCCTGGTCCAGGCCGCCAGTCCTGCCTGCACTGCGCACCCTCTGGAGCTGTTCTTGTTCTCCGGTAGCCTGCCCTCCCTACTGACAAGTGGCAGTTCTGCCAGAAAACAAATGTGACAGTGTCACCCAGTGGATTCCATGGCCCCTCACTTCAAGTCCATCCACCTGACTGTCGCTGCCGGGCTCCTTGGGATCGGTTCCAGTTACCTGCCTCTCTTCTCCCCTCCCACCCTGATGCTCTCCTTGGCTCTGTCCTACTAAACTGCTTTCTATTCTTCCCAGAGGTGGTCTTTCTCCTCTGCACAGGCTGCTCCCTCTTGCCTGGCTAGCCCCCACTTATCCTCAGGCCTTAGCCTACATGCCTTTCTTCCAGAAAGCTTTCCCTGAGCCCCCAGTTTGGGCTAAATAGTTTTTCTTAATGACCCCATGACATGTGGTACTTTCCCTGGCAGCATGTATCTCCTAGTATTGTGACTGCCTGTGAAAGTTGTTGCTTTTGCTATATTGTGAGCTCCATGAGGACAGAAATAGGTTCATGGCTGGATTCCCAGCACTAGATCATGCTTGGAATAGAATGTGTGCTCAAAAGATGTTCAAAAATTGAAGAATGTTCTGGGAAGTTCCAACGGTTTCGAAACACATATACAGACCCAGACCCGATTCATACACAGGCCTGGAGGAAATATTAAAGGCTAAAATGGAGAGCAAGGATATCTGGTGGCCTGTGAACAGTTTATTAGGGAGGACAGCCAGAGCCCCCAGCTCCATGGGAAGATACCCTTCCACAGCCACAGCCTACTGCAGCAGGCATAGGAGGGCAAATATGTTTCTGGGGACTCTCCCCGCAAAGAAAACAGAGTGAGGGTCCAGGGCAGTGATCTGAGCTCCTGAGCAAAGAAAGCCTTCAGGTCAGTCTTACCTTCATGTTGTCAGGGGGGTCTCCTTGGCCTGTAGTTGCACAAACAAATATCACCAGGGGCTCATTAATCAGATTCACCTCAACAAAAGGACACACGTGTAAGACCTTGGGCTGTAATGACCAGGCACCCTCTCCGCCGCCTGGGCCCCTCTCCTTCACTCAGGGTGGTAGGACAGAAGGGTCTCAGTGAGCACCCGCGAGCGGCCGGCCAGCCTTTTCTCTTTCCGGTTCCCCCAGCCACCCTGCCTGCTCTTCCCTCCACGTGTTAAGCCAAGCTACCGTTCCCAAGTTTTCCCGCCCCCTAAACCCGCCATAAATGAAGGGCCCGCAGTCAGACAAAATGCGGCGCCCTGCGGTCGAGAGCTCGGAGTGCGGGCTGGTGCCCCAGGCCTGCTCGGTCTCCCCGCCGAGGCCCTAGGGCGCCCTCACCACTGAGTAAGAGTCCAGGGCCTGCACACGGCAGTCGAGCCGCCGGCGCCGAGCCTCGCGGCCCAGCCTCTCCGACACATCCTGAGCCGTGCCTGTCTGGCTGCCGAAGAGCACCAGAAGCCCCGGGCTCGGCATTGCGGAGGCCCGGAGACGCCAGCACCCAGGTACAGGGCCTGTTAACAGCTCCTGCAAGCCTAGGCGGCCCGACCCACTTGGACTTCCGACTTCCGGTGATGGCCGGAAGTGACGCCATCAGACCGCGCCCTGCAGGGCATGGCGTCCGAGAGAGGCGCTACCGGCCAGTACTAGGTTCCGGGCCGGTGCCAGGGTATTGGCAGCACGCCACGGCCGAGGGCCGGGACGGGCGGAGCCGCTCGCTATCTGCCGCTCGCCGCAGCGGCGCCGGCGGCAGGCGCCGGCAAGACCCGCGGGGAGAGGAGGAGCAACCCCGCCGGTGGGACGCTCGGCCGGGCCCCGGCCCGCGCTCAGCCGGCGCGATGCTCTTCTCGCTCCGGGAGTTAGTGCAGTGGCTGGGCTTCGCCACCTTCGAGATCTTCGTGCACCTGCTGGCCCTGTTGGTGTTTTCCGTGCTGCTGGCACTGCGTGTGGACGGCCTGGCCCCTGGCCTCTCCTGGTGGAACGTGTTTGTGCCCTTTTTCGCCGCCGATGGGCTCAGCACCTATTTCACCACCATCGTGTCTGTGCGCCTCTTCCAGGATGGAGAGAAGCGGTTGGCCGTGCTCCGCCTCTTCTGGGTCCTCACGGTTCTTAGCCTCAAGTTTGTCTTCGAGATGTTACTGTGCCAGAAGCTGGTGGAACAGACTCGGGAGCTCTGGTTCGGCTTGATCACGTCTCCAGTCTTCATTCTCCTGCAGCTGCTCATGATCCGCGCCTGCCGGGTCAACTAAACTCAAAGAAAGGCCGGAGAGAGAACTCTGGATAGCTAGGATGCTGGACCCCACGCTGAGGTCCCACTTCTGCGGCACCAAAGGAGAAGTCTGGGTCTGAAAGCAAAGCCAGTTCCTGCCCTGGCGAGTGCCCAATTTTCTCTATACCAATCATGTCTAAAATTGTTCCCTCAGCAGGGCTAAAAAGAGCAGCCTTGATCCTTAAAATGTATTTCTTGTTATTTCATGCTTTGAATAGCTAATCCTGAATTGAGATGTTGAGAAGGACCCAGGCCAGACAGTGCAGAATTCCTCTGACAGTTGGAAACTGCATGTATGTAAAATGTCCTGATGGGCTCTGAGTATTTTCATGGATCTTTGGAAAGTACTCCCTGTGCAGAGGCTGCAAAGCCAGACTGGGGGATTTCCTCTGCCCAGCAGCGCTAACCTAAGGGCTCACTGTCCCATCCATCCAGACAAGACTTACTTAGATGCTTGAGCTCTAAAAAGTGTAAACGAGCTTGTGTCTCCTCCCCTGAGCCATGGGGAGGATGGCCCTTTCTTCATTCCAGCCCAGGCAGACAGGAGTGTGTTGAGTAAGCATGATTGGGACCCTATATTTGGAGATCTGTCGCCTGAGAGAACTTTGCTTATAAAGCACTGCTTGGCTTCCTATCCCAGCCAATTGCGACTTTCCCACCACCTTGTGGCCAGCACTGTTAGCACACTTGAGACAGATTTGGGCCTCCCTAAGGGACCAGAGAGAGGAAAAACTTTGATGCTCGTAGGCACCGAGACCTGCAAATGGTCTTGGCCCACATCTGTTGGCCTGGGGCTTTAATTTAATGCCAGTCAGTAGCCGAATGAGAACGTTTGCTGAGATAAAAATAAAATAAGAATGTTTTACTGAGATGTGCAGTGGTTGCCTGACTTCTTGAGGGTGAAATCAGGTGAATGCTGAGATGCTCCCCGCCCCCCCGTGTCACGTAGCTGGTTACAAAGCTGACTGTGGGAGACTGGAATGCACTGGAGCTTCATTGGTGGATGGGGGCGTTCCTCGGAGAAGCCCGTCTTCCTGCCCAGGGAGCCAGGGTGAAGACAACATAGGGTAGGCTTGTGTTGAGGACCTGCTGAATAGTTTGTGTGACGTCAGAGCCTTGTCTTCCTGCCGGTGTGTGGTCTTTATAGGCCTTGCTGTAGAGCAGGGGTCGGCAAACTATGGCCTAAGTCCTGTTTTTGTACTCCCCATTAGCTGAGAGTGACTTTCACATTTTCAAAGGGTTCTAAAAACAAAGAACGTGTGACAGGAAGTGAATGTGGCTTGCAGTTGGCACTCTTGGCATTTCGGGTCAGATCTCAGGTCGTTCTTTGACTGGGGGGGGGAGGGGAGAGCTGTTCAGAGGACTGTAGAATGTTTAACAGCAACCCTGGCCTCTGCTCACTTGGGACAAGCAGAAGTGTCTCCGTATATTAACAGGTCTGGGAGACAAAACCGTCCCTGGTGAGAACTGCTAGGATAACCTATTTACTGTCCGGCCCTTTACAGAGCAGATTTGCAGACCTCTATTCTAGTGAAGTGGCTCCGTGACCCTCTGCCTAGAATGGGAGCTGCCTGGCCTGAGCCACGGAGACGCTTGTGTTGGGGACTGGTCTGGTTTGTCTCGCAGCTACAACAACGTTTTCTCCCCAGGATCGGCATAATTTGTGTCAAAGTCAGATAGAAGCTGAACATTGCCAGTGGGTTTTGTTTTATTTCTTATTTTTATTATTTAAAGTTTATTTATGTAATCTCTATAGCGCGTGTGGGGCTTGAGTTCAGGATCCCGAGATCAAGAGTCGCATGCTTCTCTGACTGAGCCATCCAAGCACCCTGGGAGTGGGTTTTCTTTTAAAGTTATTTTTAGGTTGCACGTTTTGTTGTAGCCTGTTTTATTCTGTAGTTCAGAATTGAGTGATCCTGTTGCTGTAGAAAGGGTGAGCATAAGAAGGCTTAGTTTCCTTTGGAAAAGTGATTTGACCACAGCCCTGAAAAGGAGACTCTTGACTTCTGGGAGGCTGAAATCAGTTTGTTTCCTCGGCTTAGTAGAGCGGAAAGGAGTAAGTCAATGTTAAAGTAGTGATAGTGCAGGCCACCATGGGACCTGGAAGCTGAGACGGGCACCCCAGGTTGAAACCTGCCCCCAGTCTCTGCAGAGCCCCAGGTGTCCTTGGAGCCCTGTCCCTGAAAGGTGGGTGCTGTAGCATGCAGTAGTGCCATTACTGAGCAGTGCTGAGTGCAGGAGAGGTGAGGGGAAGGCAGGTAACATCCCTCTGTGTCGGTACCCCTTAATCTCCCCATCTCCCCTTGGCTCCACTGGGCCTCGAAGTGTGGTGAGTCCTGGGAGTGAGCTTCTGCATGGCATGTGGGCAAGGAAGCTGTGCCCTTAAGGTCACTGGCATTCCTACTAGTCTTGGGATGGGGGAAGTTCAACAGATAAAAGAGTAGTGTGGGGAGGCAACAGGGTGCAATGCACAGCCCGGCGTTTGTGGCTGTCTGGATTGGAGAGCTTTCTCTGTGCCTCCTCACAGCTTCTGCACTCCTGCCCCTGCTTGGTGGGCCCTGGATGGCAAAGTGTGGAGTAGGGCTTTTCCGACTTGTGTGAGCAACATAGTGAGTTCTGGGGGCTGGCAAAAGTTAGGGGTTCCTGAGAAGCAATTCCTCAGCACTGCGTGGGCCTCCGGCATTGGCATCTCCACTAAGTCCTGCAGAGGACCTAGGACCACAGGTGGGCAGTCCCTGAGCCGGCGGGGACAGCTTTCTAGTCCTGGGCACGCTCTTCTTCCGCTGCGTTCTGAGCGTGAGGAACAGGTGGACTGGGGGCTGGCTGTCCACAATGAGGAAGGACCGAGCCCAGCCAAGGTCACCCACCTAGCTGGGCCCAGGGGTCCGTTTGGGACTGCCCGCCTGGACCAACCCCCGTCGGGCTCCGCCCTCCGGCCGCGGAGGCCAATGGCGCAGAGGCGGAAGTGGGGCCGCCAATGAGCGGCGAGGCGTCGGAGGCGTGTCCAGAAGGACCTTCCCCAATGGAAACCGGCTCCGGAGACGGGCGCTATCCAACTGGGCCGCCCCGGAAAGAGAGGTCAGGGACAGCAGTCTCCAATCAGCGCAGCCGGCCATTTTCCCCTGCCATAGGTGGGGCCGCGGGGCGCGGGGCGGGTCCGAGCCGGCCCCTCCCCAATAGACGGCGGCCGGGGGGCGTGGCTGCGGCGCGAAGGCCGGCGGCGGGGCGGCCGCAGTTCCCGG
>NC_048224.1:60044104-60072566 GCF_002007445.2 Ailuropoda melanoleuca | reverse complement strand
GCGCAGCGACTTCCTGCAGAAGACCGGCAGCAACTCCTTCACCGTCCACCCTCGGGGCCTGCACCGCAGCGCTGGCCCTCGCCCGCTCCCCAACGAGCCTGCAGACCCCGAGTCCCGAGCCGGCGCTGCCAACGGTCTTGCGGGCTCTGCACCTGGGCTGGGCGAGCAGAAGCCAAAGGTGGAGTCAGGGGAGCCCCCCGTCCACCCACCCCCCAGCCCCGCGACCCCCAGTGCCACTCCAGCCGCGTCCCTGGCCTTGCCTACACCCAACCCTGCCAGTGCCACTCCCAGCCAGCGCCAGTGGGTCTCCGCGGCCACCAGCGCCAATGACTCCTTTGAGATACGGCCGGCCTCCAAGCCAGACATGGATAGGATCCCTGCTGGAGACCTCCAGGCCCGGGCCCTGGCCAACCTCCGTGTGAACTCCCGAAACTCCTTCGTGTTCATCCCCAAACGCAAGGACTCTGGGGCCCCTCCTCCTGAAGTGAGGCAGGCCGGAGGGCTGCCAGAGAGAGAGGTTGGCTGGGCCTCCCAACGCCTGGAGCTCGAAGCCCAACTGGTGCCTGGAAGGGATAGCGTGCCTGCTGGAGGGGGGAGCCCCTTGGGGGTTGAGGAGGGGGCCTGCCCCAGGCCAGCTACTGCCCTCGTGGACCAGGCTGTTAGGCGGCAGAGGCTGTCCTCACCGTCCCTGTGTGCATTGCCTGCTGCCGAAGCTAAGCCTGCCCAGGGCCTTGGGGTTCCCAGCTTGGCCAAGAACAGCGGGGTGCCTGGGAGGCCAGGGTTGCCTGTTACCTTCATTGATGAGGTGGACTTGGAGGACGAGGTCCCCCAAGAAGCCAAACCGCCCTGCTCGGGAGCTGGTGGGCCTCCATGGTACCATCTGCACCCCACTGGGCCTGGGCACCCATCAGGGCTCCAGCATCGAGGTGGCAACACCTTCACCGTGGTTCCCAAGAGAAAACCAGGGTCCCTGCAGGCGAATGGGGAGCCCGGGCCACAGGAGGCTGAGGACGAGGAGGCAGGCAGCTTGTCAGAGTCTCCTGCCACCCTGGGGACCACACTGAAGAAGCGCTATCCCACCGTGCATGAGATTGAGGTGATTGGCGGCTACCTGGCTCTAGAGAAGTCCTGCCTCACCAAGGCTGGCTCCTCGAGAAAGAAGGTCAGTAGGGGAAACGGGGGAGAGCCACTGGCTGGGAGGGAGAGAGAGGTGACGGGTCACAGAGCTGTGGGTCTAACATGGGACTGCTTCCTAGGACACCTGGCTTGGCTGGAGGATGGCTTAAGGGATGACCTCTCTGTGGACCAGAGGAGACCCTGGACTGGGTGGCCATGCAAGCTCCAGGAGGGGCTGAGCTGGGGAGGAGGGATCCTTGGTCTGGGCTCCAGTAGAGCCCTAATGGTCCATAGGGGACAGCTTGCTTAAGGTGTACTTCATAAGGCTGGTGGGGAGGTCAGTCCAGCCAGTACCATGGCTGCCTTTTGATGCCTGCGGCTACACCTGGAATTGGTGGGGGAGACCTGTCTCATCGTGGGTCCAGCTGGAAGAAATAGTTCCACCCTGGCCCTGGCTGCTTGGTCTTCTGGAGTCCTGGCCTATGTGGGTCGCAGGTGCCAGGACAGAAGTGGGAAGGTGCCGGAGGCCTGTGATTTGGGTGTGGTCAGATCCCTACCCCGCTGTCAGCCTAGGGGAACCATTCAGTCAGGGGCTGTCAGCTCCCCCAGAAGCATGCTGGCCTGGAGCCCAGCAGGACCTGGCTTCATGCGAACGTTCTTGAACTCCTAGTGTGTGCCAGGCCTGGGGTGTGATCCTGGAAGCAGTGCAGACTCCCCCCTCACTGGGGAGGATGGGCCTCAGGCAGAGAGAGGCCTGGCTGCAGGACCAGGAGCCCTGCTGGAGCCTTAATTCCCAGCTGCCCAGTGGCCTGGAACCCTCTGGGCCCAAGAAAACGTTCCTCAGATTCTTGCTGGTCATTCTAGCACCCGGGTCTGCCCCAGGGGCAAAGTCCAAAGCCAGCCCCACAGGACCCCCATCGGCAGGCACGGGGCAGATGGGCCTTCCCCTGGAACTGAGATGGCGCCTGGCAGGCTTCTCCGTTGGCTCACCCTTAAGCTTCGTTTGCCACTACCCTTGGGGCAATGGGGGTGGCGATGTGCTTTGTGTCACTGAAGCCCCCGTCACTGGTGCCTGCCGGTTGTCTAATCACGTGAGCTACCTCCTCCCTGTTTACCGTGGGTTGGCCTTGCACTGCTCTTCCTCCATGTGTCCTCCCCTCCTCCTTGGGTGAGGGCATTGGTGCTCCTGCCAGCTCCATCTGCTGGGACAGGCATCCACACCCACCTGCCTTGGTGCTTCCAGTGGGCCCATCTTGCCTGCCTGACCTTGACTCACCCTCTCTTTAGTGCTATGGGCCACAACCCTCCCACCCTCACTCCTGCCCTTAGCCATGGTCGTCAGCCCCACCTCCCCGCTCCTGCTCCCTGACTGTTGACCCTGAACTGGGAGGCAGTACCTTGCCATGCTGGCCCCAAGAAGGGGAGGTGATAACAGCCCCCCTCTTTGTAGATGAAGAACCTGAGGGTGGCTGGAGGTCGTGGAGCTTGTGGGGCAGGACTTGAATGCTAGTTTCTGTTTCTAGAGCCCACTCATTCATCCCCCAGCTGGGGAAAGTGCTGTGGGGGTCATTTGTGGCAGGGTTGGGGTGAGAAGGACAGGAGGAAGTGATGGGAGGAAGCAGGCCCTGGCCCAGAGTGGAGCCCCGTTCGGACCAAGCTCGCCTGATCTCGATGCCAGCGTGGGGGCGTGGGGGGTCCAGATGGATGCCTGGCGAGGCCAAGTGGCCAAGCTAGAGCCCTGCCAGAGCAGCACAGTCTGCCGGGGGTGACTTCGGGCGTGTGAGCACTGCCCCACCCCCTGCACCAGCTGCCCTGCCCAGAAGAGCCAGAACTCCTGTTGCGTGGGGCAGAGGCATGGGGCCACCCAGGCCTTCAGAGCCATCTGCTGGCTTGGGATGTCTCCTCTGCTCCATTCCCTGGAGTTCCTCCTGACTTCAGCCCTGGGTGTTCCTCCTGCTATTCCTCCGGGCCCTGGGCTGCTGACCACTCCAGTCAGCCCGTGGTTTGGACCATTGTCCTGCTCTCCCCCCTCCCGACTGGGGACCTTGGGGCCTACTGCTCACCTTGGCCCCTGCATGGCTGGCTGACCAGGGTAGTGGTGGGAGGGGCTGGGGCCTTTCCCAGGCGGCAGGTGAGGTGTGGCTCTCCTGGGCAGTCTGCCCCTGAGCTGGCAGGACATGTAGGGTGCCGTGCCCTTGCTGGGCCTCGGAGGGCTATAGCCCTGTCTGGGGCGGTGGGGGGCTGGCCGGACAGTGTTTCTGGGAGGCCTGCCTGGGGGGACCCACTTGGTTGTCTCTTGGCAGAATTGCAGGTGTCCTCTCTGTCCCTCCCCTGATGGCCAAGCAGGGGCTGGCCGCTGTGGGGCATGGTGGCCGTGCTCCCTCTCGCTTCTGGCCCAGCCCCCAGGTCGTGCTTGGTGGGACTGTCCAGCGGCTCTGCTCACCTGCCTCCCACAGGGTTGTTGGGTTGGTGCTGTGGGCCTCTCCCCTTTGTGAGGTGCCACCTGGCCAGGCTTCTACGCGTCTGGGGACTCCTTCCCCTCCCCTCACCTTCTGGTTCTCTGCCCAGCCTGAGTGTGTCAGCGTCCCCAGAGCTCAATCTGTGACACCCTAGGCCATCTGCCCTCCCCTATGGTAAGCGCCACCCCAACACCCTGGTTTTGCTGGCCGGGTCGTGGCCCCCAGCCTCGCTCCAGTCCTTAGAGCTGTGCTGCGGCTGCCCTCCGGAGCCTGCTTCCCCACCTGCTCTGCCACACCCCCCACCTCCCAGGCGTCCTGGCTGTGTCTTATCTGCCCTCCTTTCTCACCCTTCCCACTCCCCCAGGGCTTCTGCAGCTGCCCCCTCCCCGCTGTGGGCTTTAGAAAGCCCGGATGCCACTAAAGCAGGCTGGACCCTGCTCCGCTCAGCTTCCCCACTGGCCGAGGGTCTGCCCTCGGCTGGTGCTGCCCTTGATCTGGGGCAGCAGGAAGCAGCTGTGGGAGCTTTGGCGGAGGCTGTGCGGGGTGGTCCTGTTGTCCCCCAGAGTGCAGACTGAGTGGGGTATGGGAGGAGGCAGCTGTGTGCTGGGGAGCGAGAGCAGGGCGGGGGCTCACCCACAGCAGGGGCTGGTTGGAGCCAGCTCCCCGACCAGAGTCCAGGTGGATGCCCTTCAGTAACCCAAGCTGGGTGTGCACAGGTAGGGCAGGGTGAGGGGGGCAAAGGGCCTGTGGGAGCTGGGAGGCGGGCCAAGCCAGGAACCACCTGCCGGCTACGCGTGGTTTCAGGGGCAAAGTCCCCCTGCGCCAGCTTTGCACAGGTGCCAGCCCCTGGCCACGCCCGGCTCGCCTGCCCGGGGCTAGAGGCGGGCCCCTTCCCAGCAGGATTCATCACAGGGTGTCCTGTGACTCAGAGACCTCACCCACAGGAGGCCTGGGAGCCCCGAGAGGCTGTAGAGTGTGGAGACTGAAGGGGAGGTGGGATGTGACCCAAGCTCCGGGCCCCAGCTGGGTGCAGACAGTGGCCTGGGAGCACTGCCCCGCCCCGCCCTGCCTGGCCAGGCCGTGCCAGGCTCAGTGCCCGTGTGTGCCCAGCCCCCTCGGTCTCCCCGCTAGGAGCTGGTCATGTGGACTAATGAGGGCACACTAATATGGCCGGGTCCTGGCAGCCAGCCCTTCCTGTGTCTTCAGTGGTGGGGGATGGGCCTGGAGGGCCCAGGGTAGTTGAGGAAAATGCCGTGGACCCAGGGGTGTCAGGAAGCCCTGTTCACTGTGGGGCCTTGGGGCAGTGGGAGGCCCCTGGGCTGGCAGTCGCATCCTGCCTTGGGCCTCTGCCCTGCTAGGCCTGGGTGGGCCTGGAGGGGGGGCAGCTGGAGGGCTGGGGAGGGCCTGTGTGGGGGCAGGGCAGGTAGAGGGATATCGTGCCTTCCACTGACAGGAGCAGATATTTGGCTCTTGGTTTTGGCTGACTGGGGGGGTCTGCCCCTGTCTACTCTTACCTGTGACTGCTCGTATGTGCGGCCAGCTGGGACAAAGAGGACGGGGCGTGGGCCTGAGATTTGCCCAGCAGATGTCTGTGTGTGCGCCATGCTGACATGGGGATGCCCACGGCCATGGGGGGCCATGTGGGGCCGTGTGTGTGCACCTGTGGTTGTGGGAGGAGCATGGTGGGGTGACAGGAGACACTGGACACTGCTGTTTCTGGACACTGGCTCAGCCTGGCATTGCCCCCTGAGGTCAGTGCTGGGGGTCCCTCTGCTGCCCAGGCTCCAAGTCCGGCTTTCCTGTGAGGCCCCTCCATGGCCTGCTGTCCCTGGGCCCCATGCTTCTTCGCGTGGGGGCCCAGCTCCTGACTCCGGCTCCTTCCAAGGGAGGAGGAGGAACTTGAGCTGGCTGCTGGCGTCCCTTGCTCAGGAGTTTAATGTTTCGAGCTCCCGTAGGGCTGCTCCCGTCTGCTGCAGGCTGGTGGCTCTCGTATTCATTACCAACCTGCCGGGTCTGGCTGAGCCTGGCTGAGCCTGGCTGAGCAAGCCCAGTGGGCCTGTGGCTCTTGTGGGGAGGGGAGTCCTGGGTCAGGGAGGGCGAGGGTCTGTCTGCAGTCCTGCTCATTCCTGACCCCACTTTCTCTCAGAACCAGCAGCCTGGCCTGGACTCCGAGGCCTTTGGGAGAGGAGGGCATTTGCTCAGGCATGAAATTCTGCAGCCTACAGGGTGGACAGGGGCCAGATGGGTAGTCCGGGTAGGAGGAAAGGGTCACCACAACTCCCACTGGGAGCAGCTTTGCTCTTATTCTGACTCAGTCTGTAAACCAGGGTGATGGCCCTTGGTGCCCCCTTCCTGGGGCTTGGATGTGCCAGCTACCCTGCTTTATCACCGCATGAGGACCCTGGGGCTTGGGTGTGCCCGGTCCTTGCTGAGCAGTGGTGGTCCATGCTGAGCTGTGTGGGCAGCATCATTCAGGTGGCTGGTGAGCCCAGATGTGAACTCAGTCCTGGAGAGAGGCCCCAGCCAACAGGAGCTGCTGGTAGCTGAGAAGGTAGGGCCTCCGAGTTTGTGCCTGGCCCCCGAGGTACCGTTCACCTGGCCCCCGCTCCTGCTGCAGAGCTGCTAGGGAGGAAATGCGGCAGTGTTCCCCTGTGAAGGCACTCCTTCAACCCTGGGAGCTGCCATAGAAGCTTCTGGAGACCCTGAGACCTTGGGCTCCTGCTGCTGGCTACAATCTGGTCCCTGGGAGGGATAGGTTACTCGAGGTGACTTGACCCTAAGCCTGGGGTGGGAAGCGGATAGGTGGGGCCTGGGATGCAGGTGTTTAGACACACTGGCCCTGGGTTGCCATGGGCATCCAGAGCCAATCTTCCTGGGGTCCTTCTGGCCCAGGCCTACAGGGTTTAAGTGAAGGAGTTGTCTCTGACGAGGGGCAGCCCCGCCTTTCAGCTCCTGAAGGATTGATGACATGCTCCGCTACCTGCCCGGGCCTGACGACCTCTACCGTGTTCTTGGGGGTCACTGGGCCCAGCTCAGTCAGGCTGCAGGACAGCAGGGCCCCGCTGATGTGCCTCCTGCCCGTAGATGAAGATCTCCTTCAACGACAAGCGCCTGCAGACCACGTTTGAGTACCCCCCTGAGAGCTCCCTGGTGCAGGAGGAGGAGGCCGAGGCCCAGGAGGAGGCGGCGGAGGAGTCCAGCTCAGACGGGGTGTTGGAGAAGCCCTTTGCGCTCTTCCTGCCCCGAGCCACTTTTGTAAACAGCGTGGGGCCTGAGAGCCCTCGCCTGCGGGACGGCAGCTCAGGTGAGTGCCCACCTGCTGGAGTGGGTGGCCCAGTAGGTAAGCTGGGCCGCACGTCCACACTCGTGCCTCTTGGCCCGCAGGCCTGTCCAGCTACACTCCAAAGCACTCTGTGGCCTTTAATAAATGGCAGGAGCAGACGTTGGAGCAGACGCCGAGTGAGGTACAGCCCGCACCAAAGGAAGTCATGGTGAGGAGGGGCTGGCCTAGGAGGGTGGACGAGGGACAGGGTGGGTGGGGTGGGTCTCTAACGCCTGGCTGAGGCCCATCAGCTCCCTCTGTGTCCCTCTCTCTCAGCTCACCCCTGCCGGTCAGAACGACCTCTCAGACTTCCGCAGTGAGCCAGCTCTCCATTTCTGACCCCAGCCCTGCCAGGATGGCCAAGGCTGAGCCCTGGGAGTCGGGCAGTGCCCAGGAGCCCTGCCTTCCTTCTGCACCCCTCTTCTGCCCTACCAGGCTCTGCCCTGCCATATCTCACCCTCCCTTCCTGGGGCCTCACAACTGTACCTGTGCTCAGCCTGAGCCTAGAGCACTGGGGGCTCCTGCCTCCCTTGGGGCTGAGTCTTGCTCTCCAGCCCTGATCTGGGGGCACTGCCTGTGGAGGACGCACAAGGTCCTGCTGGACACCATGCCCAGCACCTGTGTGATGTGTGTGAAGGGCTAGCTTGGCTGCCTATCCTCTGTCGAACTTCAAGCCATTCCCACCCACCCCCCAACGGCAGACCTCAGCCCACCCCCTTTGTGATGAATGGCAAGTCTTTTCTTGCATTTGATGATGGACTCAATAAATAGCCCTGGACAAGGCCACCTCTGCCTTCCTGTGTGGTCCTTGGCCTGAGAAGCAGGGAGCAGGGGTGGGGCTGGGGGGCTCCCTTGAGGCCCTGGCTGCAGGGAGGAGGCTACAGTGGGAGCCTGGCTAGGACATCTGTGCCCAGGGATGGGGGTGGCTCTGTGTGGCACCCCCACACATTGCAGTCCTGGTGGTCCAGGTGTTCACTCTCGCAGCCCCAGTTGCCCTGCTTCCCATCCCAGCCACCCACTTGTCTGGGAGAGGGACCTTCCTGTGAGCACTTCTGGCCTTTGGGGCTGCCCCCTCCCATCCAGGTCTGACACAGTGGGAGCTGTGGTGGGAGGGGCAGTTTGGGCTTGCTCTCTGGGGTGTGGCACTCTGGCAGGATGGGAGAATCTTTGTTACTTAGAGGCCAAGCACTTGAGGGGACAAGGAGCAGGCAGGGGGTGGGAGAGCCTCCTACCTGGCGTAGAAAGCTACCCGACCCACAGGAGTCTGCAGTTAGACTGTGGCAGGCAGACCACTTCCTTGGGGTCAGTGCTGGTGGCTGGCAGGAAAACCCAGCAGATCCCAAGCGGTACCGGGAGATGCAGAGCTTCCTGCTGGAGTGGGAGCTGGGAGCTGAGACTGTTCACAGTCCAGGCACGGAACACGAGTACATCCCTCCTGAGGAGTCAAGCCCATGGGAAACATTGCTTGGCCAAGCTTGGGAAGGAGGGTGTTTTTAGTGTGTGTTTCTGGGTGGGTTGGGCCCAGGTTTTTCCCTCTCAAACCTCTCAAACGATACATGCTTTCCAAACCTACTTAGCTCCTCCAAGCAGTAGCCGTAGGGACCCCTCGTAGGGACTGACAGGCCAGCAGAGACGGTCCCAGAGAGGACTCAGGATGGAGGGCTGGGCCCAGGCAGCGTGGAAGGCTGGAAGCGGGCATGCTTGGTGTGACCACGGACGGTGGGAAGCATGGAGCCATTGGGCCGAGCCAAGTTTAGAATCCTGGAGCGGGGGCGAGGGGGGGGGGAGCCCTGTCTACCCTCATGCCCAGGGGGCGTCTCCTTGGGCCAGGCCTTGTGCTGGTCATAGGGCACAGCAAAGACCAGGACCAACAGGCAGACCACCTCCTGAAGGGTAGGCTAAGTGGAATTGGGGGAGAGGGGCTAGCAGCTCTGGTGGGGAGAAAGGGTGGGTGACAAGGTCACAGGAGATGCTCAAGGGTACCCTCAACTCTGTCTTCAAAACCAGTAAGGCTTGTTATAGGAAAAGTCCCTCTAGGCTTTCCTCTCCCAAGGAGGAGGCATACCACAGCTGGGCTGGAGCTCGTATTGATTCTGGGGATGTCTGGCAGTCCCCCACTCAAAACAGACACCCCAGGCAGTAACGTATCTTTACAAAGACAATCTTTATTGAAGTCATAGGCTACGAGGGCAAGCTCCAAGGTGGAGGGCCCCAGCCCCTCATCCACTCCCCTGGCCTGGGCACCAAGGTGAGCGCACTGCCATGGTGCTGAGACTAGGGAGTAGGGCCTTTCTGGCAGCACAAGGGGATGTGGGGACCTCAGGCCCTGAGAAACGACCCAGAGCCTGCCCTCCCCAAATCCTGGGTGAGTCCAGGGCTAGGAACCCCACCTGGCGGGCTGTACCCAGGGCTGTCCTCATCACCTGGGGTGGGTGGAGCTTGACAATGGCCTCTTGGTACCGGAGACAGCGAAAGGAGGCAGCTGCTACCGTGAAGAGCAAAGACGCTGAAGAGATGGTCGGAGGCCCAGCCCTTGATCCGCCCAGTGGAGGCAGGCCCCTCCCACCCGCAGCTGGTCAGCTGTCCTTGCCGCTGCTCTTCTGTTCTGAGGCTGTGGCCTTGGTCAGGTTCCCAGCTTCTCTCTTCAGGACACTGAGCAGAGTCTGCGAACTCTCCAGGATCTGTAGACAGACGTGTGTGCTGGTTACTACCGTTCCACCATCAGGAACCTCCCACCAGGCCAGCGCCAGCCCCTGGGGCAGAAGCACTGAGGGGAAGCCCCCGAGTGGAGGGTCGAACAGGGTCAGCAGGGCCCCTTTCCCCTCTGAGTCTAGCCCAAAGCCCCTTCCTCGCGCCCTGGAAAGCCAGGCTAGGTTAGCTCCCGCCAGCGGGCATGCTGGGCCCCCCGAGGCGCCACGAGCCCCACCTTGAGATAGGCGGCCTCTGTCTCCGCGATGGTCCGGTCAAACTCATTGCGAGAGGCAATCTTGCGCGCCAAGTTCTCATTGACTCGGGCCAGCTTCTCCGTCAGCTGCCTCACCTCATTCTGCAGGCGCTGCTTCTCTTCCTCCTCCTGTTGGATCTGCCGACCCAATTCCTCTCGCTTCTGGCACAACTCCTCGATGCCTGGGGTGGGGGGCGAGTGGAGGGCGAGCGCTGTGGACCCAGGGCAGGAAGGAGCGCAGCACCCCTCCCACTCTGGAACTCATCGCCTGCTAGGAGAGAAGCGTGCCGGAGGGCCCAGTACTGGCCGGGCCACTTCCACCCGAGCCACCTTCCAGGGGTTCTAGGGTCCAGGAAAGCCCCGCCCCAGACCGCCGGGCGTGCGCCTGGGAGGCAGTGCGCGCTCCAGCCGTCCGTCCTTGGCGCTCACTCCGCGGCACCTAGCGCCTGGTGTGTGAGGCACGGCGGCTGTGCGCCAGGCACGCCCGCACGGCCTCCGGCGCCGTCCGAACCGAGACCCCGACGCACGGACCGTGCACCCCACTCGGCCACGCGCGACGGGCCCGCTACCGCCCGGGCCGCAAGTCGGCGAGCCCCGCGCCCTCCCAGCCCGCCCGGCAGACTCCGCCGCGCGGTCGCTCACACTTGACCAGCTCGTTGTTGTAATTCTGCAGCGCCGCGCCCTGCTGGGTCATGGTCGCCGCTGCGGCCGCGACCACTCCAACCGCCTCTACCGCATCACCGCTCGCGCCTGCGCGCTGCCTTCCGATAGCGCGCCCTCCCTTACGTCACCCCCGCGCGCCTCTCCTGTGCGTCATCGCCGCGCGCCGCGCCCAGTGGGTCTGGGAAGCTAGGGGGGCGCACAGATGGCGGCGGCCGCGGTGCGCGACGGCGACCCGGGGCCGACACAGGAGCTGTTGGTGGCCTGGAACACCGTGAGCACCGGGCTGGTGCCTCCGGCCGCTCTGGGACTGGTGAGGCCCCGGAAGAGGGCAGCGGGCCCGCGCGGAGTTCCCGGGATCCGACCCTGGGGTTCGTTAGGCTCCCCGGGCAGCCCTTCCCTAGCGTCGCCCGCAGCTTCCCCTCCGCTCCATCCCTTCCCCACTTGTCCCCGCCTGTCAGCCCCCTTCCCCTCTCCACTCTGCGTTCCCTCCTTACGGTCTTCTGCACTCCAGGCGTCCTCCCGGACCAGCGGCGCGGTGCCGCCGAAGGAGGAGGAGCTGCGGGCGGCGGTGGAGGTTTTGAGGGGCCACGGTCTGCATTCGGTCCTGGAGGAGTGGTTTGTAGAGGTGCTGCAGAACGACCTGCAGGCCAACATCTCCCTCGAGTTCTGGAATGCCATCTCGCAGCATGAGAACTATGCAGACGAGCCTCAGTGCCTCCTGCTTCTCCTTGACGCTTTCGGCCTGTTGGAGAGCCGTCTGGATCCTTACCTGCATAGTCTAGAGCTGCTGGAGAAGTGGACTCGCCTGGGCTTGCTGATGGGCGCAGGCGCTCAGGGGCTGCGGGAAAAAGTCCACACCACGTTGCGGGGCGTCCTGTTCTTTTCCACTCCCAGAACCTTTCAGGAGATGATTCAGCGCCTTTATGGACGCTTTTTGAGAGTGTACATGCAGAGTAAGAGGAAGGGGGAAGGGGGCACAGACCCGGAACTGGAGGGGGAATTGGACAGCAGGTACGCCCGGCGGCGGTACTACCGGCTTCTGCAGAGCCCGCTGTGCGCGGGGTGTGGCAGTGACAAGCAGCAGTGCTGGTGCCGCCAGGCCCTGGAGCAGTTTCACCAGCTCAGCCAGGTCCTGTGAGTACTCGCGCCTGTGTGGCTGTGGCCATGCCCCTGTTCTTCCTGACTCCCGATTACTGCCCTGGGTCCAGCTGGTCTCTTCAGAGAGCTGGTGAGCTGGCTGGGCGGGGGCGGGGGGGGGAGGCATAACAAACGGAGGGTCCCCAGGATCTCTGTGCTGTGAACTTCTCCTTCCTGTCCTGGACACAGGTGTGTGTCTGCTACTCACACTAGGTTTCACGCTTTGCGTACACTAAGATCCTAGGTGATTCCAAATTTCCTGGGCCGTGTAAATTTCTGCTATGCCTTGTGTAGGTTTTCCAGGAAGGAGATGGCATTTATTCTCCCCTGTAGTTGCAAAAAAGCGGGCTTAACTTTTTTCATTCTTTCCAGTACAAGCTGGGGATTAGGCCAACATGCTGCGCAAGCAGATGGCCTTTCCAGCCTTTTAAAGAGGAAAGGATTTTGTTGTTAAAGCCAGGTTCTGACTTATGGGCCTTTTGTCCTTTGTGGTTGTTTGTAACGATTTTGTCCCATGAGCGAAGCAGCAGCCTCGCCGCCGTTAGGAAGGGAGTTGCCGGCAGGGCGCCGGGAGGCCCAGAATGGCTTCTGTTGGGTTTATCCCGGATGAAGGATACACAGAAATGTTCTTTCTCGTTTCCTTTTGAGTCCCTTTGCCGTTGTTGATCAGGGTTTGCACCAAAAGGCATAACTGGGGACATCTGTACTCACGGGGCGTATTTAGTTGTGTTTCAGAGCCTTGTTTAGGCTGAGAGCCACACCCACTGCTCACGTGGGGAAGGCCAGTGTCTTAACCCAGGCAGCAAGGCCAGCTGGGGAGGGCAGGTCTCTGTCCTCCCAGAAGGTTTTTCTTGAAGCTTTTGTTACTGGGGCACTGGGTGTGGGGGGAAGGAGTATGGTCTGTGTGCTCCACAGACAGGGCTCTCCTCCAGACACAGGCTCAGTCTGTTGGAGCGGGTCAGTGCCGAGGCTGTGACCACCACCCTGCACCAGGTGACCAGGGAGAGGATGGAGGACCGCTGCCGGGGCGAGTATGAGCGCTCCTTCCTGCGTGAGTTCCACAAGGTAAGGACAGCCCCTCGGGCCCTGTCCCTCAGGGCTGAAGAGGTTTCTGGTGGGGCACCTGGGTGGCTCAGTCAGTTAAGCGTCTGCCTTCAGCTCAGGTCATGATCCCAGGGTCCTGGGATCGAGTCTTGCATCGGGTTCCCTGCTCAGCGGGAGCCTGCTTCTCCCTCTCCCCACTGCTCATGCTCTCTTTCTCTCTCAAATAAATAAATAAATAAAATCTTTAAAAAAAAAAAAAAAGGTTTCTGGCAAACCTGACCCCCTGGCTTTAGAAACAGCAAGAGTATGGAGACTTGGATGAACTAGGACCTGGCCGGTAGTCGAATCTGTCCTGGTGCTTGGTGAAGGCTGGCCCTTCCCAGCCTGCCCTGGTGACAGCGAGAAAGAGCCTGTGACGTGGTCATCGAGGTCTGTGCAGAGTCACTTGGCTAGAGGCAGTGCCAAGGTCTGGGGTGTCCCAGTGAGGGCTCTCAGGGCACCCATGCTATTGGGGGAATGGTCAGGGGCTCTGTTCTGGGCTCTCCAGAGTTGTGGAGGTGCTGGGTCCAACCACAGGGTACTGTTCAGCCTGCTCCTATTTTTTGCCTATACTCTTCCACCGTCTCCGGAGAACGCAGGTTAGCTGTGAGGGGGATTCAAAGCAGATGTCTGTACAGCAGTGGTCTCGAATGGGTGTGAGCCCAGAGGCCTGGCTGGGGTACCTGTGTTGCCCCCAGGTGGCAGGGCATCCAGATAGTCTCCTCAGTGGCTGTATAATTTGTAGGGGAACGTATACATTCTGTGGTCCATGTGGCCATGTTGCCTATAAATGCACGTGTGCTCAGAAGGGTCCTTACATCTGTCTGCATGTGGCTGGTCAGGTACACGGCCCCCAGGGTGTGTCTGTCCACTGCGTCAGAGGTGAGCACTGTCTCCGTGCCCTGCATCAGGGCCACCGTTGCCAGAGATAAGCCTGGGCACTGATGCTCTTAGGGTGTGGGGCACACTGATGGAAGGCCTGGGGTGCCCCCTCGGCCCATTATCCTGCTGATTTCGGCGTGCCCCTCCTCCGGAGCGGGGGCTTCGGGGACCCCCCAGGGCCAGCCGCAGGGCGGGTAGCTGTGTGGCTTCTCCCAGCCTCTGTTCCGGGTCAGGCTGGGGCTCCGTCCCCCCCACCAAGCTGTGCTCTTCCAACAGTGGATCGAGAGGGTGGTCGGCTGGCTGGGCAAGGTATTCCTGCAGGATGGCCCGGCCAGGCCCGCGTCCCCCGAGGCTGGCAGCACGCTGCGTCGCTGGCGCTGCCACGTGCAAAGGTGGTTCTACGGGATCTACGCCGGCCTCCGCATCGAGGAGCTCTTCAGCATTGTCCGAGGTTGGCCCCGCCCACTGCAGTAGCCCGCCTTCCCTAGGTCTCTGCCCTTCAGATCTTGCGGGCCGGGAGGGGCGCTTGGGACTGTGGCGTCTTGAGCAGAGTGGGGCCCGTCAGCGTGGGCTGCCTCCTGCTCGGTGGCGGGGCAGCGGGCAGTGCTTCTGTGTGTCCACCCTCATGCTCTCGGCCTCACGTCCCTGCTGTCCTTCTGCACCACGGAGGGTTGCGGGCACGGGAGGGCACAAGGATGACCTGCAGCAGCCAGCAGGTGTTTCTCGGTGTTACTGAGTGGAGGTGCGGCTGCTCGGCGCTGGGTCCTGCCGACGTGGGTCCTTTCTTGCGTGCGCAGCGTGTGCGTGCCGGCATGTGTGCGCTGCAAGGGCTGGCACTCTTCCTACAGACTTCCCGGACTCCCGGCCAGCCATTGAGGACCTCAAGTACTGCCTGGAGAGGACTGACCAGAGGCAGCAGCTGCTCCTGTCCCTCAAGGCTGCCCTGGAGACGCGCCTCCTCCATCCAGGTGCCGAAGCTGCTGCCCGACAGTCCAGTCTCCCTGCCCCAGGGCCTGTGTAGCGAGTGGGTTTGTGCAGTCCTCAGGGGGGCCAGGGCACTCCACTTCATTCTCCCCTGAAGGGAGGCGTGGGAAGTGAGGCCTGTGGCCTGGGGGCAGAAGGGTGCATCAGCCCTTCAGACAGACCACCCAGTACTGGGGGGGCCAGGATCCTGGAAAGTTCTGGGGAAAGCACCTGAGAGTTGGGGGAGGAGGGGGCTGCTTCCTGCGTGTCACACTAGTATGCTGGGGAGTGAGGTCATGGTGGCATCCGGAAGCCCACCTGGCCAGGGTGCAGCTGCTTGCTCGTGGAACCACCACTCCTGGGTGCCGTGGGGGCTACCATCCTCCCTCCTGGCTGTAGGTGTGAACACATGCGACATCATCACCCTCTACATATCCGCCATCAAGGCCCTGCGTGTGCTAGACCCGTCCATGGTCATCCTGGAGGTGGCCTGTGAGCCCATTCGCCGCTACCTGAGGTGAGCGCCACAGGCAAGCCCCAGGACGCGGTTCGACTTGGGGCACTTGGCTCCTGGCTCCTTGTGTGCAGTCAACTTCCCCCTGGGTCCTGGTGGCCCCCGGGACACCAGGGACACGCTGTCTTTCCTGTTGGGCCACATGGCCTGGCCAAGGCCCAGGCCCCTTCCTCTTGCTGGTGCCTGCTTCTGTACGTGTTGCCCACCGTGCACCCCTGCCCCCGTCCTCCCAGCCCAGAGAGGCCCCAGCTCAGCTTTGCCTGGCTGGCCAGGCCCCCAGGCTGAGGAGGAGGAGGGGGGACCCTGGGCTCAGCCTTTCCCACGATGAGGACCAGGACTGTCAGGTGGCGTGTCGGAGAACGTGTTTGAGCAGGCGCCGTGGCACAGCTGCCTCAGGTCTGTGGAGCCTCGGGGCTGGGCTGAGCTGTCCTGAGTCCCGTCTCGTTTCTCTTGCTTGTGAAGGGCCTGGTCTTGGTTCTGTCTTATTCTTTAAGATTTATTTGTTTTGCGAGAGAGAGAGACTGCGTGCGTGCACCAGCAGGGGGGAAGGGCAGAGGGAGAGAGAGAAGCAGAACCCTGACCACCCCCCACCCAGGCTGAGCAGGGAACCTGACGGGGCTTGATCCCAGGACCGCGGGATCGTGACCTGAGCCAAAGGCAGACGCTTCACCGACTGAGCCACCCAGTCCCCCCGGTTCTGTCTTAATATTTGAATCCTTGGTGTTCTCAGAAAATGGTGGCGTTGTGTTTTAGTTATTTTCGTGATCGTTATTCTCTTTCGAGACAAGATCTGGTGGACGTAAGCATGTAGCCAGTGGGCACTCGCTGCCGCTGGTGAGGTGGGTGATGCAGGCTGCTGGGGCGTGCAGGGAGAGGTGTCGTGAGGGCCAGCAGTGCTCCCGTTGGCAGGACGCGGGAGGACACGGTGCGGCAGATTGTGGCTGGGCTGACGGGGGACTCAGACGGGACAGGGGACTTGGCCGTTGAGCTGTCCAAGACAGATCCGGCGAGCCTGGAGACTGGTCAGGACAGCGAGGATGACTCTGGCGAGCCCGAGGACTGGGTCCCTGACCCCGTGGATGCTGACCCAGGTCAGTGCCCGCCAGCCCTCCCGGGCTTCAGATGGTGGGGGAGGCTCCAGTAAGGTAGGCGCTCTGGCCTAGAGTTTGTCTCCACATGAGCCCTGAGGCTTAAGGGGGTCAGCTGTCCACGCCCAACCCAGCCCATTGCCTGGAGCACCTCCGCCGGCTTGAGCGGGCCTGTGGTGGCCTGTGGTGGCCTGTGTCCCCATCCCGGTTGCTACAAGGGCAGATTTGTAGTCAGCCTGTGCACCACCCAGCCCGCCCGCACCCTGGGATCTGAACCTGGGCCTCACGCGCTTGGCAGGGCGGGCCCCGCCTGGGCACAGAGGTGCTCCCTCAGTGCCCACCCCCCTCCCCCGCCACGCCGTGCAGGGAAGTCCAGCTCCAGGCGGCGCTCCTCGGACATCATCAGTCTGCTGGTCAGTATCTACGGCAGCAAGGACCTCTTCATCAACGAGTACCGCTCGCTGCTGGCCGACCGCCTCCTGCACCAGTTCAGCTTCAGTCCTGAGCGGTAAGGCCCGTGAGCGGCCGCCGCGTGCCCTGCTTTGGTGACGCCAAGCAGGAACGGGCCTGTGCTTGGCCGTGGACCCGGGGAGGCCTTGCGGGGGCGGAGGGGGCAGCCCAGGAGTTTGGGGAGCCAGGTGCCCAGGGACACCCAGTCCTCCGCTGAGATGGAGCAGGCCCAGGGTCTCCTCCTGGCCCGGGGGTGTCTTTGCACCCGTGGGGGCGGGTGCCCGTGCAGCGTCTCTGGGAGGCGTCGGGCACTCTGCTACAGCTGCTGTGGGGTGGGGGCGTGCCACACCCCCTCAGAGATGGATCTTTCCAGGGAGATCCGCAACGTGGAGCTGCTGAAGCTGCGCTTTGGCGAGGCTCCGATGCACTTCTGCGAGGTCATGCTGAAGGTGGGCACCCAGGGCGCCCTGCCCACCTGGCCCAGCCTCCCCCAGCCCGGTCCTGGGGCCTTGGAGACACCGATCTCTCCCCCAGGACATGGCAGATTCCCGTCGCATCAATGCCAACATCCGTGAGGAGGACGAGAAGCGGCCCGCAGAGGAGCAGCCGCCTTTTGGGGTCTATGCTGTCATCCTGTCCAGCGAGTTCTGGCCGCCCTTCAAGGACGAGAAGCTGGAGGTTCCTGAGGACATCAGGGAGGCCCTCGAGGTCTACTGCAGGAAGTACGAGAAGCTGAAGGTACCGACCGCACTTCCCTGTGGCAGGAGCCGGGGGCAGGCGACCTTCCACCCATGTTGTGCAGCAGAACCTGGGTGTGACCCGGCCCCGTGGTCCTCTCCAGAGGCCTCTGCCTCTGCATTGGGGCCGGAGGGTGTGGCCCACGTTCTGCTTCGTTAGGAACCCCCCCACACTGTACTAGTAGAGGGGCCGCATTGCTCATGCTCTCCCACCCTTCTGGGCTTCCTGTTCCGCTGTCTACGCCCTGGTATCTCAGAACCAGGGCCTGGGGTGCCGGGCTTGTCCCAGGGAGCGCCAGGGAGTTGTGTTTGCTCCGTGGGTGTTTGCCTCTGGGACATCTCCAATTGCCCACGAGGTATTTGACTTCCAGGACCCTTCCCTGTCTCTGCCACTGTCCAGCTTGCTTCCCTAGAAGCTGCTTTCCCAGGCCCCAGGGCGCTTGAGGACCAGGACTGTGCTGTCTGCTGTTGGAGCCCTGAGGGCCTAGGACTCGGGCAGGAGGGGAGAGAGGGGAGGGCTGCAGGACGTGTGGGGTGGTCCGGGTTTGGGAGTGCATGTGGCAGGTGTGGGCAGGGATTGACGGTACGAAGAACCCTTCCTTGCAGGGATGGCTCCGTGGAGACGTGTCTGGAGAGAATGGGGAGCTCAGGTGCCCGTCCTAGGTTTCTGGGGATTGGTGAAGCAGGTTCTGGGGCATTCGGTCTGATAAGTGGGTTGTGGGGCTTGAGGGGTCTCTGGGTTCCTGAGCAGAGGATGAGTATGGTGGGTGTCTGGGGAGCAGAGCCTGAGCCCCTGAGCGTCTGAAACACCTCAGAGATGAGCCAGCAGCCAGGGCTTGAGGAGCCCTCAGGATGGAGCTCTGGGAGGGAGACCAGTGGGCTGGAGTATGGAGGAGTTGGGGGAGGGCAGCAGAGCCAGGTAGTGGGAGGGACAGTGGGTTCTCCCAGGTTTGCCGTTCTAGGCCAGGGAAGCTAATTCTGGAGGGGGGGAGGGCTCCTTTCCAGAGACGGGCAAGGGGAGGAGCGAGGCAGGGGATTCTGGAGTAGGAAGGCAGGACAGGGCAGGGCCATATTCGGGGGCAGCACCGCACAAGGCCGCAAGGGTCTGTGTGGTCGTCACTGGCCCCCTGGGCTATTGGACCACCCTGTGGTTTCTGCTCCTGACTGGTGAGGTGCTCGCTCGAGAGCCTGCCCACGGTGCACCCCACCTCTCCCTGGTTGAGGACATCTGTGTGCTCACTGCCTTCTCCCTGCCCTGTCTGTCTGCCTTGTTGACATGCAGCCACTGCCAGGAGAGGCCCCACGACCTCCCACCAGGGTCTTGTCGTGGGTCCCGGGATGGCTGAGCCACGTCCTTCTGCTCAGGCCTGATGCATCTGACGTGGTGGCCACGTGTCAGCCTGCTTTGTCTTAACTGCAGCTGGACACTGGAGTGGCAGGGGCAGGCCCCGGCGCTGTGCTGGAGATCAGGCCTGTGGCCACAGTGTCTCTGCCTCCCACCAATGGAACTCTTGGCCCGAGAACCATGCTGGACACGTGTGGGTGGTCGTGCAGGCTGCAGAGTACCCTCACCTGTGCTTTCTGCTGCTGGGCCTGGCATCTGGCCTGCTGCCGGCTGGAGTGGTGGCTGTAAGTCACGGCCTTGGAGCCAGAGGGCTCCTGCTCTACTGGTTGTGACCTGGGCAAGCTGTGGGTTCTGCTCCCATTTTCTGTCTGCAAAGTGGGGTTCACTGTTGTCTCCCCCTTTAGAGCTGAGGGGTTGTTGAAAGACTCTTAGCACTTGGCGCAGAGTGGCTATGTCGGTGTCCTGGGGTTGCCGGAACAAAGTACCACGAATGGGGCTTAAGACCGCACAGATTCATTGTCTCAGTTCCAGCAGCTAAAAGTCCGAAACTGACTTATCAGTTGGAGGGCGGCCCTCTCTTTGGAGGCTCCGGAGGAGGGTTCTTCCTGCCTCTTCCAGGTTCTGGTGTCTCCGGGCGTCATGTGACTTTTGGCCACATCAGTCAATTTCTGGCTCTGTTGTCACATGGCATTTTCCCGGTGTCTCTCTCTCTCTCCAAATTTCTTCTTAGAGGACACCAGCCGTACTGGGTGAAGGCTCACTTTATTCCAGAGTGAGCTCATTGGAACAAATTGAATGTGTGGTGGCCTGATTTCCAAATAAGCTTACGTCCTGAGTTACCAGGGCTAGGACTGCAGCATCTTTTTGAGGGACACGATTCAACCTACAACAGTCCACCCTCTGGCCCCCCTGGAATTCATGGCCTTCCCACATGCAAAACACAAGCAACATCCCCAGAAGTCTTTACCCTTCCAGCACTGACTCCCAAGTTCGCAGCAACCCCAGAGTTCAGCATCTAAGTAGCATCTGAAGTGGGGAAGAGCGAGGCCGTGCTGCTCATTCTGGGCTGGGTTCCCCTCCAGCTGCGAACCTGGGAGAGTGGACAGGTAGTTGCTGCTTCCAGAGTGTGTTTGTGGGAAGGTGTAGGGCAGACTCTGCATTCCAAGAGGAAGACTTCCAAAGGAAGGAAGGGGTCACAGGCTCCAAGGAAGTCCGAGAGCCAGTGGAAGAACTCGTGTGACCTCATGGCTGTGTTTCCAGCCTGTCGGCCGGGCCTTTACCCCACACCCCTGTGCGCAGAGCCAGCCTCTCACGTTGGCTCCCGCTCCCTCGCTCTCAGTGCAGGCTGTTGTAAAATTCTCTGGAACCTTGTCCACTCTCACACACCCCCTTCCTGGACAGTCATCTCTGTCCTGGCTCTTCTGGGCTACCGGTCGGCTCTGGCGTCAGAGCACAGGTCTCTGGTGCCCTCTGGGCTCTGTCTTGAGTGCACAGAGAGCAGCAGCGTCCAGGCTGGCAGTGCTGGCTCCCCTGCGTGGTTTAGGCTCGCGTGCTGCCGTGAGGCTGCCCTCCCGCGCTTCCTCAGTCTGTCACACGGGGCTGTGCCACTGCCTGGCGGGGTTGCATGTCCTCCAGTTTGACACCTCACCAGCGTGGCTTTCCTGGCCATGTTCCTGCCAACAGTCTCTTCAGGGCAGTCCAGGCCTTTATAAGCTGTGGCTCGCGTGCTCCCAGCCTCTCCCCTCGCCCAGCTACGTGGACTCCCACACTCCTGGTATTTGCTAAGCAGCACCCCCTCCCTGGGACCAGAATGGGTGCCTTTCTTGTGGCTCTGCCATAACAAAGTTCCACAGCAGGGTCCTCCCTGGAAAAACAGGCTTCTCCTCCATTCTGCAGGGCAGCGTGGAGACCAGGGTGTCAGCAGGGCTGTGGGATGGTCCTGCCCCCCCCCAACATCAGGGGAGGGGTTTTGCAGGCCTTGCTTGGTGTCTCTTGGCTTGTGGCTGCATCCTGGAGTTTCTGCCTCTGTCCTCACGCTGACCCCCCCCCCCCACGAGGATGCTGTTCCGTCAGGGTCCCCTGTACTCCAGATGACCTCATCTTAACTGGCCCCACCTGCAGCGACTCCATCTCCAGCTCCGGTCACACTCCAGGGTCCTGGGGCTTAGGGTGTGGACATGTTTCTCGGAGACCACGAGTCTGTCAGCAGCCCTCACTGCGTGTTCAGTGCTGTTACACCGAGCTCGTGGAAGCTGGAGCCCCTGTCCTGTCCTCCTCCTGCCGCTGACGGCCTGGTGGGGGCGGGTCAGGGAGCCCTCCCCTCACCTGGCGCCAGGCAGCGGAGCCTCCGGGCCGTCTGTGCTGACTCTGGCTGTCCCCAGGCCATGCGGACCCTCAGCTGGAAGCACACCCTGGGCCTGGTGACCATGGATGTGGAGCTGGCCGACCGCACCCTGTCTGTGGCCGTGACTCCCGTGCAGGCGGTGGTCTTGCTGTACTTCCAGGACCAAGGTGAGCCCGCTCACCCCTAGCCGGCCTGCCCCAGCCGTGCCCCCTGGGGGCCCATGCCAGCCCACCGGGGGCCCGCCGACCTCCGGGCAGCCGGGTGGGGCCGACGAGGCGGGGGAGGCAGGGAGGCTTGGCCTCGCCGCTTGCATGCAGTGCTGCTGGCCGCCCCCACAGCCAGCTGGACCCTGGAGGAGCTGAGCAAGGTGGTGAAGATGCCCGTGGCGCTGCTGCGGCGGCGGATGTCCGTGTGGCTGCAGCAGGGCGTGCTGCGGGAGGAGCCCGCCGGGACCTTCTCCGTGGTGGAGGAGGAACGGCCGCAGGACCGTGACAGCATGGTGCTCATCGACAGTGACGAGGAGAGCGACTCGGGGGGGGGAGGGGTGGCGGCCCGGCGGGTGGTGCCTGACCTCACGGGCCTGTGTCCGCAGCTGTTCTGGACGTACATCCAGGCCATGCTGACCAACCTGGAGAGCCTGTCGCTGGAGCGCATCTACAGCATGCTGCGTATGTTTGTGGTGACCGGCCCCGCGCTGGCCGAGATCGACCTGCAGGAGCTCCAGGGCTTCCTGCAGAAGAAGGTGCGTGACCAGCAGCTGGTCTACGCGGCCGGTGTCTACCGCCTGCCCAAGAGCTGCAGCTGACGCGCCCCGGGCCTTCCTCGCACCCCCCGCGCGCCTGCCCTTGCCCTGCCCCCAGAGTACAGAGTAAAGCAAGTGGTTCTCCAGCCTGTCCCTGTCCTGCTGGCTCGCTGGGCCCCTCATGAGCTTGGGGTCCAGGTGCTCCCTCCGGACGAAGCTCTCCACCCCCACTGAGCAGGGCCTGGCTCCCTGGGAGCCGGGGAGGGGAAACACGTGAGTGGCCTGGCCCAGTCCTGGCCTGCACATATGTGTTTGGGCTCCAAACCCAGAGTCCTGGTACACGGGGTCCCCGGGCCACACCCGCTCATGAAGGCCCACTTCTGAGCCTGAAGCTCAGGAGCGCACCGGAGGCCTCCAGCCCCAAGCCTCCCTCTGGCCTTTGGAAGGAGCCCTCGGGTCACCCACCCTCTTCCTGGCCTGCGGGTCCAAGGCTGTTTCTGGGACATGTGGACCCATTGGAACGTGTGAGATAGGCAGGCAGCCGAGTGTCCCCTGATGGACCAAGAGCTCCCGTGTTTCCAGCAGGAGGAGCTGGCTCTTTGTGGCTCACAGTGAAGGTGGTTTCTGTGCCCTCAGGCACGTGGTCAGGAGCACTCAGTGCTCCGAGCACGGGTGAAGAGCCCTGTGAGCCCAGCCTCCCCAGTGCAGCTGGGAGACCAGCTGTGTCCAGAGCACACACGGGCTCCTGTCTAAGAGGTTTTGGGGGCCTGGCACTGCCCCAGCCCCAGAGCTCCCAGGAGGCGGGGAAGGGTGTTGGCTCCGCCCAGGCTGGCGCCACGGCCTCTGGTGCTGGGAGCTGCGCTCTAGCTGGTGGCTGTCTTCCCAGGCTGCAGAGGCCCTTCGGAATGAGCCTTCACTCTCCTGCTCCCGCCTGCCCGGGGCACCTTCCCAGGCCCGGAGTCATGCCTGTTGCCCCTACACACCCTGGGTCCCCCCCCCCAGGCTGTCCTCCAGTGCCCACCCCCACCTCCCCACTTTGGCCTGTTGCACAGGGGCCCTGAGGTCAGCCCTCTTCTGGGACTTTCCCTTCTTACCCCAGAGTATTCTGTTTGCTGCAGTTTGGAGGACAAAGTGGTAGAAACGAAGCGTGTAGTCTTAGCAGCCAATACCTCCCTCCCCCGGGCTCTGCCCACCACCAAGGCTGCTGTGCTGTGGTCACTAGAAGAGGGGCCTCCTGCTTCCTCCGAGTTCTGGTGGGGGCCCAGAAGGCTCTGACACCAGCCATTCCCTCCAGGCGGAAGGCCACCTGGCACTGGGCTGCATGTACCTTTGTCGTCCTAACCAGGATGCAAACCTGCTAGACTGGCCTGGCAGGGGGCGGTGTCCACTCCTGGGCACAGCGCTCCTGCTTTCCGTCCCTTTTGACTTGGTTTGTGGACAAATGTGGTAAAAAAAAAAAGCTGTGTCTTGGGTCACAGCATTACTCAACAGGCACAGAAGTGTGCCAGAAACTGCTGGCTGATCCCCAAGGGTTCCCCTAGGAGGGGCCTCCTGTGCCAGGAGTCAGGGGGGTCCCCAAGGACTAGGGGTCAGCTGGGGCCCCTCTGCACCCTTGCCCCTGGCGCCCTGTGGGGTCAGCCATGGGGTGGGGCAATTCCTCCTGCTGCCTGGGTGGTTTGCTTGGCCAGGTCCTAAGGGTAGGAGGGAGGAGGCCTCAGGGTGGGGGGGCAATGCAGGAGGCCAGGGAGGAGGCTGAGCTTAAGTGTGTGGATGCCAGCTGGCAGGCGAGTCCCTCGGGTGGTGCTTGTCGGGTTGGCAGGAGGATGCATGAGGAAGCAGCCCTCAGAGGGTCAGGTGGGCTGACTGGAAGGACACAGGTAAGCTGGAGCCTCAGGTGCACCCAGAGGATGTGGTTCTAGGAAGACCTGTGGGCAGTGCCCCCCACCTCTCCTGGGGGTTGAAGAACCCCTGGAGGTTCCTCCGGACCTGAGCATTGCTGGGTGTGGGTGGGACCGTCCCCCGTGAGCACTGGTCCACGCCTTGCCCCCCCCCGTTGGCCCCTCCTTGTCCCAGCCTCCGGGGGATCCTGAGAGAAACAGGGGCCCTGTGCTGTGTGCTCTAGGGCCCCCCCCAGGCTTTCCAGGCCACTGTCTCCACTTGCCCAGGGGCCTAAGCGTGGGCTCCACCCCCTTCTCCACGAAGCACCATCCCCCAAGGCCAGGGCAGCCCCATCCTTGCCTTGGCCTTGGGTCCAGCAGGGCACTCAGAAGTGGCTCCCAGGCCCTTCTCCACCCTAGCTGCCCCACCGCAGGGCTGCCCGCCAAGGGCTCCTCCACTCTGGCCCCCGAGCTCCAGTGAAGCTCCAGCGGAAGCCCTGCCCCCACCCACTCAGCTTCAGAGCCCTACTATGAGGTCAGCGCCTTCCGACGGGTTCCATCCAGAGGTGTGCGGTGGGGCTGGGGGCTGGACATGGCCCCCTGTCCCCAGCCTGACTCCTGCCTGGTCGGCAGCCCCCTTGGCCTGATATGTTTGTCCCTTTTGCTCATCCCTGCTGCAGGTGCCTCCCCCTGTCCCTCGACCCTGCCCCTGCCAGGTCCCCTCCCGTACCCTTGTGGTGGCCCCAGGGTGAGGGGCGGCCCTGGGGGTCCTCCACTGGTGGCTGACAAGGGCCCCTCGGCCGCACGGGCCCTGTCTCTGCAGCTGGGACGTACTGCGAGTGCAGTCTCGGCCTCAGCCGCGAGGCCCTCATCGCCCTGCTCGTGGTGCTGGCGGGCGTGGGCGCCAGCTGCTTCTGCGCCCTGGTCATCGTGGCAGTTGGTGTCATGAGAGCCAAGAGGTGCACGAGCCCCAGGGCTGGGAGGGCGGGTGAGGGCCACAGGGCCATACTGGGGGAGGGGCCTCTGCCCCCAGGTGGGACGTCACCAGGAGCTGGGGAACACCGTTTCCCAGACAGGGCTGTGGAGAGGCGGGGGGAGGGGCACTCCTGGGCTCCAGGAGGCCAGCTCCACTGTCCAGGATTCACGCCTCCCTTTGTTCCTGCAGTGAACCATGCCCCAGACACATGAACAGCAGGTGAGTAACCTCAGGGGAGGACCCCACAGGTGAGCTGTGCCCCTACGTCCTGCCCCTGGAGGTGCGGGGGGTGGGACGGATGCATCACAGCACTGACTGGAGGCCCAGGCCTGCCCTGGGAGTGGGGAGGTCAAGGCCTCCTGAGGCCTGTGCTGGTGGCTGCCTGCAGCCAGCCTGACCCGGGCCCTGCGTGCAGGTTGGTGGGGCGCTACGGGGTCCAGGAAGATCGCATGGATCTGCACACCGTGCAAGTGGAGTCCCATGTCATGGACCCTGACCTGGAGGTCTCCATGATGCTGCCCCTGGAGGAGCAAGGCCTCATGACCATTCCCATTGACCCGATGGCTCCAAACGTGACAGTAGAGGAGCAGCCCCCTCTCACCCCCCCAACCTGAGCAGGGCTGCAGGCAGCCTGGGCGGGGGGGGATTAAACAGTATTGAGTGCTTCTGCCCTGTCCTCCCTGCGGGCTCCTCCTCGAGCTGCTGTGCAGCTGCGTCATGGGGTGGGTAGGGGTGTGTGGGCGCCCAGGTCATCTCCTTTATCTGGGGTGGGGCGAGGAGGCCCAGTGCCTGCACAAGGCACCCACTGTCCACCCTCCAGGGCAGGGAGCCACAGCACTGGTATTTCCACCGTGGCCTCAGCTTGGCTCCTCCCCGCATCTTCCTGCTGCTTTGTCCCATGAAGTTGGCACGGCCCCAGGGGCCCCTGTCCACCCCACCCCCACCCTGGGAAACCCCAGGACAAGATGTGCAACTCTGATGACTCCAGAGAGAGCCGTGTTTGACAGGAGAACTTGGGCTGGTGCCTGTGCCCTACCCACACTGTCTCCTTGAGATTCTAGGACAGTCCTTAGAGGGCCAGGTGGGGCAGACATGACCGTCCTCCTGCCTCGTACGCTCTCCACCCTCCAGCCTATCCCCTGGGCTCAGGACCCCATCATGTGCTCCTGACCTCACCAATCATCCACTATGGGGATGGGACCATCCCTATATGGGGGGGGGCACTGTGTGTGTGCTGGCGTCACTTTGCTGGGCAGAAGATGGGCAGAGACTGGGGAGAGCAGCAGGGCTCATGGAGTCCCATTTGATGCATGGCATCGATTTTGGTGGGTGGGGGTGTTGTCCAGTGGCTCAGGCTTCAGCAGGTCGCACGGCGGGGGGGACAGCAGGGGAGGAGGGGCAAGGCGTCTTGTCAGCGCTGCAGCTGTCACAGAGCCAGGAGAAGCCCAGCTCCGGGACAGGTGGCTGGCAGTGCAGGGCACTGGCTGTCTGCCCAGCCCCCGCCCTAGGTGCGGGACCGGCCATGGAACAGGAACTGCCGGCACTCGGGCCGGAGGTTTAATATTTGTGCAGGCGCGGCAGAGACTCACTGGCTCCGCGGACGCACGAGCAGCGGGCTCCTAGCGCTGCCCCATGCGGAGCCCCTCCTTTCTCTCGCGGCGGCCGCCGCCGATGCTGCTGCTGCTGCTGTCGCCGTGGCCAGTCTGGGCCCAGCCGTCCACCGCGACCGCCACCTCGGGAGCCCCAGGCATTCCGGACTGCCCCGAGGCGTGCGCGTGCGCGCCGGGCGGCCTGGTCAACTGCTCGGGGCGCTCTCTGCCCGCCGTGCCAGAGGGTCTGAGCCGGTGCGTGCGCGCGCTGCTGCTGGACCACAACCGTCTGCGCGCGCTGCCGCCTGGCGCCTTCGTGGGCGCAGGCACGCTGCTGCGCCTGGACCTGCGGGAGAACGGGCTGCGTTGGGTGCACGCGCGGGCCTTCTGGAGCTTGGGCGCGCTGCAGCAGCTCGACCTCAGCGACAACCTGTTAGAGGCGCTGGCGCCCGGCACCTTCTCGCCCCTGCGCGCGCTGCGCGCCCTCTCGCTGGCCGGCAATCGGCTGGCGCGTCTGGAGCCCGCGGCGCTGGGCGCGCTCCCGCTGCTGCACGCGCTCAGCCTGCAGGACAACGAGCTGTCTGCGCTCGCGCCGGGGCTGCTGGCCGGCCTGCCCTCTCTCCACGCGCTGCACCTGCGCGGCAACCCCTGGACCTGTGGCTGCGCGCTGCGTCCGCTCTGCTCCTGGCTGCGCAGGCACCCGAGGCCGGCGCCAGGTGAGCCCTCCGGGCGAGGGTGGGCGGGCCGGGACCCACGGCCACAGCCGCCTGACTCTGCACCGTGTCCCGCAGAGGCCGAGACGCTGCTCTGCGTGTTGCCAGGGCGCCAGACGCTCAGCCCCTTGACCGCCTTCCCGGACGCCGCCTTCAGCCACTGCTCGCAGCCACTCGCCCCGCGGGACCTGGCCGTGGTCTACGTGCTCGGGCCCGTCTCCTTCCTCGCCAGCCTGGCCGCCTGCCTGGCGCTGGGCTGCCTGCTCACCGCCTGCCGCGCGCGGCGCTGCACTGCCCTCAGCCGCCTGAGGAGACCGCGGGACCCTGGCCCTGGGAGCCCCGCCGCCTCTGCTCAGGCCTGAGCGGGCGTTGGCTGTTCTCGAATCTTCCCCCCTGCCCTTCTTCACAGTCCCTGCAGGCGTCAACAAGCGACACAGACAGAAGTTTTCGTGACATTCCTTTAGACATCACCACTGCACAAACCGGGTCAGAGGCAGTGCGCGCCGGGCCCCTGGGCGGAGGGGCCGCGCGCGGCTGCGCATGGGCGGCGTGGGGAAGGCACGCGCTCAGACACTGGAAGGGCTGGGCCTGTACAAGTTGGCGGGCAGGGCTGAGGACAGTCCCTAGCCAGCGCGTGTGGGGAAGCCTATCTCGGGCTGCGAATAGCCGGCTTAGCCCTCGCGGAGATGGGAGGAAGAGGTCAGAGGCAGCGGAGAACCCAGGGCGCTCCTGGGAGGCAGCTGCCAGCTGAGCGTCAGAATCTGCCCTTGGGGAGGGGCAGGACCAGCTGGGTGGATGGGGGTCAAGCCGAGAAGGGACAAGGGTAAGAAAAGGACAGGGGTGGAGCTGAGGCTGCCAAGAGCAGGCGCTGGAGGAGGGGGTGACCCAGCCAGTTGGGGCCTCGCACCCCCACTGTGGCTCTGGTAGTGGCTGGGGAAGGATGGGGCTTCAGTCTCTGCTCCGAGCCCCTCTGGGGCCAGGTTAGCCCCTCTCCCCCACTGCTTAGAGACCCCAGGGCCCTGCCTCTGCCGGAGTGCCCTGCGGCCCTGCCCAGCCAGCTCAGCTCTGGCCTGTCCTCAGCCGCTCTGGTCCGAGCCTCGGTCCAGCAGGGGCTGCCCGCCAGGCAGCAGGGTGGACAGACAGACGGGAGGCCCAGGGTGGGCAGTCTTGGGCGGGTGGGCTTCCCTCAGGCCTTCCCGAGCAGCAGGACCCATCAGTGTCCTTGGCCGGGCTAACTGGGCAGGTGGGCGCCTCCGGGGGCCTCACACCACGGTGCTGACCGAGGGATCTGAGAGGTTGAGCGTGCCCGTGATATCAGTGGGATGGTACTGCTGCAAAATAGAAATACACAGACAAGGCAGCCCGTTAGCCCCCATGCTCGGGGGCACGCGCAGGGCCGGGACGGGTGGACCGGCCAGCCGGCCGACCGGCGGGTGGGCGGGCGCGGCCTGGGGGAGGCTGGGGGGGCGCTCCTCCCCCTGACCCCCTCGTGCTCCGGGACTCTGCGTGGGCCGGGGC
>NC_048224.1:60039630-60044006 GCF_002007445.2 Ailuropoda melanoleuca | reverse complement strand
GACCCCGTCGTGCTCCGGGACTCTGCGTGGGCCGGGCCGCTGTCCCGTCCATCTGTCTGTCTGTCTGCGGGGGAGGGGGGCAGAGGAGGGCGGGCAGGGCGTCTCAGCTCTCCCTATGACGGGCACACATCTGCAGCTGGCCCTCCTCCCTCTCAATAGCGCGTCGCGGCAGCACTGTGTCTTTTTGGTTTTGCAAAGCGCCGCGTCCACCCCCGGTGCTCTATAAATAAGAACCAACAATCAATACCCGCTGGCCCCGCTGGCCGCCAGGGACCCCAGCCCTGAGCGCCCAGTGCTGCCCTGGCCCAGACCGGCCACAGGACAGGGGCAGAGGATCTTAGCAGCCGGATCGACCCCACCCCTCCCAACAGAGCCCCCCACCCAGGCCTCCCTCCGAGCAGGCGCCCAGCCTGAAACAGGATGGGAACTGGGCTGCCCTCCCCCGCCCAGCCCCCCCAGCTGGCAGTACCCCCAGTCATCCCTACAGGGCGGGGCCAGCCCCAGATGCCACATGGTGTCAGGACTGGCCTGGGAGATGGTCCCTGGTGCCCACAGAGGCTCGGGCAAAGAGTCTGTTGGGATTGTGTCCCCAGAAATGCATCTCAAAGGTCTCGGAGTTGCACCTGGACCAGCTAAGGGGCATGCGGGTTTTCTTTGGGTAGGGGTATGGGGGGGGTCAAGGATGCCCTCACAAAGCAGTCTAACACCTATGTAACTTTGGTGCTCCTCCCTAAAAGTGCTGTCTATGAGGATACCCTCCCCCCAGGCCTGCCCCACCACCTCTCCTCTCTGGTCTTGGATCTCTTCCTGAACCCCTTGGCAGAGCCCCTGGCTCAGGCTCTGCCCACTTTCTCGGGCCTGTGAAGCCCCAGGCCATGCTCCCAGCTCCCAGCCCCTCACTCTTCACCTACCCTCCCAGTGCCAAGCCCCTCCTGGGAAGCAGAGCAGCCAGGCCTCATGGGCCCCTCTTGGGGCACCCTGATGGCCTGATGGCTTCACCCTGGCCTCAGATCATTATGTGCCAAGCCCTGTCTGTGTCCTGGAGATCTGGCTCCTTTCCAGCGTGCTGTGTGTGTGTGGGGGGGGGGTGCAAATCCCGTTTCCACCTTGGAGCATAAACCCCTGCAAGATGGAGGCCAAGCCGGCCCCTGGACGGTATGGAGGCCAAGGGCAATGCTAACTCTGGGCCACCCCTTCCCCACCTTGGACCGGGGCACCCCTAGCAAGGCTGGGTCCATTTTATTCCAAATGTGCACATCGGTGCGGTGACAAGCTGCCCAAGGTCGGAGGCCTGCTCCGACGCCCTGTGGGGAGGGGCTAGACAGTCAGGAGCTGAGGCGCTGGTCTCCTCCCGGGGGGCCTCTCCTTCCTGGGCCTCTGTCTGGGAGCCTCAGTGACTCCGGCTCTGCAGGCCACAGCTCAGCCTGGGGTGGGCTCCACCCACTCTGGTGCCCCCCCCCATCCCCGCCTGACGGTCCCCTGTGGCTGGGGACCTGTTCCAGTTCCAGGCCCCAGCCATCCACCCAGACGGAGCCAGGCCCGGCCCCCAGCCCCGGCCCACACAGAGACCACATGAAGGGGATGCAACAGGCATGGCTCTGGTGAGACACGTGAGACAGGTGTCTGGGAGGCAGGGCTGGCGGCCAGACAGATGGGCGGATGGGACATCACAGCCACCCCTCCACGGATGTCGCAAGGGGGGGAGAGAGGGCAGTGGGCTCCTCTGGGAGAGGCTGGAGAAACGGATGTAACAGAGAGGTGGCGTGGCCTCCCGACAGGTGAGGAGTCCAGGACAGATTGGCTCTGGGCTCCCAGGGGCCCCGGGCTCAGAGGCTGACTGGCTGACCAACGACATGACACAGCTTCAAGATGGCGCATGGCGTCATGGCATGGGGGGCAGACCAACGCAGAGACACATGGGGAAAGAGGACCCCGTGAGGGCCAGTGGGAGAAAGGACCAAGAAAGGTCTAGAGAGAGAGTGAAGACCTCATGTGCTGGGCAAATAGAGATGAAGGCAGAAGGGCCACAGCGGTCAGAGGTGGGGTGAATGGGATGGTGAGGGAGAGGGCACGCCTGATGCACGGGACACAGACACGGGGGCGGGGCGAGATAAGAGTCGGAGACGTGGGACTGGGCGTTCTTCCCCTTACCGTGTCTTTGGAGGACCTACGTCTCTTGAAGCTGGAAGCCAAGGTGGAGGTGATAGCCCTAAATGTGGCTTTCTTTTTAGGGTCGGGCTCTGCTCTACCACTCTTTCTATCCTAAAATGAATATGTATAAGTGATTAGACAGCTAAGGGTGGCGGCCACACCTGCCCTCGCCTGCTCCTCGGGGCTACTGCCCAGCCTGGCCGGCCACTCGGGCCCTCGCTCCTGCCTGCCTCCCTGTGCTGGACAGACGGACCAGCAGCCAACGTGCGCAGGCGGCCTCTGCTCCTGCCCGGTCATGGGCCTGACCTTGCTTGTGCTGGGCTGGGCTTGGGGCGGGGGGGGGGGGTCCGGTCTGGCTCTCTTCCTGGGAGGTCGACCCGGCTCCCTGGCTCCTGGGTGGCCCTGGATTACAGGTCTCCCAAGGAGGAGAGTCCCCCAAGCACTGGAGGAGTCGGCCCTGGGCCCTGCCAGCCGTTCTGTCCCCTGAGGGGGACACCAAGATTCAGGAAGGGGCTGAGGGGCCAAAGGCAGGCGGCAAGATGAACTGGAGAGATAGATGGATGGTGGCGGCTTCCAGACCCTGGCCTGGGGTCTGGTGGCCAGGACGGCCCTGTGCCAGCCAGTGAGACAGTGACCAGGTCCCAAGAGAAAGAGTAGGCAGATGAGAGGAGTGGGGGCTCCAGCAACCCGTCCCCCCATGGCCCTCCCTCTCTGAACATCAACTTTATCCCCAGACACGGGCTCTGGGAGGTGCCCAGAGAAAGAGAAGAGATGAAGGAAGCCAGAACTGGGCCATGGGCCATGAGCCCACAGGCCTGCACAGGCCGCACTGTCTGCCCTACCCCCTTGGGCAGCCTGTCTCCTGCTGGCAGCAAGTTCCCACGGACTCGGCCTGGGGTGCCAGGCAGGGCCAGCTGGCCCGACTCAGGCTGGAGTTATGGAGCACAGGACACAGCAGGGCAGCAGGGAAGGGGGTCCCTGGCGGGTGCCGAGGAGAGGCATGGGGCGGCGAGGGCAGAATATGTCTTGGACTCACGTGCTACACCCAGGTGGGTCCCTGTCTTACCCTGCCTCAGTTTGCCTTCCTATGGAATGGGCGCCGGCGGGCGACTCTGGAGACAGAGGGGCCAGGCGGAGGCTTGGAGCCAAGCTTTGCAGGGGGCAGCCACCTGCAGGTGGTCCCCCAGCAACGCGGCCCCTGGTCGTGGCTCCTAGCTCCAGTCCTGCCCACATGGGCTCCTGGGAGCCTGAGCCAGCGCTTCGGCCTGTGGGAATGGAGGAGGGCCGGGGCCAGGCCGGGCCATGGGCACCAGGCCTCGGAGGGTGGCCTGCCCTACCTGCAGGTTCTTTCTCCACACGTTCACTGCCGCAAAGGCTAGCTGCATCTGCTTCCGTCGAGCATCCTTGTGTCGCTTGTAGGCGATCTCAATGAAAATCAGGAAGATCCCAGCCACGATGCCCCCAGCCACCAGCATGAAGACCCCTGTGGGGCAGGACCCAGCATCTCAGCTGTTGGCTGGCCAGTGTGCAGGTCCCTTGGAGAACCCCACCAGCGTCAGCACGGGCGTTGAGGGAAACGGGGAGACCTACCTGCCATGTTCTCAAAGGTGAGGGTAGCAGGGGCGTTGCTGCGAGAGTCACACTCCTGGTACCGCACCCAGGTCTTGTCCAGATCTTCCATGAAGCCGTTCTCATGGGACCTGGGAGGGACCATCTCAGAGTGGGTGGGGGACCGGGGCGTGGGGCCTGGACCCCGGTGCAGGAGGCAGGGCCTGTGTGCCTAGGTGGTACGGTCTGGCTCTGGGGAGGGGTCCTTCTCCGGTGGGAGCCTCTTGGAGAAGGGCGAAGGGCAGTAGGCGCGGGTGAGGCAACTCACTTGAGGATGGACAGGGAGACATTCTGCTTCCAGGGGCTGTCCTTGCGCATGCCAATGCCAAAGCCCGAGCGGAAGAACAGCTCGCCGGTGGTCACCAGGTCGCACTTCTGCGAGGCCTCGAACTCCAGCACCGCCGAGTCCCAGATGAAGGCATGAAGCTTGCTGTGGGCAGGGGTAGGGGTCACAGGCGCCCTGCACAATCAGGCTGCCCTCACCTCTGCACCTTGCACTCCTTCGTCCTGCCCGCCTGGAAACCTCACCTCTATCTCCATCCTTTGGTTCCCATCCAGATCGGACACTCTCGCTTTTCCTGTAGGGGTGGATGCCCCTCCCCTGCCCACCCCCCCAC
>NC_048224.1:60001540-60039018 GCF_002007445.2 Ailuropoda melanoleuca | reverse complement strand
CTCCCCCCCACTTGCCCCGCCCCCCCCTCACTTGTCCCGCACGGCCTGGATGGCCTCCGCGGCGCTCTCGTAGTTGTGCTTCTCCATGTGCCGGTACATGGTGCTCAGCTCCACCTGCCGCCGGAAGTAGATGTCCACCGAGCTCTGCTTCACCGTGGCGTAGATGAACTTGTCGGAGGGATTCCTCAGCTGCGGGGTCAGAGCGTAGGGCTCGCGGCTGCTCCCGGGGCCCACCCGAGGCAGAGCTCCGCTGACCTCACGCCCCCGGCTCCCAGCCGGCCAGGCCTCACCCGTGGGTCGTTGATGCCGGTGATGCGCTCCTCCGGCCGGTCCAGCACCAGGAAGGCCGCCAGGTTGGCGGTGTAGGAGGCCACGATGATCATGGCGAAGCCGGCCCACACCATGCCCAGGATGCGCGCTGAGAAGCTCCGGGGGGCGCCTGCGAGCAGAGGACTGTCAGCTCCCGGCAGGCGGGAAGGGGCAGAGCGGGATGCGGCCCGGGCGCGGCTCACCTTCCCCGATACCCGAGTTGAGCAGGACGCCCCAGGAGAACCACATGGCCGAAGACAGGGTCAGCGCGTCTTCCTCCTCCTCTTCGCTGTTCACCTTGAACCGGCCGAAGGGGCTGCGGGGCGCAGAGGGCGGGCGGGAGAGGACGGGAGGGGCAGCCCCGCCCCGCCCCCGCGCCCGGCTCCGCGCCGCCCCCGCAGACGGAGGTGTCCGGCCCCCGGGCCGCGCTCACCTGAAACGGTCCAACAGGTACAGCATCACGGCCACCACATGCACCGACAACCCCACCAGCAGCCACAGCGTGCTCTGGAAGGGCTGCATGAACGAGTCCAGTGTGCTACGGGGGATCTCCTGCAGGTGGACAGGCTGTCAGCGCCGTCCGGGCTCACCTAGGACCCCACCCCAGCCCCTCGGGGCCCTGCGCACCTTCTTGACCAGAATAGTCAGGCCCTGGTACTTGAAGGGCTTGGAGAACTCGATGTACTGCGCACGCTCGTTGTTGATGGTCAGCGGCGCCACAATCATGTCCGCCTGCCCGCTGAGCAGCTCGCCCATCATCCCATTCCACTCCTTCTTATTGCTGTTGTTCACCTGCGTGGCGATACAGCCCGTGGGCGCGCGAACGCCGTCAGCCCCGCTGCGGCGACCCGGACCGGCCCCTGCCCTAGCTCAGCTCTTGGGTCCACCCACTCCAGGCCCCGCCCCAGTCCGTAGGCCCCGCCCCCCGAGCCCTCAGGCCCCGCCCACCCCAGGTCCGGTCCCTCGCCAGACTGCGTCCACCCGGACCCGTCCCTCGTGGCACCCAGCAATCCACGCGTACCCGCTCCTGAGTGCCGAACTTGCCGTCAGCCACCAGATGCACCTCGTAGGTGAAGTTCATGGTCCGCGCCAGCTTGATGAGCAGATCGACGCAGAAGCCATAGCAGCACTGAGGCACAGTGTGGCGAGCTAGTGGGGAGAGCAGGGGCCGTCGCCGCCGAGCTCCCGGCCCCTCCGCCCCGCCTCGCCCCGCTCCTGCGCCCCAGCCCCGCGCTCACGGCTGCCCGGCGACGTGTCGTTGGGCCCGGTGCAGATCACTTTCTTGACGGGGTCCCCATTGACGGTGAACTCCTCCTTGCATGTGCCATCGCTCAGCGTGGGCTTGACGTACACGAAAGGCTCCTGGTGGATCGTCACAATCTGGGGGGGCGGGGAGAAGACCCAGCCTGGACCACCCACCCTAAGCTCCCAGACTCCCCTGGAGGCCCTCCAAATCCCTGACGTCCCCCCACCTCCAGCCGCTGCCCTCTGCTCAGCTCCACATCTTCCCTGGCCATCGTCAGCAACATCTGCCTGTTGTGCCTGGGAGGGTCCCCAGACTACTCATGGCCTTCTGAAACACTGTCCCTTCCTCTTGGCCACTTGTCTTTGGGGTATTGCTTTATGCCTCACTCCCTCCATCAGAGCCTGCTGGAACGTCCAGTCTTCCCAGCACCGTCTCTGATTTCTCAGGGATGAAAAACTCCCTGTCCCAGCCCAGAGCATGCACCCTGCCCTCCACTGCCCACCATGAGGACAGGGGCGTGTCTGGCATCCACTCCAAGTCTGCACAGGGCCTGGGACACACAAGGATCACCCTTATCTGGTCACCTGGCCTCTCCTGGCCCTCAGTCTCCTCAGCAGTGAGCATTTGACCACCTAGCTTTGCTCCCCTCCTCTTTCCTCTGCGGTCGCTGTCCTCTCTCCCATAGCCTGCCTCTCAACCCAGGGCCCCCTCGAGGCTTGTGCTGGTGTTCTCTCTTCTCCCTGTCTTTCGCAGGCACAGAGCCTGGGTGTGGGGAGGGCGGACAGGGACACGGGGGGCTGAACCAAATGCAACACACTGACGAGGGCCCCGAGGAGGTGATGTTGGAGCTGGGCACGCAGAGTAGGCAGGGGTCGGTTTGACAGGGACCCTCTGCTGGCACGCTGGGGAGGGCAGGTCTGCAGGGGAGGGCCGACCAGAGTCTCAGCTGCAAGGGCAGCATTTTGACTTTTCCCCAGGGGGACTGGGAGCACCTGAGGGCTTATTGCTTTTTAAACTTTCATCATGTTTTTCTTTTTTTTAAAAAAAATGTTTTTCTCTTATACAAGCAATATGTTTGTGCCTTTAAAAAATCGACGAGCCAAACAAAACAAACAAACAAACAAACATACAAATGTTGTACAAAGCCGTCTGCATCTGGAGGCCTGGATGGGACCGTCTGGTCATCAGTGTTTGGGCTCTTACTTTCAGACTTTTCAATTCAAGGTATCAAACTGCTTTGGAAAAGCCCACCCTGCCTGTCGTGAAGGATGATGACCGTGAAGGAGGCATGAGCTCAAAGGAGCAAGGAAGGGAAATTTCGAGGGGAAAGGCCAGCAAAGGAGGGGCTCCCAGAGGCCCAGGGAGAGAGCCAAGGAGAGAACAGCCTGCTATGGGGAATGCCCAGCGGTGGGGGACGGGACCAAAAGGACGGTTTGACTCGGTCACGTCAGGAGGCTGTGAGACCGGGGGTGGCGTTGGCTAGGACTACCCAGAAGGGTGATGAGGGGTGTGGAAGTGGCATCTCAAGAACCAGGACTCAGGACGGAGAGTGCTGAGGCTGAGGTCCGCAGAATAACCACCTAGTGGTCCCTCTGTCCCCTATCAGCTCATCCCCCGGAGAGACCTGTCCCACACGGCTTCCCTAGGCTTCAGTGGAGTTGCATCAGGAGAGGCCCTGGAGAGAGCCCATGGGACTGGGGGCCGGCAGCTTCCTCTCATCCCTCCACCTGCTCGCCCTGCTTCCTCTGTGGTGCCAGGTGCAGGCTAGAGCAGCCAGGTGCTGGTCATTCCCCACTTCCTTCAGTCACTTTCATTGGCCTCCCTGTCCCCTCTCTGGGCCTGAGGAGCTGGATGGAGCGTCTGGGGTGTGGATGCTGACACAGGGTGGCGGGCTCCCCACCTTCAGCCTGGTGGACATCTGGTACCCTCGGGGCTTCTCTGTCTCTCCACCCGGCCAGATGATCTTCCTGTCGTTGGGGATGACCTGGGGGTGGGAGTATGAGATGGAGGGTGGCCACGCAGGGGTCTTGGCCCCAGGACCCTAAGGCCCCAGCCCCCACCCCCTCATGACCCCCACCTACATGGGTGCCATTGTAGATGCCCACTTGCACCAGCTTCCGGTTCTGTAGGTTCATGATGCTGTAGTTAGCGAACTTCCGGTCCCCATCCTCATTGAATTCCACGCGGCCTGTCACGCCGTCTGCATACTTGGAAGACATGAGCACTCTGCAGAGGGGAGTGTGGGCAGACTTATCAGACGCTCCCCCTCCCCCTGGCCTTCCGAGCCCGAGCGTCTGCTGCTGCCTCAATCCCAAGAAAGAAGATCAGGACGTCAGACCCTCATGCTAGGCATCTGGTGATGGTGTCCCGGCCTGCCAGCGCCAGACGGATAACACAGCTATGGCAGCCCGGCAGGTCCGGAGCACCAGACCCATCCGGGGCTTTCTGTGGGTTGGGACATCCCCTCCCAGCTGCCATCCTTGCTTAACAAGTGAGGAGGAGTAAGCCCAGGCAGGATGCACCAGCCTGCTCACCAGCAAGCGGGGGAGGTAGGGCTGAGGTCCTGTCTTGCTGTGTGGGCGCACTCATGTGTATGTGTGTACGGGGCCATATATGTGAGCACACGTAAGCTTTGTGTGGATGCACCCCTCTACACGTAGGCGTGGCACGTGTGTGTGTGTGCACACCACATGCCTCTCTGAGTCTGTGCACATATGCTGCGTAGACCTGCAGTTGTGTTTGTGCTCCTGTTGTGAGCACCATAACCGTGTTCTGCACATGCTACTCAGTGTTTACTATTTAGTGGGGGTGGGGGGGTCTGGTGACGGGCTGAGTGGCATAGTGTCCAGGGTGCTGTGAGTTAACTCCTGCCCCTTTGTGGCCATCCACTGGGGCATCTGGCCAACCCTGGCTCTCTACAGGCTTGGGTCCCATCCTTGGGGGCTTCTTTGTCTGATCTGCTGGGTTCTCTGTCCCCATCTGCAGCAAGTGCCTCCTCCCAAGGGTTGTCAACTACCCTGTGTAGCTGGAGTGGGTCTCAGGGTTGGCTGCAGTGTTAAAAGGTGGGGTCAGGAGCAGTGGAGGCAGCCACGACTTCACTGGCATTTGAAGCTTTAATGTCAGTGTTGGCAATGAGGTGGGTGATTAGCACAGTGGAGATGGAGGTGGTGGTGGTGGGAGAGAGATAGGGGAAAGAGGAGGGAAGTCGGGGAGATGACTGCATCTGTAGGATGGCAGCAGCAGGCTGCCCTGGACCACCTGCTGAAGAGGACTACTCCCATCTCCTGTGAGGCCCCACCCACCTCTAGAAGACAGCCCCGCGCACCTCTAGAAGGGTGCCCCACCCATCTCTAGATAGTCCCCCCCACCTCTGGAGGATAGTCCCCGCCCACCTCTGGATAGTCCCCGCCCACCTCTGAAGGATAGTCCCCGCCCACCTCTAGAAGAGAGCCCGCCCACCTCTGGAGGCTAGTCCCCTCCCACCTCTAGAAGGGAGCCCGCCCACTCCTAGAAGAGAACCCCGCCTACCTCTTGAAGAGCGGCCCTGTCTTCCAGATGTTGGTGTTGCCCACGCAGCCCCGGGGAGGGTCGGTGATGTTCTCTTTCTCCAGGAGTTCGTGCACTGCCTGGGCCACCACGCCCACGGCGTCGCTGATGTGGGCTGACTCGTTCTTGCCATTGATGAGCTGCAGTCCGATGATGCCTGGGGCGAGTGTGGTGGGCTTAGAGTCCGTGGGGAACCCCTGCCCACCGGGAGGCGCCCGGAGAGACCCAGCACTCACCGTCCGGGGCGTAGCGCAGAGCGTTCCCTGAGATCTCGCGCTCCCCCACCAGCCACACATACCCGGAGCCCGTCATGTTCAGCATCGCGGCTGCGCGGTACACGGTGGCGGCGTCGTCCTCGCTGTGGGGCAGAGGGGGCTGACGGGCCAGGACAGTAGCCTTTCCCCGCCGGACCACGGCTGCTCCCAGTCCCAGTTCGCAGGTCCTCCTCTGGAGCCTGGGCCTGCTGCCCTCTGTCCCCCAGCCCTGCCCTCCCCTGGAAAGAGGCCTGGGGACACTGCAGAGGTGACAGGCCCAGCAACACCGCTACCTCCAGCCCTTTCTGGGTCCAGTGATGGTGCAGAGGGACCAGTACCAGCCTGCATCGCCAGCCCACACGTGGGCCAGGAGGACCCTCCCCCTCTCCCTGCTACAGAGGTGAGGGGAGGGTGTGGAGGGTAGGGATGGGGTAATGGGGCCCGGACCCCCAGAGCTTCCAGCCTCTCCTGCTGGCCTCCTGCCTTGGCGAGTAGGGTCAGGGTGCTCCCGGCGGTAAGGGGTCATTGTTGATTGCTCACTTGCTCACCAGGTGCCAGGCACTGCTCTGAGCGCTTTACACAGACTCTCGCATTTAATTATCATGGTATCCCTATGCCGCAGACATCAGTACTATCCCTGTGGCAGGAGGGGAAACCAAGGCACCCAACGCACACAAGTAATGCTGATCGGCAGACTTCGGTCTGTGTGTGGACAGTCACCGCAGGGCCATGCTCCTGCCAACCTCCCGGACAAGCCGTACCCGCTCTGGTTCTCCACAGCCACACACGCAAGATGAGGGGCCGGGGACGCTCCAGGTTGGTCAGATGCTGGTGGGACCCAGTGCCTGGGAACTGCCCTCTGCACTGCAGAGGAAGCCGCTGGAGAGAGACCAGAGCCGAGAGCCGCTGCTCCAGCTCTTCAGGCTGTCCAGCAGCTGTGCGTGTCCTGCCGCCCAGGGCTGGGGTGGTGGCAGGACGCAGTGCAGGGCCTTGGCTTGGAGGCGCGTGTGATCCTGAGCTCTCGGGGTGTCCTTACAGGTGAGCCCTTTGCACCTGGTCCCCTAGGGCTCTCCTCGTCAGGACAAGGACCCTGGGCCTGGTGGGGCTATGGGGGCCACTGGGGGTCCTCCCCCTGCTCCCACCTTCCCTTCTCTGCCAGCCTGGACCTGGCCCCCGAGGGGCCTAGACCACAGCTGGCATTTTGCTAATGCAGGGTACAGAGGGGCTGGACAGACTGTCGGGGTGTTGGGTTATTTTCACAATGACTGAGTCTGGAAACCGAGGTGACTCTAGACTCCCTAAGGGGTCTGCCCCCAATTTTCTCAAGGATTAGCCAATGAGGAAATGTAGACCTTCAGTGTCTGCTCTACATGACACGCTCCTGTCAGATGGAAGCCACACCCAGAGAGGGGCCCCGTGGTGGGCAGCACCACACCCATGACAAAGGAGAGCCTCCAGCCAGGATTGCCCGGCAAAGCCAGCACACGCCTGGAGGGGCCCAGGCTGCCCGCAGGAGCTGGCAGAGAAGCCCGTCTGTGTGACAAGATTCAGGTCCGGGACGTTTGGCTGAGGGGACAGGGTGCACGCCTGTGCTTGTCTGCATGAATCGTGATCACTAGTAAAAAGTTGTAGGCAAAATCCTGATCAACCCGTCAAACTGTTTTAGGGAAGTAATCGGTTCCAGAAAAGGCAATCTCCGGAAGATGAAAATGGACTTTGAGAAACGACCCCCCTGCACTCCGGGGAAAATTGCTCAAAAACTAAGATTGGTTTCAGGAGGCTCTGCACAAAATGCTCCCACAGGCCCTCGCGACGGAGGAGCCCGCATGTGAGGCGGAAGTGCCAGGTGTGTGCCGCCCCCTGGCCTCCCTGGCTCCTGGGGACCTGGGTGAGCTGGGCGGCCGGTGGCCCTCCGTCATGGAACTCGGGCGTCTCTGTGCCCAGGAGCCCAGGTGCGAGGGGAGGGGTCCCTTCCAGTCTTCACAGTCCCGGGAGGGGCCTTGTGTGGATGCGAGAGGGCCCTGGGGGCCGCGTGGTTGGTAGGGATGCTCTGCCTTTGTTGCGGTGTGTGTGCACGCGTGGGGTAGGTGCACGCATGCGGTGTGTGCGTGCATGACTACATGCGTGCCCTGTGCGTGTTGGCATGGAGCACATGCATGTGCGGTGCGTGTGCACGTGTATATAGGCGTGCACATGTCTGTATAGTGTGTGCGGTGTATGTGGGGTCCCGCCTGCATGTGCATGTGCGTGTGAATGTCTTGTGTGCATGTATGTACGGTACAGTGTGTGCATGTGTGCACTGTACGGTGCGTGCATACATATGGTGCGTGTCTACAGGATACGTGTGTGATGCGTGCTTGTATGTGCGCACGTGGCATATGTTGTATATGGCATGTACATGGCATTTGCACGTGTGTGTGATGTGCACGTGAGCACGCGTGCATGTGGTGCACACGTGGTTTGTGTGCATGTCGGCATGTGTGCATGGCGTGTGCAGCTGTCAGATGTGACCACATCGCCTGCCCTGAGCTGACCTTCTCCTGAGACACACCTGCGAAACCTGTCTTTGAGCCGGGGGGGCTGGCAACACAGGCCAAGCCCCTCCCAGCCCGCGCTCGGGGGGTGGGGGCTCAGGGTGCGGTGTGGGACCTCACTGAGCACAGGATAAATGGTGGAGACCCCTCTGCTGGGACCTGGGTGTGGTGGGCTTCTGTGGATGGCTTCTGGCCTGTGTCCTGTGGCCACTCTGGTGACAAGGTGAGGGCTGAGCGGGTCTAGTTTGCTGTGACCTCATCCTTTGTAAAAGTGCCCAACAGTTGAACATCTGTTTTGGCATACTGAGTTCCTTGGGTTGCTCTGTGCTGGTTGAAGGGGCCTTCCGGTTGTTAGCTGACTGTCCGTTTGTCCATCTGTCTGTCTACTTGTCCACCCACCCACCCACCCGTTCTTTGATCCTACCACATCCACTGAACCTCTCTCAAGCCCCACGATGAATGAGGGGGAGTATAAACAAATCGGGAAATCAAACGGGAGGATCTGGTGGGGCTTGCCTCGGGAGGGATGGGGCAGCCCCCTGACCTCGCCTGGGCCCGTCCTTAACCCTTTCTCCTGGAGCCCTCTCCGCAGCGCCCACGGTTGGATGGTTGGTGTGAAACCAGTTAGCCACCATAAGACAGGGGCAGAGGGGCATTAGCTCCCAGCTGCTGCGGAAAGCGCAGGGCTCCCCGCCTCCCCGCCCAAGGAGCCTTGGTTAGCCCCACCCTCCCCAGCACCAGGAGGTGGGGCACCTGGCTCTGTGTCAGGGGTTTGTTGACTGAATGTCCAAATGGACACCTGCCCTGCAACTCAGAGTACGGCTTCCTCTCTGTAGTCTGCCGGCCAGCAGCATTTGGGGAACACTCCTCTGGGCAGGGTGACCCCTGTTGTCTTTCTCCACTCTGCTGGAGCCCAGCAGTGCTTCTAGGAAAGGGCAGACTGGGGTGTGTCCATGTAGGCCCTCTTGGCTGTGCCATGGGGCAGGGCTCTTCGTTTTCCTAGTCCAGGGGGGCTGGACTTTCCCTTCCCAGGGGAATGTAGCCATTTGCAGATAGTGTGTGTGCAGCCGTGTGCTGGGGGTCTCATTTCCGAGGTCAAGGTGGAGGTCCTGGCTGGCAGCAACCTGGTTTCCACAGGTCCCTGACTAGTTCCCTTCTCCTCCTGCCCATTCCAACTGCTCCAATCCTTCTGTCCTAGGACTCTGGCTCGCTCCCTGCTGTGGCCTTCTCCCCTGGTACCCACATGTCCCTTCCCTGGGCTTCTTCCCTGAGCCCGGCTCCCAGAGTCCTGGGTCACATCTATCCCCTTGGGCCATGTTTGCCTTCCTGAGGGCAGGGACTTCTCCATCTCCCATGTCAGAGCAAGCAGCAACAGGTGACTGGAAGGAGAAAGGAGGGACAGGTAGAGGATGTTGCATAGGCCAAGTCTCCGGGTGCACGTGGCGGGGGTGGGAGGGGTGTGGGGGGGTCTCCTCGGCAATGGCATTTTGGAAGCTGAAACTCAGCGTCAGCCCCACAGAGCCCCTGGCCCAGGTGCAGGCCTGGGTGAGGTTGGGGGAGGGGCCCAGCCCAGACTCACCTGGCAGAGAGGATGATTACCCGGGCCTCCAGCTCCCGTGCCTCCATCAGCAGGGCCGTCACATTCTTGGTCCCCGGGTCGAACTGCAGCACCTTCTCAGCCTACGGTGTGAGCGAGAGTGTCAGCACACAGCTGGGGCAGGGGCTGGAGCGCCTCAGGGGCAAGAGTCGGGCTGCAGCTGCTAGGAGCCCAGAGGCAGCTTAGCTAGGGCCACCGCGGCCTGCATCTGCCACCTGCACTGTGCACCTGCCTGCCTGGCTCCTGCCTGGCCTGGCCTGGCCTCGCTTGCTGTCCTTTCTTCAGCCTGCTCGCTCTCCTGCGCTCGCTCCATCTCTCTCCTGTCCTCACTTTTGCACTGAGCATGCAAGCTGAAGTGGGCCGAGACTCAGAAGGATGCGTGCAGCGGACAGGAAACAGAAAAGAGTTTTGGAATGCAACCGGGAGCAGAGATAGGGCCGACTTTTCCAAAACCACGGGAGATCCTCTCAGGCCTGACCCTGCAGGCCCCTGCAGGAGCGGCTGGACCGACAGGGGCAGGCGGGCAGCTGGGTGGGCGGGCTCCCTCCTGGGTTCCTCGAGGAAACCCTGGGGGTCCCAGAGATTCGCATGCACTTCCCGGAGAGCAGCTCCTCCTGCGGCCGGCCGTGCCTGCTTCTCGGTGCAGGCCAAGGCTGAGGCCACCGTGGGCGGCCCGCTCCTGCCCTCTCCTGCCTGCAGCTGCCTGCCTCATGACCTCACTCTCCTCAAGGCTCAGGCCTGCGGCTCAGCACAGCTGGGCCGACAGCAGCCCTAGTGGCCGAGGCACTGGAGGCCAGGGCTCCCTAGTCGGTGGGTGGCGTGCACGTCCATGCATATATACCTTGGGTCCGCGCTTGTTGTCATAGGACAGTTGGTCGAGGTTTTCATAGTTCCTTTTTTTACTCTGATGAATAATGTGCACAGAGAAAATATGCAGACACAGAAGAAGATTATAAACGGTTGAAAATGACGGCGCGAAAGCAACCACACCACCTCCTCGGCACGTCTGCAGACGGGCACGTACCTGGAGCTCGCAAACACCGAGGCCCGCGCGGGGCTGGGGGCCAGGGCAGTGCGGGGGACAAGGGGACACGGGGGCCACTGGGGCTCCCGGCCACGGAGCTGTGCTCTTGGAAAAGGTCACACTTGGGAGAAAGGGCGGCCCTGTCTGTGTCCATACCAAACGTGTCCCTTTGGGGTCCCACCTGCCTCCCCCACCCCTGCCATGCACCTGCTATGTGGTCCCAGTGGTGCCCGCCCCACCCCAGGCAGTCCTGAAAGGGGGGTGAGTAGCCCCTCCCTCATGCTCTGTCCCCTCTGTCCCTCCCCTCCTGGCATCCTCCCCTCTGTCTCCCCTAGAGGCCCTGGCGCCTGTTCTCACTGATGGGTGTATGCACACCCGTCTGCCCACGTGTGCACTGGACAGTGAGCGTGACAGGATTGTGCGCGTGTGCACGGACGTGTGCCCACGGGGGTGGTGTGCGTCTGCGGGCATCTGTGTGAAACTGTTCGTCTACACAAGCTTTTTGGTGGGGAAATGAGGGCCAGTGCCATCTGCGCACTTGTGTGTGTGCGTGTGTGTGTGAGTTGGTGGGGTGAGTGTGTCCATGGGCTACAGGCCTGTGTGCGTGTCCAGGTACGGTCTCAGGCTGTGGTGGGAGATGTGAAGTGTGAGAGGATTGTCTTGGGAATGCCCACATGTCCCTGTGAGCAGGGGTGCACGTGGGTGGGTGTGTGGGGACATGGCCGGTAAGTGTGTGTGTGCGGCCACTGGTGGGCATGCCAGGAGGTGACCAGCCTGCCAGGCGCTGGCAGAAGCTGTCTTGGGAGGAGTGGGGCCCACGGCGCTGGTAGGCAGCCCTCCCTCTCACACTCAGCCGGTCTCCCACAGCAGGACCCCCCAGGACCCTCTGAGTCTGCCTTCTGGCTTCCCCCACCCCAGCCGGTGCCCTCTACTCCCTTCAGGGGCCTATGAGGGGCCTGGGGTTGACACTAAGTTGGTTGAAGCCAGCTCTGAATTCACAGACAAAACATGCTCCCCGCCACCCCCTTGGTCTGGCCTCCCAGGGCCCGCCCCAGCCTAGGCCTCCCTCCCTCTCTGCGCGGCTTGGCCTCCATCCTAACTCAGGGGCCATGGCACAGGTCTTGAGCGCTCGGGGCTCTGGGCTGGGTGAAGGCGGGACCCTGGGCCTCCTCAAGCTGGCAGTGGGGGTAGGCAAGGAAGGGGATGGGGGTCACCTGGACCCCCAGAAATTGCCACTCTGCTCTCTCTGCAACCCCACAGAGTGGGGGCCAGGCTGGGGCTGTTGGTCACTGTGCCTAGAGCCAGGAGGGTAATTGGTCTCTTGGAGGACTTCAGAGCTCAGCCCCCTGGTAGGAGTGAGGAGGGGACAGCCTCGGGGCCTGGGCTCAATGGGGGGAGCGGGAGGCCTGAAGGGGGCAGAGCCCAGGAAGAGGGGAGGGGGTGGCAGATGTCCGTGGATGAGCTTTGGTGAGGACAATGGGCAGCTGAGAGGGGGAGGGCGGCAGGGGAGGCGAGGTCCTGGAATCCAGGGAGGGAGGGTTCAGGGTCCNCTGCGGGGGGCCAGGGGGCGGAACTGCACGGGTCTGGGTGGGGGCGCGGGGGCCGGGGGCGGGCCTTGAAGCCCCGTGAGGAGGAGGGCGCTGCGGTGGGCGGGGCGGGGTGTTTGCGGAGCTCCAGGTGGTCCTGCCCTCGCCCCGCAGGGACTGACACGAAGGAGATTTCGACTAATGGCAAAGCGAGTGAAATGAGCCGAGAACAGGCTGGGGCGGGCGCTCGCCAGACGTAGTGGTGCTGACCATGCACGATGGAAAGAAAGGGTGTGCACACACGGGCCACAGACACAGCGGCGGCAGCGCGCCGGCTCCGGCTCCTCGGCTCCTGCTCCGGCTCCCCCCGCCCGCGGCCCGGGCCTCACCTTGGACTCGCGCTCCTCCAGCAGCGTCTCCAGGCGCTTCTGCGCGGCCCTGCCCTCGTGGTCGTCGCTGACCAAGAGGATGACGTGGTTCCAGCTGTAGACACGCATCATCTCGAACCACACACTGGACTGGTGCGAGTAGGGCGGCACCGTGCGAAGGAAGCTCAGGTGTATGCTCTGCGGAGACACGGGAGGGCTGAGGGGCCTCGCCGGGCGGCGTTCGCCCAGGCTGCCCTCCACACCCCGGGGACCCTGCTTCCGCCCAGCTCTACCCTCACACCACTGGGTGACCTGCCAGAGCCAGGAGCCCCACTCCCACTGCCGTCTCCCACTGCTGGCTTCTCCCCCCACCCCACGCCATCCAATCGGAGAAACAGAAGCTGGGGGTTTGCCCAGCAGCACCCTGACCGGCATTAGTTAGGTCTCTGGAACTGTCCCTGAGATGAGCTCCCCTACTCCCCTGGCTGCCAGCCCCTGCGGCAGCCTCTCAAATATCCCTACTGGGGCTCCGCGGGGCTCCTTCCCAAATTCACAAAACCCTAGCGTGTGCCGAAAGCCTTTATTTGGGGCTAAATACTTCTTGTCTTCAAGTCTACAGGTGATTGCTTGCTGACCCTGCCTTACTTCTGTGTGTGTGCCTATAATTGCCAGGATGGGGCACGACAGGACAGGAGTGTGCGGCGGGCTCTGCCCTCCTCAGCCTCGCTCCTCCACGTCTACCCAGGGAACACTAGCCCCTGCTGATCTCGTGGTCCTCAGAGATGTGCACACCATTTTCCCACCTGCTCCCTCTTTGTGGCCCGGGGGGCAGCGCCTTGGAACCACAGTGCAAGAATGCCCTTTTGCCTCTGGCCCTCATCCGCTTGCCAACGCGGCTGCAAGGGGGTTGTATTTGGGGTCGTGGACTGGCTCTGACCCGGGCCTTCCCAGTCCGTGTGTCGGGCACAGATTGGCAGTGGGTTGGGACCATGAGTGGGGCCAGGGCCGAGTTGTGAGGTTCGGTCATTAGGTTTGACCTCACGCTGGACCAGGGAGTTGGGCCACAATCTGAAGCTGGGCCGGGGTTCTGCCCTGGGAAGATGGCGCCTCCTCCCAGCCGCTTTTCTGGGTAGAGCACAGCTCCTCCCTTCTGCGTAGGAGGGGACTGGTGCCAGAGAGCTAAGGAGGATGGAGGGCACAGGAAAGGATCCCCCACTTCTCTGCAGCGGAGGGCTAAGTGCATCTGAACAGTCTGTGTGTCTCAGCTACACACGGGGGCTCCCGGAGCCTCAGGAAAGGGCTGCTGCTCCAGCCTCCAACTGGCTTCCTCCCTTGGGGGCCTCCTGGAGACACTTTGGGTCTGGCCTCACTTTCCCCTCACCTCTGACTCCCCAGACCCCCCTGGCCCTGGCCGGGATGACCTCTGTGCCTTAGGCAGCTTTATCTAGAACTTTATCTAGCCTCCTCGTGGTTCTTGGCATCCCCTGCTGACAAGTCCTCCCAGAATCATGGGCAGACGCTGTGGGAGAGCTGTGTGACCTAGAACGAGTTCCCCACCTCTACGGGATACCAACTCGGTGACCTCTTGGCTCTTCCAGCGGCCGCTCCAGGATTGGATGGCTCCAGGCAGACCCCTATTCCCCACCCAGGGACCACAAAGGTCCTATATGCTGCTGAGTAGTGGTGCTTGCAGCCCCAGGGCCTGCACACGCCAGACTAGCCTCTCCTGCCATGAGCTGCCTCCTCTGTTACCCTGCACACAAGCGGACATCTTTTACACCTGTGCCCTGCAGCGGGAAGGACCGGGACCCACAACCTCATGGCTGCCTGGTGCACCCCTTCCAGGCTTTTCCTCCCCTGGCAGCGACCCCTCCAGCTCTCCAAAATCCACCCGTCTGTCCCTCTCCCGGCCTGCGGGGACGTCTGCCGCTTCCGAGAGCTTGTTTTTGGTGCCTGTCACCTGCCAGAATGAGTGTACGTGTGTGTGTCGGCCTGAGTATAAGTGCATGAGTGTGCCTGTGAGTGTGTGTGATGCAGCATGAGTGTGTGGGACGGTGAACACGTTAGTGTATGTGAGTATGAGTGTGTATGGTGTGAGTGTGCATGTGTGAGAGCATGGTTAAGCGCCACTGAGTGTTCATGGGAATGCGTTTGTGTGTGCATGTGAACATGGTGTGAAGGTATTGTAAGAGTGTGCGTGGTGTGAGTGTGCATGTGAGTGTGCAATGTGTGAATGTGTGTAAGAACACCTGAGTGTTCATGGGAATGTGTTTGTGTGTGCACGTGAACTTGGTGTGAATGTATGGGTTTGTATCTGTGAATCTGTGTGAGTCTGAGTTTGCGTGCTAGGAGAATGTGTATCGGTGTGTATGTGTGTGTGTGTCAGTCTGTGTGTGTGAGGCTCTGTGTGTGGGTTTGAGTGTGTGAACATGCATGAATGCATGAGCTCATGTCTCACCCTGCTGCCCCTTGAGCCCAGAGCCCACTGTCTGAGCACCTCAGTGCCTCCGCCCTCCTCCCTCTCCCCAAGGCAGCTGCCAGTGGCCCTGGGCTGCAGGACTCAGCCACTGGGTCTGAACACAGGAACAGAGCCAGCTGGGTCCCCATTGAGTGGTCAGGCTTACCTTGTCTGAGTAGATGGACATGCGGGTGGTCAGCCCCAGGACGGGGATACGGTAGAAGCCGGCTGTGTAGGAGACGGGGGTGGGAGTGAAGTGGTCGTTGGGGGTAGGTGGGTGGCTAACTAGGATGGCGTAGACCTGTGGACACAGGGGACAAGGTCAGCACAAGTCGGGGTGAGGGTGGGATGGGCGCTGCCCTGGAGCTGGCTGCCCAGGAGCAGCAGAGGCTGAACTCAGCAGGCCAGGGGCGGGGAGATCCAGGGGCACCATTTGTGCACACATGCAGCCCAAGGGGTGCACACCCCCAGGCAAGGGGACAAGACCCTAGAACCACCCTCAGACTATAAAACAATTGAAGGGGTGAGTCAGAGGCAGAGCAGGACTCCAGGGGGCAGACAGGACACACAGGGAAGTGACGGACCCCTCCCCTGCGCTTCCCCTGCCTGGGGCCTCCCTTCCCCCCTTGCACTGGAGGGGCACTCCTGGGGTGGGTATGGAGACCCTGAAAGGGAGGGCAAGGACTGTTCCTGTGATGTCCCAGGAGGTACACATCACCCCCAGCACAGGCTGGTGAGAGTCGTTGGTCCAGCATCATGCTGACAAGCACACCATGCCACCCACTGTCCCTCCTCTTGGGTGCAGAGGCCAGTGTTCCAGAAACTGAGAGCTGATCTAGAATGTCTGCATCTTATACTGCAGTTGGAGCTCTATCGGCAGGGGCCAGGCGAGGAGTCCCTGGAGCCTTAGCGCTTTGCAGGTGTCTTCCAGGGGCCGGCTGAGCTCAGCCTAGTTTGAACAAGACCCAGTCCTGACTTTGAGCAGACCACACCCTCCCTCAAGGAAAGGAAGGGAGGTGGGGGGGGGGAGGTGCAGCCTACCTTCCTGCCCAGACCATGGCCCCTGCAGGCAGGTCTGAAGCCAGTGGCTCAGTCCTCCAAGGCAGGGAAAAAGTGGTGGCAGGGAGCAGATGGCTGAGCATTTCCCTGCCACCCTCACATTAGAAGGACCTGTGTCTGTTCCAACTCCGCCTTCCACTCTCTGAGCCACAGGGCCCACCTCCTCCTGCACGTGGGGTGGCGGGGGGGCAAGCTCCGGCCCCACACTGTGGGGGTGATGGCGGCCGTGCTGGCACAGCCCTTGCCCATAGGGTGTGCTCAGTTAGAGGCAGCTGCTGCCGTCACCTTCGCTCCTGGCACTGGCTGCTGTCCGGGGGAACAACGCTCACAGAGAGCGTAACTGTGCGTTTGGGGGGGGGTCCCCAGAAAGAGCCCTACTGGACTCTCTAACTCCACTTCTTCACGTCTCTCCCTCATCCCAGATGGGACATGTGACCTCAGCTGCTGGCCACAGAGGCTTCACCCAGTCCTATCTCTAGTGCTTGGGGCTGGGAGCGTGCAGGTGGCTCGTGAGGCGGGGAGGGGGGATTTCTGGGCAAAGCACAGCCCCAGCCTCTGCAGTTGGAGCTGTTTGGACTGTCTATTCCCCCCCCCGGCCCTCACCTCCAGTCTGCACCCAAAAGTGTCCGGTCTGTGTCCGCATGAGTGACCATGCAGGTGTTCACAAGAACGTGCTGGAATATGCATGTGTATAAATGTATGCCCCAACATGCCCATATGTGTGGGTGCATGTGTGTGCATGATGGAGCCCATGTGTGTAAGCACATGCGTTGCATGTGCACCTGGGTGTGCCAAGCTCTGCATGTCCGTGTGTGTGCGTGAGCGTGTAACGCTGATGTGCATGAGTGTGTGCTAACGTAAGTCTAGGTATCTCTACACAAACACAGATGTGAATGTGTGCTTGCGTGAGTGTGCCTCTCCACTGATGTCCACAGATGTGGTGTCTGTCAGGTGAGCAGGGATGAGCATCATTTGGCCCAGTGTCGGCCCTGACTCTTACATAAAGCACTGCATTGCAGTGATCCCGTGGGTTCATTGGAATTCAGCAAGCAGCACTGCACAGGGGCGGACAGCTCTGACAGGCAAAATCCTAGGAGTCCTGTCCTCCCCCGCAGCTCTGGCTGTCAGCGGCTCCCACGCTGGGCCCTGACACCTCCCACACGCACAGTTCCCGTTCCCACCCTCCGGAAAACCCTGCTTCAACACCTGGGCCATTTCCCATCTCAGACAAACCCAAGGATGGGGGAAGGGGAGGGAGGAGGGGAAGGAGGTCTAGAAGCAGAGACAAAGATGGCCCCAGGCCCCATCCTGTTTAAAGACCTGCGCATAGTGTGGGCTTGTGGCTGGAACAGCACCTCTGCCCATAAGCCCAGGATACCCACCCCTCACTGACACAGTGATGAAGCAAACCACGAAATGCTTGCCACGCGTCTGCACACATCGGTCAGGTCCTAGAACCCTGGAACCTCGAGACGACTGACCAGGGTGGCCGGTGACCAGTGTGGGGGAGAGAGATGTGGCAAGATGGGGAACTGGTGTTTGGCTGCTAGTGAGACCAGCCCTTTCCAGAGTCAGCCAGCTCGCTTAGGGGTCCTCTCTTAAGAGAGCTAGGAAAGGGTGGGATGAAACTGAGACAGTAGGAGGGATGGAGGGTGGAGGAGGGAGGATGGTGGGGAGGCGGTGGGGGAAGGGCAAGAGCTGCGAAGCGAGAGAGCCGTGGTGGGGGGGGGTGGGCACCTGGCTGGAAATGAGGTCCTCGCACACCGACAGGGCCATCTGGATGGCGTTGGGCTTGTGGGTGACGGAGGTGGCATTGAGTTGGATCTTCCAGGAGCCATGCCGCTTGTTGGCCTGGTTCACGGCCTCACGGAACATCTGCTCGTGCTTCCGCGTGCTCAGCACAGCTCCGATGTTGACGATCTTGGGGTCGCAGGCGGCGCGGGCAAAGGAGCAGGAGAAAAGCAGGGCGAGTGTCAGCAGGCGCATGGTGCTCATGGGCTCCGGGCAGAGCCCTAGCTCTGGGCAGCGCGAATACGGGGCCCTCGGCGCATCCCCAGCGGGGTGTCCCGGCCGTCCTGCGTGCGCCCGATCCCGCGGGCTGGGGGCGCCACGTCTTCCCCTGGAGCCGTGGTCCCCGGACGTCTGCGGGAGGGAAGAAGGCACCCGAGCCCTCGGCCGGCGGGCGCTGAGCTGGGCACGCGTGGGTCCCACGCTGGGCTGGAGCGGCTGGCGCTGTCTGCGGTGCTGAAGCGGGTCCCGGCGCTGCTCCAGGCGCCCGGCGCCGCCGAGAGGACGCCGCAACCGCGGCTCCTCCGCGGGCTTCGCTGGTCCTGGTCCCGACGCTGCGGCGACCGCGACAGCTGCGGAGCCGCGAGTGGGGCCAGCGTCTCCTGCCCCTCCCGCCGCCCCCGCTTCCCAACACGGAGGGGCGCCTCCCGCGCCAGAGTGTGCGCCTGCGTTGGTGCGAGCATTTATCAGAGCACGCGGGGGGGGGGGCGGGNAGTGTGCGTGTGCGCGCGGGTGTGTGGAGGGGTCGCTGGGACAGTAACCTGCAGGGAGATGAGTTTAGATTGGTTAGAGGGGTTCGTGTCACTGCGGCAGCCTTGCGTGTCTTTTAACATGACCAAATGTGTCCTGCCAGTTTGTGTGTGTGTGTGTACGCGCACGAGTCCTCACCCATAGTCAACGGTATTTCGGGGCCTGACTCTGCTGGCTGGAGACCTAGGGGTGTGGAGAGGCCCTAAGCCGTGTCTCTGGGGGAGGGACAGTGGGGCTCCCCTCTCCAAAAGGCTCAAAAATGGGGGAGACACCCCATCTGCCTGGCCATGTGACTTGGACTCCCCCGAGAGGGTGGAGAAGAATAGAAAGGGTGGCAGCGGTTGCCCCCATGTTGGCTGGATCTTTCAGGAGAGTCTGGGGGTCTGGACCCAAATCAGTTATGGAGAAGCTAAGGCCAGAGGGAGTTGTGTTTGTAGCGGATGGGACCAAGGTTAGGCATCAGAAAGCACCTGCTCTGGTGAGGTGTGTGCCGGGATACACATCCCGTATTTTCTGCTTCTACTCTTCCTCTCCTAATTCACTCCCAGCCCTCACTCCTCCTGCCCCTTTCCAGAGCCTCCCTTGTCCCTCTCACCCTCAGGATCCTAATTCTTTGTCCCCACACCCCTGGAGAGTGCTTCACTTCCCTAACTCAAAGGATGGCTGAAGCTCCGCCCCATGCAAGTGACATCATTGTTTCCAATAGCAACTGAGGATTCTGCAAACCCAACTGCAAAAGCCCCTGGTAGAGATGAAGCAGGGCCGTCCCCACACCTAAGTGATGTTTGGAGCAGCGGAGAGAGGAGAAGCCACTCCCTTCCCCCTTGGGGTCCCACTCCCTGTCTACCTGCAGTTCTCACCACTAGGCTGATCCCCCCACCCCACCCACCAGAGTCAAACACAGACACCAAGGGACGTCCCTGGTTCTGAGAGACAGGGGCTTGGCTCTTGGCATGCTCCCTTTCTCAACCTCTTCTCTCTTAATGTAAGGGAATCATTGCTGGGGGGCTAACCTACCCACAGCCTGCTGCAGGCCCCCACCTCTCTCTGCTCCAGGATGGAGGTCCACAGTGGAAGGAACCCCAGTCACAGACACGCTGACTCCCCCATGGGCTCTCCGAAAGATATATCACGGGGTGCTTGGGAGCCCAGAGGCAGCCCCACCTCCACGGGGTCTGTGGCCAGACTCCAAACTTCTGTGGCCTGTAGCCTGTGGCCTGTGGCGGGTCAGAGCTTGGAGGCTGTGTGGGTTGGCAGCCAGCAGGGCAACCAGCTCTGGTGTGGCCCAGACAGCTCCAGGACACTTCAGGGAGGAAGGAATTCAGCAGGGGGCTGCAGCCAGAAAGCCTGGCCCCTCCCATCTACCCCCCTCTGCCAGTTGGGAGCTGGAGCGGCCTCTGCTAGCACTGGAGAGGCAGTTTCTAAATATTCAGAAATCCGCGAGCTAGTTTTCACACAGCTGGGAGCTTGAAGCTGGCTATGGCGGAAGCAGTTACACCAGGGAAACCGTCAAACCCTGCAAACTCAGCATGAGATCCCCGCATACCACCACCTCCCCCAGGCTGCCGATGCTCATGCTTTTGTCTCCAGCCTCTCGCACGGGCTCCAAACGTTCAGGGATGGGGTGGAGGCTGTGACTGCCCCCCAGACCTCAGCCCCCTCCCATAAGTGAGTCCCCTCCTGGGTTCTGCCCTCCATTTTACTTTGTGGGTTTCTCCCATCAAGGGGGGGGGTTGCTTTCCCCTGCTGGGAAAGAGAGCCTGGGCCTTGCTTTCCCCTGCTATGACAGATGGACCTGCCTGGACTTGGATCCCTCTGAATCCTCTTGAGCCAAATTCTGTAGGGAGGACTCAGGGGCCTGGGGTGGTGCTGCTGGCCTGGGTGGAGAGTCCCGGGTCTGCCCCAGGCCTCCCCCTGGGAAGGTGCTCCTGGGAAGGGAGCTGCTCCCCCCTCCCCCAACGATGCTCCAGAAGGGGCTGTCAGTCACAGGCACAGCCCTCCTAAGCCTCAGTTGATGGGCAGACTGGCCAAGGGGTGGCAGACCACTCAGGGTTCTTCTCTGGGATTTTGGCTGGATCAGAAACTGGGACAAGAACCCATTTCTACATCCTCTCGGAGGTGGCTCCCTGAGAATGCGGGCCCAAGAGCCACTTGTGGACACATTCTGCCCAGAAGAAACCAGTTTGAGAGGAGGCAGCTGCCCACAAGGGAGGAGTGCGCACAAGCTTTGCAGGCCCTTTGCCCGTGGCCGGTCCGGGGTGCAGAGGACGGCCTGCATCTGGTGTTCCCTGCTGTGAAGGCCTGCCTCCAGATTAGGACTGGGGAAATGGGGCTGGCTGTCAGACATGGACTGGGTGGAGTCAGGCTCTCTGCCCCTGATGTGGGGAGGCCCAAGGACTCTCACAGAGTCCTGCTTCAGACACCAATGATGCTAGCTTGCTTGCTCTCATGCTGATTTCTGCCCTCACACCTTGATCTGCCTGGTTCTACTGCCCGCCTCCAGCACCACAAGGTCCCGCCTATGCCTGTTCTTGTCCTCTCTGTCTTGCCAAGTCCCACTGTCCCCAAAGGCCATCTTCCCAACATCACGATGTCCCCTGTAGACCCCACTGTGGACAAGCGGAGCATTTAGTTCACTCAACAGACATTTGCTGAGCCCCTGCTGTGTTCTGGGCACTGCTCCAAGTGCTAGCGTGCAGCAGGGGGAGACTTAGACAGGGACCTTAGGCCATGCAGGGCAGCGTTCGATACTCCAGAGGAGGAGAAATCGGAATAGGAGGGAGAGAGCGATGGTGCCATGTGCTGGTTTTCACATGTCTGTGATCTCTCTGATATGCATCCCTTCAAGGGGGCCCAATGCCTCTGCCCTTGGATATGGGCTGGACTTGGTGACTTTTGTACTGAATGGAATGTGGCGGAAGTGATGGTGTGTGACGTCCAAGGGGAGGGTTAGAAAGGACAGCTTCCATCTGGCACTGTCTGTCTCGGGTCATCTGCTCTGGGGCAAGCAGCCGACTGCCATGCTTTCAGGACATTCACCAGCCCTGCTGGGAGATGCCAGTGTGGAGAGGAGCCCCATGCCAGGAGCCTCCTGCCAACGGCCAGTACTGACTCAGAGACTCCAGAGGCCCTCCAGCCCCAGCCGAGCCTTCAGATGACCATGGTCCTGGCTAACATCTTGATTGCCACATCACGGGAGACCTTGAGCCTGAACTACCCTGCCAAGCTGCTCGAGAATTCCTGACCACAGAAACCGTGAGGGACGAGGAATGTTTATTGTAGTTTAAACACTGAGTTTTGGGGTAATGTGTTATGCAGCAACAGATGACTGACTAGTCAGTACAGGTTGCTAGTTTAGGGTATTCCTCCCCTAAAAGATGTCTGAGAAGACATCTGAATGAAACGAGAAAGCAGGCCAGGCAAATATCTGAGGAAAGAGTGTTCCCAGAATAGGAAATGGCAAATGCAAAGGCCCTGGGGTGGAAATGTGGCATGGAGCAGAGTGAGTGGGAGGAGGACGGTTGGGGGGGGGGAAGCCAGAGATGTGATTGGCCAGATCCTGGGGCACTGAGTAGACCATGAGGAAGGCTTCAGCCTTATTTTAAGTGAGATGAGAAGCCATTGGAGAGATTAGATCAGGAGAGTAACACAGTCCAATGTACTCCAAAGCTTCGTGGAGCAGCAAGCGACCAGCCAGTACTCGACGGGGATCACCGCGTGCCGGCAAGAGCCGCCAGGTGACAGACATGGAATGAGGAGGCGGAGGGGCCATGAATCACTCTCAGGTTTTCGTCCATGGCGGCACTGCTGACTGAGAATGGAAAGGGGCAGGTCCGTAGGTCTTTGGAAGCAGGAATCAAGGTTTTATTTGACAGAGAGAGAGACAGCCAACGGGAGAGGGAACACAAGCAGGGGGAGTGGGAGAGGAAGAAGCAGGCTCATAGCAGAGGAGCTCAATGGGGGGCTCGATCCCAGAACTCTGGGATCATGTCCTGAGCCGAAGGCAGACGCCTAATGATTGAGCCACCCAGGTGCCCCTGTGTTTTAATTTTCGTTCAGTTAGACATATTTTTCCATTCTAATTTCCCTCATGATTTCTCCTTTGACTTATTGGTTATGCGGGACTCTTATTTAATTTTCAAATTTTGGATATTTTCCAGATATATTTGTGCTGTTGATTTTGGCTGTAATTTCAGTATGGTCAGAGAACACACACTGACACTTGTTTTCTGGTCCATGATATGGCTTTTCTTGGTGAATGTTCTATACAGACTAGTGGAAATTGTGTCTTCTAGATTGTTTTCTATGGGGAGTGAGTGTTCTAATAAATGTAAGTGTTTCTCCCTGTGGTTCTGATTAGATCTCCTGGGGACTCGTGACAGTGAGTCTTTTCACATGCTTGCTGGCCTTACCTATGTTTTCTTTGGAGAAGTGTCTTTTCACGTCTGTTGCCCGTTTGAATTGGGTTTATATCTTCTTAGTATTGAGCTCTAGGGGCTCTTCATACATTCTGGATGAAAGTCTTGTATTAGATGCATGTTTTGCAAATATTTTCTCCAAGTCTCTTGTGTTTTCATTTTCTTAGCATTGTCTCCAAAGGGCAGGAGTTTTAAAAGTTTTGATGATGTATAAGGGCGCCTGAGCGGCTCAGTCGGTGAAGCGTCTGCCTTCGGCTCAGGTCATGATCCCGGGGTCCCGGGATCGAGCTCCACGTCGGGCTCCCTGGGGAGTCTGCTTCTCCCTCTGCCCCTCCCTCTGTTGGTGCTCTCTCTCAGGTGAATGAACATGGTCTTAAGAAAAGTTTTGATGAGGGGCGCCTGGGTGGCACAGCGGTTAAGTGTCTGCCTTCGGCTCAGGGCGTGATCTTGGCGTTATGGGATCGAGCCCCACATCAGGCTCCTCCGCTGGGAGCCTGCTTCTTCCTCTCCCACTCCCCCTGCTTGTGTTCCCTCTCTCGCTGGCTGTCTCTATCTCTGTCAAATAAATAAATAAAATCTTNAAAAAAAGCCAGGGGCGCCTGGGCGGCACAGTGGTTAAGCGTCTGCCTTCGGCTCAGGGCGTGATCCCGGCGTTATGGGATCGAGCCCCACATCAGGCTCCTCCGCTGGGAGCCTGCTTCTTCCTCTCCCACTCCCCCTGCTTGTGTTCCCTCTCTCGCTGGCTGTCTCTATCTCTGTCAAATAAATAAATAAAATCTTTAAAAAAATTTAAAAAAAAAGTTTTGATGAAGTCCAGTTATCAAAGGTTTAGCTCTTACATTTAGGTCTATGATACCTTTTGAGTTAAATTTTTTTGTATGGTATGAGGAAAAATCTAAATTTATCCATTTGTATGTGAATATCCGATTGGCCCAGCACCTCTTGTTGACAAAAACGCTCCTTTCCCCTTGAACTGCCTGTCCACCTCTAGAACATCAGTTGGCCCGGGCTGCCTGGGTGGCTCCGTCAGTTGAGCGTCTGGCTCTTGGTTTCAGCTCGGGTCTGATCTCAGGGTCGTGCGGTGGAGTCCCTCATCTGGCTCCACACTCAGCGGGAGTCTGCTTGAGATTCTCTCTCCTTCTCCCTCTGCCCCCCCACCCCACTCTCTCGCTCTCTCTCAAATAAACAAATAAATGTGTTTTTAAAAAGAAAATCCACTGGCCTGAAAGGTTATTTCTAGAACCTCAGGTCTGGTGCATTGGTGTGTGTGTTCATGCCGCGACCACACTGTCTCGATTACACGGCTTTGCACTAAGTTTTGAAATCAACTAGTGTGAGGCTTCTAACTTCATTCTTTCCAAAGTTTGTTTTGGCTGTTCTGGGTCCTTTGTATTCACATACGAATTTTAAGGTCAACGTGTCAGTTTCTGCTAAGATCTGATAGAGATTGCACTGGATTTGGAGATTAATTTCTGGAGAGGTGCTAGCTTCACAGCCCTGAGTACCCGTGTACTTTCAGCAATGCTTCGTACATTTCATGCACAGGTCCTGCAGTTATTTTGTTAAATTGGTTACTAAATATTTTAGTCTCTTCATGCAATTATGAATGGAATTGTTTTCTTAATTTCATTTCTGGTCTAATCCATGGCTAATATGTAGAAATAAAGTTGACTTTTGAGTATGGATCTTTCCAAACTCGTTTTTTCATTCAGCGGGCTTTGTTGCTGTCCTTAGCACTTTCTGCAGGGCTGTGCTGGGTATTAATGACGTTTTCCTTCTTCCTTTCCAGTCTGGATGCCTTTCGTTTCTTTTCTTGCCTGAGTGAGCTACACAGAACCCGCTCGCTTGTTCCCAGTTTTACAGGCGGAGCCTTGGTCTTTCACCGTCAGCTACGATGCTAGCTGTAGGGTTCGGCGGGTGGAGGAAGTGCGCTTCTGTCCCTCATTTGCTGAGAATACTTACTATGAACTATTGAGTTTTTGTTGAGTTTTGTCAAATGCTTTTTCTGCATCTATTGAGATGATCGGGTAGTTTTTGTGCTTCATTGTATTAATATGGTGTACAACATTAATTTTTGGATGTTAAACCAACCTCACGTTCCTGGAATAAATTCTACTTGGTCACGCTATACAATCCTTTTTATATGTTGCTGAATTGTTTGCTAGTGTTTCATAGAGAATTTTTGCATTATATTAGTAGGGGACATTGGTCTGTAGTTTCTTGTGTTGCCTCGGTCTGGTTTTGGTATCGGGCTAATGTTGGCCTCGTAGTTGGGAATTGAGTTGGGGAGTGTTTCCTCCTTTTCTATTTTCTGGAAGAGTTCGTGAAGAATTGGTGTTAATTCTTCTTTAAATTTTTGGTGGAATTCACCAGTAAAAGCCTGGACTTTCTGGGGAGTGGGGGCGTGGAGAACGGAAGAAGATTTTCAAGTCACTATTCCAATTTCCTTACATGCGTATTCGTATTTTCTGTTTCTTCTTGCATCGGTTTTGGGAATTTGTATCGTTTTAAGAATTTGTCCATTTGATCTAAACTGTTTATTTTTTTAAGATTTTATTTACCTATTTGACAGAGAGAGACAGCAGGAGAGGGAACACAAGCAAGGGTAGTGTGAGAGGGAGAGGCAGGCTTCCCGCAGAGCAGGGAGCCAATGCAGTGCTTGATCCCAGGCCCCTGGGATCATGATCTGAGCCGAAGGCAGATGCCTAACGGCTGAGCCACCCAGGTGCCCCTAAACTGTTTGATGTATTGACATAAAGGTGTTCATAATATTCCGTTATGATCCATTTGATTTCTGTAAGGTCAATAGTGATGTCCCCTCTTCTATTCCTTTTTTTTTTAAGATTTTATTTTTGGGGTGCCTGGGTGGCTCAGTCAGTTGGACAACTGCCTTCAGCTAAGCATGGTCCCAGGGTCCTGGGATCAAGTCCCAGGTCGAGCTCCTTGCTCATCGGGGAGCCTGCTGCTTCTCCCTCTGCCTGCTGCTCCCCCTGCTTGTGAGCTCTCCCCTCTCTCTCTTACAAGTAAACAAATAAAATCTTTTAAGTAATCACACCCAACGTGGGGCTCGAACTCACAACCCTGAGATCAAGAGTGGCACGCTCCACTGACTGAGCCAGCCGGGCGCCTCTTCGCTCATCTATTCTTGATTTTATTTTTTCTTGATCAGTCTAGCTAAATGTCTATTTTGTTGACCTTCCCAAAGAAACAACTTTCTGCCTCACTGATTTTCTCTGTCATTTCTCTGATTTGTCTCACTTTTTTAACATTTATTCTTTTCTTCTTGTTTTGATTTAGCTTGCTCCTTCCCCCCCAGCTTCCTAAGGTAGACAGTTGGGTTTTAAATTTTGAGATCACTCATTTCCTCTGATAGAAACATTTATGGTTCTACATTTCGCTCTCAGCTCTGGTTTAGCTGCGTCCTATATATTTTAACATTTTTGTGGGTTTGTTTTCATCCAGTTGAGAGTGTTTTCCGGGACGCCTGGGTGGCTCAGGTCATGATCCCAGGGTCCTGGGATCGAGTCCCACAACGGGCTCTCTGCTCAGTGGGGAGCCTGCTTCTCCCTCTGCCTCTCCCCCCTGCTCTCTCTCTGACAAAGAAATAAAATCTTAAAAAAAAAGTATTTTCTAATTTCCCTGTGATTTGTCTCAATCCCTGGTTCACCTAAAAGTGTGTTCCTTTAATTTCCCCAATATTTATGGATTTCCAAAATCTTTTTCTTTTTGATTTGTTACTTTTTAAAAAGGATTTATTCATTTATTTAGAGAGAGAGAGAAAGAGAGAGGGAGGGAGAGACTCAAGCAGACTTCCTGCCTAGCACAGAGCCCAACATGGGGCTTGATCCCACGACCCATGAGATCACCTTCCCAGCCGAAACCGAGAGCCGAAAGTCCAACCGACCGAGCCACCCAGGCACCCCCTTTCCTCTTATTTCTAGTTTTATTCCATTACGATTAAAATATATTGCTTGATTTCAGATATTTTAAATTTATATAGACTTGTTCCATGAACTGGCTTGTGTTCTATGCTGGACAATGTTCCACATACACATGAGAAGAACACGTCACCTGCTGTGGTTGGGTAGAGTGTTTAGATGCTGGTTAGGTCAGATCGGCTCCTAGCGTCGTTCGAGTCTCTTAACCCTTGCTGGTGGTCTGCCTACTTGTTCTATCCATTATCGAGAGTAGGATATTAAGTATTATTTTCGAATTGTCTAGTTCTCTCTTCATTTCTGTAAGTTTTTAAAACAGATTTTACTTATTCATTTGAGGAAGAGAGAGCGCACAGGCATGAGCGGGGGGCGGGAGGGGCGGAGGGAGAAGGAGACTCTCAAGCAAAGTCCACACTGAGCGCAGGGCCTGACCTGGGGCTCGACTCCACGACCCTGAGATCATGACCTGAACCAAAACCCAGAGTCAGATGCTTCACCGACTGAGCCACCCAGGCGCCCCTATTTCTGTCAATTTTCCCTTCATGTATTTTGTCAGGTGCATGTGTGTTATACTGGAAAACGATAAAAGCATGAGAACGACAACCATGTGTGAACCGGAGCGTTTATACTAGTATCAGCTGAGATCGACTTTAGAAAAGCAGTGTGACTGAGACAGAGTCCCACCGCCTCCTGCCACCGCCTCCTGCCACAGTTCTGAAGGTGCGCCTTTGCTTTCTGCCGTCGGGTAATGATGGCTGTGGCTGAGCTGCTTCTCCTCTCTGAACTATTTTGAGACTGTCACTGCTCCCTGGAACTCTGAAACCCCACAAGGATATGTCTCGCGCTGGGTTTCGGTCCTCCGTCCTCCATGGCCTGAAACCAGAAGGTTTTCAGCTACCACATTTCTTCTGTTAGGCTCCGATGATCTCCTCCCTTTTACTTCCCTCGTCCTTCCTCCTTCTTGCCTCCACGTACAGCCTGTGGGACCAGCAGCACCCGGGGAGATGTAGGAACTTGAACCTCAGGCTTCTCCCTGGAAGCCCAGAGCCAGAATCTGCATTTTAAGAGGATCTGCAGGTGGTGTGCCTGCACAAGGTCTGGGACACGCTGGGATGGGCCTCTTCATCTTTTCTTTCATGGTATCTTTCTGCCACCACCCCGCTTTTTGTTTTTGGTTCCATATTCTGGCAGATTTCCACTACTTTCTCCTCCCAGATTAATTACTGAGGTTTTGTCAGCAACAATATTTTTAATTTCCAAGAGCCGCTCTTGTTCATTTTCTTTTATAGCAATCTATTCTTAGTGGATTCAATACCTCCTTGAATGTCTCAGGGCGTTTCTTCCCATTAAACGAGACTCTCTTTTCAGAGGCACAGCTCTCCTGCCTTATGGGGATCTCTCTTCCAGTGGCTGGTTTCCGTCAACCCTGAATCGGCCTTGGTCGAAGCCTCCCAGGTAAGAGTGGGCCAGGCTTTCCCAGGGGCTGGGGGACTGCTGGGCAGCTTGTCTGCTCTTGGCCTGGCACTCTCTCCCTGGCTGTAAGGGCAGCAGACTGCACAGCCCCAAAATGCTGGGGTGAAGGGGACTGGTGGACATGGAGATAAGCTGCCAGGAAGGCCTTGCTGCCCAGCCGTGGGGGGTGTGGTTAGCACACGGCCCCAGCCGGCAGCTCCTTCAGGGTCAGCCTCACCCGCAGAGAGCCAGGTCACACACAGTCACACCCTCCCAGACACCCAGTGACTCAGGTGAAGGTACAAAAGCCTGACCAAGGCTTGGCGGGCTGCCAGCTGACTGCCCCCTCCCCATCCTATCCAGTGTTGGAGCCCGACAGTGTTCCTGTATCCCAAACTGCACCTCGGCGTGGGCTCCCAGAGAACCCCAGCTGGGACGGCAGTTCCCTGGAGGGGTCTGGGAAAGTGGGCAGTAAGATGGGGCTTGGGGTCTGGGTCGGGCCCGCCCCGCTGTTGGTGAGGGCCCTGCGCGGGCGGGCACTGGCACTGAGAGCCCCTGGCCCAAGGCAGCTGTGCAACCGTCAAGGCTCGCACACGGGTGGACCAACTGGATGACTGGCGCTGCGCACACTCGTGCCAGACAGGGAGATGGCGAACACCCGGGGGCCGAGAGCAGGCCATGGATGCTGGGCGGGGCCTCTGGTCGCCCACACAGACGTTCTCCTCCCCTGCAGGGGTGGTGGGAAGAGCCGAAGCCTTAATACTCAGGACAGCCGGGCCTCAACGACTGTCAGCTGCAGCCCAGGCAGGCCAGTAGAGCCAGGGTCAGAGGCCTATGCGGGGCCCTGGGGCCCTGGGGCTGCACACTTAAGGTGCAGATGCCCCAGAAGCTTGACACCCAGACTCTTCTAAGCCTCCTGAGCCTGCAGACGTGGCCCCCAGCCACCCTGAGAAGACGATGCAGACATTTAGCTTCCTTCCGAGATCCTGTCTTAGGAACCTTCTCCTCTCTCCCCCATGAGGCCTTTGTGGGGTGGAGCCCAGCAGAACCCAGCCAGTCGGGTTGGCGCCTGGAGGAAAGGCACCCGACCGAGGAGCCTCAGGGTCCTGCCAGCAGACGTTAGGGGAGCTGGGGCTAGGCTGTGCGAGTGGACGCTTGGGGCGTCCAATGAGGGGCTAAGAGCACCAGAGAGGGAAGGCTCTACTCCTGAGATGATGGATTCGAACCTTCGCAAGGACCCTTAGCACTAGGCTGGAACTCGCCAGGGGACGCGAGGTTGGAGGGGCCGCCGTTGTCTCGGCAGAAAACAATGACAGAACCGGGGGCGCAGGGAAGCTGCACTGCTGGGTGGGTGGGAGGCCCACACACTGACATAAACCCCGGACGCGAGGGCCACCGCTCTGCTGGGGTCCCCATGACCAGCCCGCCGTACGGTGCAGGAAGCGTCAGGAGTAGGAAAAGCCTCCACGTGGAGTTTGTGGCCCCAGGGGGAGAGTCACGCAGGCTGTAACGGAGGAAGGCTGCCACGCCAGCGTCAGGGCACTGGTGTCCTTGAGAAACCGCACCAGGGCCTGGCAGAGACTCACCAGCCAGAGCGAGCACCCGTGGCAGAGCAGGACACGGCCTCCAAGACTCAGGCCAAGAATGGTCAGGAAACGATCAAATTCCTAGACCTTCTGGAAGGATGGTAGGTTCCAAACCAAAACTGTGGACCAGAAGGAAGAAAAGGGACCTGAGGCCCCAACTGGGAGCTGGAACCTCTCCCCCATCCCCCTCAGACTGTTCCCAACACTGGCTGCTCAGTCAGAAAGGGGCCGGGGGTGCCGGGGCCAGGACACCACAGGTGCCACCTCCCCACAAGCAGCCAGGCCTGGGCCCGGGGGTGGGGCGCAGAGCAGCAGAACCACCCCTGCCCCAGGCTGCAGAGGGAAGGGGAGTCACCCATCCCTGCTCCCCACACTGTCTCTGGCCGGCATGACCTCCAGTCTCTGCCCAGGCCCCGCCTGCCAGGTGCTGGGACAGGCCTGGGCTGGGGTCCTGGACGTGGGCTGCAGTCCAGGCACCCATGGCCCCAGGACAGGCCTGGGGTAAGCGGGAAGGACTCACACAGTCCCAGGACTGTCAGTGGCAACCAGCATGCTGACAGTGACTGTCCATCGTCACACTAACGCAATGGTACTGGCCTGGCTGCAATTCAAGGGGAGAGTTCCAGTCCCCGCTCATCCTGGATGAGAACCAGGCCAGGGCTCTGCGGCCCTGACTCACTCCCAGAACTGCCAACCCCGGGGCCTGAGGGGCGGGGACACGGGTTAGTCCGCCAGGGTAGGGCCTCTCCCAACTGGTTCCATGGACCAAATGACCCCAGGCCTGCTGGGGACCAACGAGGACTCTTTGCGCTCCAGTCTGTGGGGTCCGGGCGGGAGGCAGCGGCCCCCACCTCTGCTCAGCAGAGACCTGAGGACCCGCGGCACCTCGAGCCCTACACGCGGATCCGCTCGCTGAGGAGGGCCAACCACTCGAGCTCTTCTGCAGAGGCACAGATGAGGCAACGAGAGGGAGAGGGACCGTGTCCCTCCCTCACAGGGCGCTGTGTCTAAGGTGCTGCCCCCTCCCCCCCCAGCAGCTGAACCATACCTGGGGTGAGGCTGGCGGGGGGTCATAGCCCCCCAACTTCCCACCACCCCCAACCCACACGCAGCCTGCACTCCTAAAGCCGGCTCCTCTCAGTTTCCCTCGGACGCCTCGGCTCCTCCGCCACGTCTGTGGCTGGTTCAGGCTGCTGAATCTTACGTCCCAAGAACCAGTGGGACCAATGCCAGTGTCCTCGCGTGGTGGTCCGTCAGGCTGAAGTGGAACCGGCCGGGGAGCTGCAGCCCTCGACCAGCCTGCCAGTAGCTTCCAACAGGTCCTGGTGCTCACGTTCCTCCCCTGCTCTCTGGAGGGTCCACCTGTGGGTCCACGGCCCCTGCACTGGGCCCCCGCACCCTGACCTAGGCTGGGGGAGACCGGCCGGCCCCGGACCCGAGCCCCTGCCTGGCCTTGCTGCTCCGGACCCCATGCCTGCCTTCCCCTCCGGAAAGCAACACAGGGGCACCAGCCCCCCCAAGGCCGTGGAGAGCTGCATGAACTGCAGCCTGCTGCCAACCCCGGCCCCCTGCCCCCACCCCCTCCACTGCAGCCCACATCCCCATGCAAGCTGTGCTCTCCCCAGGGGGAGGACAATCTCTGGACGGTGGATTCAGACGCAGCTGACTCCTCCAGAGGCTTGCAGGGGGCAGGAGACCTGTCCATGCATCCTGACCTGGGCATGAGGGCAGGGGCAGGGCCACGCCCAAAGCCCAGAGGAGGACTTTGCTTCCACCCAGGCTCTGCCAGTCGTTTGCAAACCTCAGAATTGAACCGCGTGCCTTAGGACCCTTCTCTCAGCTGCTCCAGGGGCAAGCAGAGGGCCCGGACAGAGGAGGGTTGGCCAAGGTGGACGTCCAAGGCCCGGGTCCTGCCCACAGCTGCTGCTCCTCACCCCCACAACTGAACGACCGTGCAACCTCTTTTCTACACTAGGTGGGAAGACTACGGAAACCGCTTGCTTTGAAGGGCACCGTTTATTTTTAAATAATTATGCCTTTACACCAAGTTTCAAACATAGCACAGGGAGGGCCCGGGTGCCCTTCACCGCCTCCCTTGAGATTTGCAGCTTACAGATCGTGGGGCGCCACCAAACCAGGAACAGGGGGAGGGAGGGCCCCGAAGTGCTTTCTCACAGGTGTGTGCTCCTGTGCCCACTGTGCACTCAAGAGGCAGGACGGGCCCCTCCGAACAAAGCTGTCCCTCAGGTTACCTTCAGAGTCTCTAGCCCCAGACGACCGATCACGACAGCACTGACTTTTGAACGACTGCCAGACTCTGATTTCCCCCAGAAGGCCGATGAGGGGCGGGGAGGAGGACGGATTTCCAATAAACTCAAGACGCCCTGATTGATCCCTGGCCTGGCCAGTGCAGTTTCTGACCGGCGCATGTCGTGGGAACCGCAACCAGGTGTCCCCGGCTCTGTCCGTGCGAGGGAACTAGAGTCCACACGCCGAGCCGCTCCTGCCCTGGGCTGTCCAGGAGTCCCCTCGTGCTCCCGCCCAGCTCTTCACCAGGGTCTCAGGGGGGCCTGAGACAACCCAGTGCGTCAGACACCTGGGGGCGGGCCCAGAACCTGCCCTCTGAGCCAGCACTCTCCGCTTGGGAGCCTGGTAACTCGCCCTCTAGTCGCCACCGTCTCCCTGCTGACGGGACGTGCAGGGAGGGAAGCATTCGGGCACCGCTGGCGCCACCAGCGGAGGCCTCAGGGACGAACCCTAGCAGGGAAGGGGACCGGAGAGCACGAGGATCTCTCCGGGGCAGGCTCAGGCAAGGCGAGGTGCCGAGCGGCGGGCACACGCGGAGATACTACAGCCGGGACTGCAGGAGGCGGCGGGCTCACCCAAGGAGCCTGGCCCGCCCAGCGCCGCGCGGGGGCCGAGTGCGAGGGGCGGCGGCGGCAAGCACCCGGCAGGGCCGGGAGCCCCGCAGACCCTCGACCCTCGGCGCTACGGGCCCGCTCCGCCCTTCCGCGCGTCCCCGGAGAGGAACCGCGCGCACAGCTGGCTGCAGGGGTCGTCATCGGGCCCGGAGGACGGACCCGGCGGGCCAGCCGTCGCCCTGCCTGGCCCGACTCCGCCGCGGCTCACCTAGCTCTGGGCGGGGGAGTCCGCCCGGGACGGGGAGTCGAGCCCCGGGACTGGGGGCCCGGGGCGCCGGCCAATCCCGGGGAGACCGCGCCGAGCCCGGGACAAGACTGCACGACGGCGGGCGAGCTATGCGCAGGCGCGCGCGGGCAAGCGCTGAGGGCGTGAGGTCACGGCGAAGGTGCGGCCGTGCGCCGGCGCAGTGGGACGTAAACACGCGCGCAGGGGCCGCGAGGGCTGGCGCAGGCGCAGTGGGGTTGGGAGGGCGCGGCGCAGGCGCATTGGCCGCGCACGCGATGGGCGGGGTGTTGACGGCGCCGCGATGGCTGCCCGCGGGTGTGGGACTAGCGAAGCCCCCGGCCCCTCTCAGAGCCCGGCCTCCTGACGCCGCCAGTGGGCGGGGCCGCCCGGGCCGCCTCCGCCGCTGTCATGTATCCGACGCCGCCGCCGGCGGCGCCGCATCGGGACTTCATCTCGGTGACGCTGAGCCTCGGCCAGAGCTACGACGGCAGCAAAAGCTGGCGGCGGCGCTCGTGCTGGAGGGTGAGGGTCCCGGCCGGGGTCCCGGGGTCCCGGGCCCAGGGGGCGGTGGAGCCGGCCTGCAGCGGTCTTTGGGGCCCGAGCTCTGCGGGGTGGGGGCGGCGCGCGGTTGCCCGCGCTGAGGGCTGTGCCAAGGGGCGGCGAGGCGGGAGCCCAGCCTGGGCCGGCGCTGGACTGTTCCCAGCGGTGTCGGGCTGCAGGGCGTCCCCCCCGCAGGCCTGGGCAGATGCGAGGTCCCGCCGGCGGCCAGAGGCCGGAGCCAGCGCGCCGGGCGCGGGAGTCTCTGCGCTGCCCGTGCGGCGGCTCGTCCATCCCTGCCGAGAGCGCACCTCCCCCGGTGCAGAAACCCGGCCTGGGGAGCTACCGGCTGTCCTCTCTGGATTGGCAGCGCTGGGAGAGTTCCCAGTTGTGTGGCTTTCAGTCAAAAGCCTCCTTCTCCTTCTCTCCCTTAGAAGTGGAAGCAGCTGTCGAGATTCCAGCGGAACGTGATCCTCTTCTCGCTCACGTTTCTGACGCTCTGTGGACTCCTGTCCTACATCAGCGTGGCTGACCAGTGGAGAGGTATCAGCTGCACGTGTGCCTTTACGTGATCTGTGCGTGTCACTGAGGGCTGACCCGGCAGAAGCGGTCTCGCGGTCCACCTTAAAGGTCACGGGGCAGAGCGTTTTAACCACGTAGCTAGAACGTGGATGTGAGTTTCCCCTTGTGGCTCGACCTCCTCTTCCTCCGTGTCTGGCGTAAGTCCCGGCATCTCCATCCCCTCTGCTCGCAGAAAAATCAAGGTCCTGAGGCCGCAAGCTCGGTCCAGGCACATCCCGTGACCGTCCGCACACGTCTTACCGTGTGTTTGGAAAGGCCCGGGCAGGGTTCTGGTGAGCATGTAGAGAATCCTGGGGGATTTCTCTGCGGAGGTCCTGGCCTTCAGCAGGAAGGTTAGGGAGCCGCTGCAGGTGGCTCAGGCCAGTGGCCCGCTTGCTACCCTTGGTAGTCCCGGGAAGGGGCGAGGTTAAGGCCGCGTATTTGTGGGGTGTGGGTTGGGCTGAAGGAGCAGAACTGCCAAGGGCTTTGAAAAAGGTGTGATTCTGTCTGGCCCTCCTCGGATTCATTTCAGTGACTTTCCCCGGGTCTCGCGATGTCCTTTCGTAAGGAATCACGCCTGCCTAGACGTGCTCCGTGACACACTTTGAACCTCCTCTGGGCTGCGTGGCCTGGTGGGGATAAAACCAGTTCTCCTCTTTAGCTGCGAATGGCCGGTCAGCGGAAGAGCGGAAGATGAGACCAGCAGATCCACCCGTCTTGCCAGCTCCTCAGAAAGCAGATGCTAATCCAGAAAACTTCCCGGGGGTTTTACCTCAGGTACTTCGGGTAAACGACACGTGGGGTCGTCACTGGGGTCCGTCCCGCAGGCATTTCAGAACAGCGTGTGGAAGAATTCTTTCTCTCACCACCTGTGTGATGTTTGAACCTCACGCTCCTTGTGCTGGGCTGACGGGATGACACTTGGGGCAGGAAGGAGGAGTACTCTTTCCTTTGTTCTTCTTGGACACCTGCTGGTGTGCCAGATGCTGTGTTAGATGGCGAGCAAAACAGACCCGTCCCTTCTCTCCAGGAGCTGCGGGCTGTGGGGAGCGGGCAGGTGGCCCGTGGCGAACATCCTGCGAGGAAAAGAGCGGTGGCCGCCAGGAGGGATAAGGCTGGCGCCGGTCCCCTCCGTCAGGGAAGCCTCTGTGCGGATGGGACACTGAATTGCTGCCTGAGGCTGAGAATCCGCTGGCTCTGGGTAGAGTCAGGAGAGCCAGGCTTGACTTGAACGAAAGTGCCCAAGGCACGGGGAGCAGGGCTTGCTCAGGGAGTTGAAGCTTCAAAGGGTCTGGATGGGGCAGGGGGCCGGGGTTGGTCCAGACCGGGCCCTACGGGGCTGCCCTGGCAAGCAGCAGGAGGCCACTCTCCAAACCGTCTCATTCAGGGACTGTGTGTAAAAAAGCAAGTTTTCTCCCTCGTAGAGCCGACAGGCGTTTCTTTTACTTCTCGCGGCTAGTCTTTTGCACACGGACTCTCCCGTACTTGTAAGGAAAGCAGAGCCAGCCTGCCACGTTTCCCCACTGAAAGACAGGTTTTCGGAGGTGTTTCAGGAGGCCCGTGATCCGGTCTCTGGTGTCCAGCAGGGGCCCGGACGGTAAGGGGTTTGTTGATACGCACACCTCCCCTGGTCCAGGCCTCCGGACAGGGAGCCCCTTGTGGAGGCCGCTTGGACTTGCTCTCTCGCTCAGACTCCAGTACTGGTCCCCAGACCCAGGTCAGCCTCGGTGCTTTGTTTGGGCCAGACCCCGTTCTCCTGGCCGCGGGGGTCCCAGCTCGGTGTCGTTTGGGAACGTCTTCACGGATGCTGCGGCTCCTGAGAAGCAGTTTTCCCGATTCCCAAGGGGGGCCTCCTTCCCGTCCTCTGTTGAGGACTGGCCGCTCCCGGGCCCCTGCACTCCGTCCCCGGACCCGGCGCCCTTCCCGTGCCACAGCGTCCCGAGGATAAAGCGCAGGAGTCCCCGGGCACGGGCCCACGACAGTGTTCTCTGCGGCTCCGTCCCCGGGACGTGGTCCTGACCCTCTCTTGCTACCTTTAGGGTCTGTGACAGCCTGGAAGCATCCGGGACCAGGAGTTTAACCCGCCATCCAGGGCTGCACCAGCCCGTTGGCTCGGTCTCCGTCCGGGCTGGTCAGGGCCAGGAGATGGCCAGTCAGGAACTCCTGGCCACATCTGTGTGTCGTGATGAAAGGCGAAAGGAATTTGCTCTGGGGCCATGTGCTGCTAGCCAGTTCACCCGCTCGGCGGGGTTGGGCCTGGCAGGGGGAGCGTCCCGGGGGGGGGCAAAAGGAATAGCAGCCCACAGGCAATTGAACTGTTTCCACCGGTGACTCTTATCTTTATCCAGAAGCCTCAAAGGCATTTCCGACGGGGACCACCCAACCTGCAGATTCGAGCCCCCAGTAAGGGCTCGAAGGACCGGAGGCAGGATGACACCAAGCAGAGGGACGAGGCGGTGGGCGACGCTCGTCAGGAAGAAAACACACAGAGAACAGTGGTCAGGTACGAGGAGCGTCAGAGAGGAGGCAGGACGTGCAGAAACGCCGAGGCCAGTGCGTCTGACGTTTTCTGAAAAGCAGAGAGGAGGAGAATGAGCACGATGTCTAAAGTACCTTTTGCTTTCAAAGCAGGCAGGATCCAGAGTGGGGACCCTGGTGGGGGCGGGGCCCTGCCTTCTCCTGCTTGTCCGGCCTGGAGTGGAGGGCGGCAGGGAGCCCCGCCGGGTGGCAGGGACCTTGGAGCGTTTGCCTGTCCGCCCTCAAGCTGGCTGACTGCTCCCCCTTCTCTCCCTGAAGCTGGAGGGGAGCGGTGATTGAGCCGCAGCCCGGCACCGAACTCCCTTCAAGAAAGGCAGAGGCCCCCCCCAGGCCTTCGTCCCAGGCCTCCAGGATTCAGAGCCAAGCAGGTAAGGCCCCACCTGCACCCTGTTGGGCCTCACCTGGACATTCTGACGGAGAGGGCGTGTGGACGCCCGATGAGCGTGCAGCGTGCAGCGCGCGCGGTGGAGCGCGCCTGCTGTCCCTCCGAGCGCTGGTCACCCTCTGACAGCCGGGCGGGCCGCAGGTCTCTTGAGAGCCTTGGGGACGACACGGGGCTCCTTCGCGGCCCATCACTGCAGCCGCGGGCTGCCCGTGTGGGCGGGAGGCTCGTTTCCCCGTCTCCTGGCCTGCGTCCGTGCCACATTGCGGGGGTGGGGCGGTGCCTGGGGAACGTGGAGACGCACCCGCCGCCTGCGTCTCCACCCAGGCCCCACGGGTCCGAACAGGCGTGCAGGGTCCTGCGTAGCGGCACCAGCGGTGGGGGGACCTTCCGGGCGCGGGCACTTCGTGAGCCCCGTGAGGCTTGTCTGCTTCGGTTCTCGCGGTGCCCTCAGGGGTCACCC
>NC_048224.1:59993230-60001440 GCF_002007445.2 Ailuropoda melanoleuca | reverse complement strand
GACAACTAGGTCTGGGAGATGTCCCTTATTTCCTCGCCTTGTGCACAGAGGACCCTCCGCCTGCTCCCCTCCCCTCCTGCCTCCCCAGTCCAGGCTTTTGGGTACCCTCCTCTCCAGGCGAAGGGGGCATCAAGGATGGGCCAGGCCCTGAGCCAGGAGGCAGGACCTGGTCCACACAATCTCGGGTTTTCCCCTCTCACCTTGGTGTGACTGTGACCATCTTGCCCCTTTGTCTACCTGTGTCCTCACCTGTCACCTTGGGACTAGGACTGGGTGAGGTAGGTCTGGCTTCGTGCTGTTTGGCTGCTCAGCTTTGAGCCCCCCGCACCTTGAAGGGCAGGCCCCGCCGGGGTCATTGGCGTCCGCAAAGCCTGACTGTACGCTTGCTCCTACCTGCCATGCAGCTCCGGGCTGGGTCAGCACCACTGACCCGCTGGCCCTTCACTGTTCTGAGGGTGGGGCAGGGACTCTGTCGGGAACCCATGCGGTTCCTGTCGCTAGGGGTGCCTCCTTCTTTCAGGACCAGGCCAGGGAAAAGCCGGCCACTCCAGCTGCCGAGCCTCTGAACAAGGCTGCCTAGGAACCGGCCCAGCCCACCCTTCCATGCCAAGCCTTCTGCCTACAAGGCCACAGACTCCCCTGGAGAGGGCGAGGGCTGGGAGCTTTCTAGGTCCGGCCGGGTGGAAGGCGCGAGTGCCGCCAGGCAGATCCTGGTAGCCTGCGCCAGGGGCAGGGGGACCCGTCCGAGTGGGTGAGTCTTTAGGACTGGGCGGACCGGAAGGAGGAGGGTGGGTGCTGGGAGGGGCGGTGCGGTGATTCAGCTGCAACTTCTCTCACCTGCGCTGGCGGGCGGTGGACCGGCGGCCAGCCGTGGGCGGTCCTGGCCCGCCAGTGGGCGTGGCCAGTCGCGGACTGTGCCCGTTCGCGCCCCGCCCCGGGCTCCTACCCCCCGGCCCCGGGCCCTCGGCCTCCCGCTCCCTGAGGCCCCTTGGACAACGCCTCGTCCGCCCGCGCGCCCGCCCATGGCTGGGAAGGTGCTGTCGCTGCTGCCGCCGTCGCTGCTGGCCGCGGTGGGCCTCGTCGGGCTTCTGCTGCTGTGCGTCCCCACCCGCGACGTCCGGGAGCTGCCCGCCCTCAAGGTGCGCGCCCGGGCAGCCGGCGCAGTCCGCGGAGCAGCGGGCCCCCGCCGGGAGGCTCGGACCTGAGCTGCGCCAGGCTGGGCCCGCGTGGCAGCCCGGGACCCCCCACCCGCGCTGCGCTGCGCTCCCGGCCCGGCGGGGTGGAGTCCTGGGAACTCCCCGCTCGCCGCGTCCGCGGCGGAGCCTGTCACGGGCGCGGCCGGGGAGCTGTCTCTCCGCTCCACGGATGCAGCCCCCGGACGCCCCAGGCTGCGGCTGGGCCCGTGGCTCCTAGCCCCATGCGGCCCGCAGGGACGCATCTGCTCCAGGTTCAGCCACAGGCGCTGGAGCCTAGGGATCCCTCCCCACCTACCGGGAGGCCCTGACAGTGCGCGGTGCGGGGGGGGGGGGGNCCACCTACCGGGAGGCCCTGACAGTGCGCGGTTTTTTTTTTCGGGGAGTTTGATCTGGAGGGGCGCCTGGCAGGGCAGGCCGGGCTGGTCCTAAAGGAGTTGGGGTGGACAAAGCCAGATCTCACACCAGTCTCCAGGAGTCCCGCCGACTCCCTTGACCCTTTTTTGGACTTGTGCAAGAGCGGTTGGTGTGGGTGTGTGGGTGCTGCAAGCCCTGGGGGCCCAGGATGGGAGGTCACAGGGGTGGGTGCTCTGTAGCCAAGGGCAAGGACTAGGTGGGGCTGGGGCCGGGGCCGGGACCGGGGCAGGGCCGGGGCGTCGGAATAGGATTAGGGTGCTGATGCTGCTGTTCCCAGGTTGCGGAAGAGGACTGGACTGGCCCCTTTCTGGGCTCAAGGGGACGTGTTCTCCAGTGAGGTTCTCACTGTGGGAATCCGGGCCCTTGGGAGGTAGCCCTTGTGATTGCAAGGAGGTCCACGCACCCCTCTCGGCTGGGCAGGACCCAGCTCTCGCTGGTGCTGGCTTCAAGGCTCAGGGAGGGGGTGTCTTCACGCACGCTTCCAGATCCTGAGGTTGGGCTGAGGTCGGAGAGGTGGGGACAGAGAAGAGGAAGAAAGAGTGGGTGGAAGGGGTTCCTGCAGCCGGGTTTCTCTTTTTTTGGAAGCTGGGGACCTCATGTTCCCAGGGCAAGGTTCCAAGGGTGATCCCAGGACTCCTCTGACCCTGACAGAGCCCCTCAGCTTGCCCTTGCTAGGAAGGTGCCTGCAGTCAGAAGAGGCTCCAGGCCATCTCCCCCTGCCTGCCCCCATTCTCTCCCCAACCAAGCTGTGTCTCTGTGGTTGTCCCTGCCACCCGAGCCCCAGTACTTCGTTCTGAAGGTTCCAACCTTGCCACAGGGTGGGGTAGGGTACAGAGCTGGGAGAGCCAAAGGGCATGGCCTCAGACCCCACCTCCATGGCAGACCCCACCCTCACCCCCATTCCCAGTATGGCATTGTCCTGGACGCTGGCTCTTCCCACACATCCATGTTCATCTACAAGTGGCCCGCAGACAAGGAGAACGACACAGGCATTGTGGGCCAGCACAGCTCCTGTGATGTGCGCGGTAAGGTCCTCTGAGCGCTAGGCACCCCTGGTCTGGACACCCACTCATTGTAGGGCCTCAGGGGCCCTCTCCGGCCTTAGCCTCCAGAGTCTTGATGCCTCCTTTGTTCGATGTCTGGGGCCTGCTCCAGGAAGGAGCTGCAGGAATCTCTAAAAGAGAGGCTAGGGGCAGTTCATTCTAGAAAGTAAGCCCCAGGTGGTGACTGGGAGGTTGGGCCTTGCGTGGCCCAAGACTGGCACACCCAGGCAGGCCCCTGAGGAGGCAAGGCCAGACTGACAATGCCTAGTGCTTTATCCTGGCACCTGTGTCCACACCCATGGGCAGGCAGCGGCCTGAGAGACTGGGTGGCCCCCAGGCAGGTGGGTTGTCTCCGAGAGCTGGAGCTGGGAAGGTGTGTCTAAGCTGCCACCTGGTTGGAGAGCCCAAGGTCCCCAATCCTCCTGGCCCATGGCTCACCTAGGGGCTGCCTATCGCGACTGGGCCCATTTCCCTGTCTCCCTCTAGGAGGAGGCATCTCCAGCTACGCGGACAACCCGTCCAGGGCCGGCCAGAGTCTTGTTGAGTGCTTGGACCAGGCGCTTCAGGCGGTGCCCAAAGAGAGACACGTGGGCACGCCCCTGTACCTGGGAGCCACAGCAGGCATGCGTCTGCTCAAGTGAGTGTGCCCGCCCCGACCTTCCTCATCTCCGCGACAGCCTCAGCACAGGGTGGGCCCCGCACACCCCCAGCAGCGGCCCTGGGCAGACACGGGGCACCCCAGCAGCAGGATCTTGGCTACTTGGGGAGGATGCCCTTCAGAGTTCTCCCTGTGTTACAGCCTGACCAGTCCAGAGGCCTCGGCCAATGTGCTCGCGGCTGTGACCCAGACGCTGACCCAGTATCCCTTTGACTTCCGTGGTGCCCACATCCTCTCAGGCCAGGACGAGGGGGTGTTTGGTTGGGTGACCGCCAACTACCTGCTGGAGAACTTCATCAAGGTGGGCCTGATGGCCAGCCCAGTGAGCCGGGGGGGCGTGGGACCCACCCACTGGCTGACCCCAACCTCCACTCCCCACAGTATGGCTGGGTGGGCCGGTGGTTCCGGCCAAGGAAGGGGACGCTGGGGGCCATGGACCTGGGGGGTGCCTCCACTCAGATCACCTTCGAGACGGCCAGCCCAGCTGAGGATCCAGCCAGTGAGGTCCAGCTTCGGCTCTACGGCCAGCACTACCGCGTTTACACGCACAGCTTCCTCTGCTATGGCCGTGACCAGGTCCTCCGGAGGCTGCTGGCTGGTGCACTGCAGGTGCCCCGTGAGCCCCGGCCCACCTGCACCACTGTGCCCTCCTGGAAGGAGGGGGGTGAGAAGAGATGGGAGCCAAGGGTGCAGAGCATAGCCTGGACTGAGGGGGCTGCTCTAGGTAGCAGGACCCAAAGCTGGGCTTTAATCGGCTAGCAGGACAGATGCAGAGGGATCTTGCATGCGCAAAAGCCAGGTGGTGGGGGTGGGTCTGGTGAGTGCCTGGCTGGGGAGAAGGGAGGGCCAGGGCCGGGTCTCCAAAGGCCGTGGAGTGCCTGGCCAGGGGGGTGGGTTTTGTCCGGCAGACAATGGGGAGCCATGGATTACTCCTGAGCACAGACTCGATGTTGCCCAAGTGGGACTTATGGGAGTTTCGTCAGGCAGGTCCTCTGGGGAGGCTCTCCGAAGCCCTGGGCTGGGGACGGCAGGTGGTGCTTGGCGTAAGGGTGATGCCTACCGCACCCTTGCACTCCCCCCAGACCCATGGCTTCCACCCTTGCTGGCCGAGGGGCTATTCCAACCAAGTACTGCTTGGGGACGTGTATGAGTCTCCATGCACTGCGGCCCAGCGGCCCCAGGCCTTCAACAGCAGCACCAGGGTCAGCTTGTCGGGCACTAGCGACCCTGCCCTCTGCCGTAGCCTTATCATGGGACTCTTCAATTTCTCCTCCTGCCGCTTCTCTCGATGTTCCTTCAATGGCATCTTCCAGCCCCCTGTGGCTGGGAACTTCATCGTGAGTCCAGGGGATGGGGGTGTGGGCCGGTCGGTGCCCGGTGGCATGTGGGGTCCGCTCTCGGTGTGACTGTACCCCCTTGCAGGGCTTCTCTGCCTTCTTCTATACCATGGACTTCCTGAGGACGGTGATGGGGCTGCCTGTGGCAACCTTGCAGCAGCTGGAGGCAGCGGTGGCCACGGTCTGCAACCAGACATGGAGTGAGGTGAGGCCTCCTCCTCGCTCCTCCAGGGCTGCGCCAGAGAGCCCAGCCAGCCAGCATCAGGCCTCCCTGACCAAGATCTGGAGGACAGAGGGCATAGCAAAGGCCCTGTGGTAGGAGGGCACATGGAGTGAAGTGGGGTGGGGAATGGCTGTAGCGGGTAGGACTGGCAGGGCTTAGGGGTAGGGGAGCCAGGCTTCGAAGACAGCTTCCAGGCTCCTGGCTTCTGCCACTAGTCAGACACGTGCCAAGTAAAGGAAGTGGTGTTTGTGTAGGTGGCGCGTGGGGTGCCTGCCAAACCTCAGGAGAAACACAGTGTCTCCAGGCTCTGGTGGTGACAGAGGCCCCATCCTGTCTTCTGTGTGTCTACTGTCAGGCAGACATGGACGGGGTGGGAAGTGGGGGGCAAAGGGCGAGACCAAGGTCCATGCTGAAGGCCTGGTGCTTCTCCTGGGCCCCTGACCTCGCACTAAGGTTGCTGCCAGCCTGCTGCTCCCTGGGTGGTCGTCCCCCGCTGTCCCCTTGAGGCCCACCGCCAAGGCGGGGGTAGCCCGCTGCCATCCCAAAGTCATACTTGGTCCTGGAGGGAACCGTCCGGCCGGGGGTGGCCCCTTCGGCCCCTCATTGCCCGTGGGTGTGTGTTGGGGTGCACGCGTGCAGCACGCCGCCGGCCACCCCGGCTCGTGGTGCAAGATCTCCAGGTGGCCGCTGGTCGGCAGTCTCCCAACAGTCTCCTCCGTGCGTCCCAGCTGCAGGCTCGGGCCCCGGGGGAGCGGGCCCGCCTGCCCGACTACTGCGCGGGGGCCATGTTCGTGCAGCAGCTGCTGAGCCGCGGCTACGGCTTCCACGAGCGCGCCTTCGGAGGGGTGACCTTCCAGAAGAAGGTGGGAGCCGGCGCTCTGGGGCGCGGAGGGGCGGGGCTCCCGGGCTGCGCGGAGGCTGAGGCCGTGCCCCTCGCCCGCAGGCCGGGGACACCGCGGTCGGATGGGCGCTCGGCTACATGCTTAACCTGACCAACCTGATCCCCGCCGAGCCGCCGGCGCTGCGCAAGGGCACAGACCTCGGCGCCTGGCTCGTCCTGGTCCTGCTCTTCGCCGCCATGCTCCTGGCCGCGCTCGTACTGCTGCTGCGCCGGGCGCGCTCTGCCAAGCCGTCGAGCGCCATCTAGCGGCGAGCTGGGGGCGCGCCGCCGCCGCGTCTCCCCGCACCCCCACCCGGCCCTCACCCCACCCCGTGTCCCCGCCACGCTGCGCAGACCCAGAAGCGGACGCTGGCGCGCACGCCCACAGGGGCCGGGCTGCGCGGCGGGGACCGAGTCCAGCCGTGCCTGCCCGCTCCAGCACCCTCCAGCCTTCAAGGCCTCCCGCTCCTCCTCCTCTCCCTGGGGGTGGGGGATTCAGACACCCCGCAGCCCTCGGCCGGGGACTTCAGGGCCGGGTGTGCGGGGAGTGGACCTAGGGCCCCGGGAGCACCCCCACCCTCCGGGGTCTGGGTCTGTGTGAGGCGGACGGTCGGAGCCCACAGGCTGAGAGCGCAGCGCCTACTTGTGAAAATTGTGTAATAAAGTCTTCTTTCTAGAGCACTGGAGAGAATGTTGGTGGGGTGGGGCCTCCTTGGGGCCGCTGCCCTCCCTCCGCACAGCTGTGTTGGCCGGGAAGACCCACTGCTAGTCCCAAGGGCGGCCCCGGGCTCCTCCTGCTTCCTTCCTCCCTGGACCCAGACACAGCTCCGAGGGTCCCGCTCCCCGGCTGGCGGCTGGGCCTGCAGAGAGCCCCCGAGGCCCTTGAGGGTGACGTGGTCAGCAGGGCCCCCACACCACCTCCAGATCCGAGTCCCGCAAGACCGGAGGCGGAGCCCTGGCCTAGACTTGGCCTGGGGGTCAGGGCGGGGAGCTGGAGGTGGTGGAAGGGGGAGGTAGTGGGCGAGGCAGCTGCCTAGAGCAGTCAGAGCTGGAAGGGACCAGGGGACGGCGGGGGGCCTCAACAGGAAGGGGTGCTGGGGGACGTTGGAATGAGGACCGGGGGGTGCAGGGCCCCGCTGCTCAGAGAGAAGCACACTGAGAGGAGCCTGGCTGTACAGCCCGGGAGCCGTCCCGCGGGGACACAGCTCCCCCCACCTGCGGCTCCTGCAGCCCCTGCTGGAAGCACTGTTTCATCCAGCGTGGGAAGGCATGGTTTTGGCCGCGTCTCCCTGCCCCCCAGGCGCTGTCACTTTCTAGACAGTGAGCGCAGACACTATTGCTGTCCGGTCAGTGGCCTGCGGGGAGAACAGCGGAGCTTGTCCTGCTCACGCATCCCCACCTTCTGCGGGGTTTCGGGGTTTCCAGCCCTTCACAACCCTGGAGGCAGCCAGCCCTCTGGAGCTCTGAGGCACAAAGGGCTGAGGGGAAGCATTGGGTGTGGGGGCCCCCGCCTGTTCTCTCAGTGAGGTGAGTCAGAGGGAAGTTCCCCAGGTGGGGTGGGTGGGCGTCCTCTCTGGGGCAACAGGTGCAGTGTGGGGGTGCACCTATAGCTGCTCCTTGTCGGGAGGCCTCGGGGAGCTAACGGCTGTCACCTAGGGACCGTGGACAGCTCCCAGCTGGCCCTCATCAGCCGCTCCAGGTCACTCTTGCCCCCTGGTGGCCTCACTGAGAGCAGCCGCCCCATTCCAACCACAGCGGTCACCAGCCCGGCCTCGCTCTGGGCGTGTGTTTGCTTTGATCATGTGTCTCTGAGGACCCAGGTGCGACTTTGGACGCACCTTTCCATCTGTGCGTGCCTGGTGTCCCGGCGTTCCTGGGGCTCGCGCTCCAGGCCCCAGGCAGGCCCCTGCTCCCGCGGGGTGGAGGTTGGGGGTTGGATGGGAATTGGCGAGAGAGGGGACCCGAGGGGAGGGTATCCCGGGGAAGCCCACCCCAGGCCTAGGCGGGTATGGAGAGAACAGAGAAGGTCCCCGGCTGCAGAGGCCGCAGAAGTCGAGGGACCCCGAGGCCTGGAGCGAGGAAGTGGAATCAGAGCCCGAGGAAGGGGGAGGGGGCGCAACCTGGAGGCGCCGTCCCGCCCCCTCAGGTGGAGCGCGCAGGCGCACTCCCCAAGAGCCTCCGCCGCCGCGCCTGGATCCCGGATCCTTTGCCGCAGCGTCAGCGCCGCCGCCGCCTCCTTTCCTCCTCCGCCTCCGCCCCCCCTCCTCCTCCGCCGCCTCCCGGACGCGGCGCCCGCAGCCCGCGCCGAGCCCCGGGCCGCGCGGTGCCATGCTGCCCCGGCGGCGGCGCTGAAGGATGGCGACACCCGTCCCTCCGCCCTCCCCGCGACACCTGCGGCTGCTGCGGCCTGCTCTCCGGCCTCGTCCTCGGCGCGGCCCTGCGCGGGGCCTCCGCCGGCC
>NC_048224.1:59978754-59993080 GCF_002007445.2 Ailuropoda melanoleuca | reverse complement strand
CGGGGCTCCCCGGGCCCGGGATCGCCCGGCTGCGCGGCGCCGTCACCCTCCCCGCCGCCGCCCTCGCCCGGGCCGCAGACCCCGCCTCGCCCGGGATGGGGTAAACAGGCCCGGCCCGGAGGGCGCGGCGCCCCGGCCACCGAAGGGCTCCGCCGGATGGGGCTTCTCCTGGGTTCCTGGCGGCGACGCTGAAGTTCACGCGCGTCTTGTCTTTGTCTCTGATCCGTGGGCTTGTTCTGTGTCTGTGTCCGAGGAGCGTTCTCTCCGGGTGGGCCCGCCGCTGGGAATCTGTCCTGGGCGCGTCTTCTTGGGCTCCGCGGGTGCGGGCCTGGCCCTGGGTGCCTGCCGGCCCTGCTGCTGGTGTCTGTCCTGGGGTCGGGGTCGCAGTGCCGGTCTGCCTGTCCCCATGCCTCAGGTGGTGTTGGGCACGAACCTTGTTTTGCAGCCGTGGGGGAGTCTGAACAGTCCCAGGCTTAGCGGCTTGTTCCGGCTTCAGCGGGGGGCAGGAGGCGCTGCCCTCGAGGGCCCTCATACGCACTAGGGGCAGACCTTGAGGACTCCAGGGTCCGAGACCCGCCCTGCTTCCCAGATGGGCACCGAGGCTCCAGGCCAGCAAGTCTGCAGGAACCCAGGATCCAAAACGCACCCCCACCCCAGGGCTGAACCGGGAGACTGTGCTCATACATTCATTTACTTCTGGCAGCAACATAGGACGGGTGCTATTCTTAGCCCGTTTTACAGATGAGAAAACTGAGGTACAAAGAAGTTAAGTGACTGGTAGGTGGCACAGCTGGAATGCCAGCGTGGGCCTTGTGGCTCTGTGTGGCCCCAAGAGGCCACACCAGGGCAGGCCTCCTCCTGTACATGGCACCCCTGAACAGGAGGCGAGAGCACGGCTGGCCAAGGATAATGGAGGCTGCCTGCGGAGAACCTGGCTCTGGGGCATGCAGGGTGGGGCCTCCTGAGGAAATGGAGTGTGGCCTCTGTGCCGAGCCCCTGGGGTGGGCTGGTGCCGTCCCAGCTGCTCATTAGCGTTATGAACGCTCCCAGATGCTGGGTGTGGTGCCAGCCACTCTCCAGCTGCCGCTGTTCCTGGGATCTCTCCCTGCACCCTGAGGCGGGAGTGGGGACTTGCCCAGGGTTAGCCAGGCAGCAGCCCTGTCTTTCTAGGCTGGGGGCTTGGGAGTGTAGGGAGGCCTCTGGAACCCAGACCCTGGAACTAGCTTGGTACCTCAGGCCTCCACCCTTGGCCTGCGCATTCTGGGTTCTCAGCACCTGCAGCAGGACTGCCTAACTCCCCAGGCACCCCAGCTGGTGGGTGGGGTTCAGACTGATGTGCTGGCCCACGCTTAACGTTTAACTAGCCCACGCCCCAGGCCAGCTCTCTGGTACTGGTGCCTGATCCACGCAGTACAGGGTGGGGGTCTGGTGCCTCATCCACGTAGTACAGGGTGGGGGTCTGGTGCCTGATCCACGTAGTACAGGGTGGGGATCTGGTGCCTGATCCACGCAGTACAGGGTGGGGGTCTGTTGGATGGCAGTCCGCCTGCCGGCTGCAAGGGCTGCTGGAACTTCCTGCCTACAGACCGGAGGCTGGGAGTGTCAGGTTACCAAGGAAACCGAGTCAGGCCAGCCAAGGTCTGGAGAAGGACAGAGTCAGCACTCCCTGATCCCCCACGTACCTTGGGCCCTAGTGGCCCTCCTGCAGTGTGGGGTGGGGGCTAGGCCGAGAGGAATAATCCTGGTCCTCCAGAGACACCCCATCCCTGCCTCCCCAACCAGGACTGACAGTCCTGCTGGGTATCTTCCTGGGTCCTCTGGCTCTGCTGCCCTGTAACGGGGGCCAGTGTCCCAGGCCTCAGGGCATTCCCTAGCTTTGAGGCAACTCACCTTCTGTATCCCAGAAGGGAAACTGAGGCATAGAGGGCCACTGCTTTCCATCCCCCAGCATCAGGATGGGACCCATTGGCCATCTATACAGGACATGACAGTTTGCGCCAAAAGTCCCAGGGACTCCCCAGTCCCTGGCAGTATGAGCGACCCGGTGGGAGTGACCCTGGCCTGGCTTTTGTATTTCAAGCAAGTGAGACTTGCTGACCCCATTCTAGGTCTTTCCAACCCAGCAGCTTCTCTGCGCTCTGGACACAAGCCAGAGATCAGACAGGGGGAGTGACTGTCTTTCCTTATTCTGTGCCATCTTCCAGCTCTCTGTAGGGCTGTGGGATGACATGATGGGACTTGCAGGGCAGCCCTGAGGTGGTGGGAGAGGTGGGTGAGACTTGGGCCCCACCTTCTAGGGCTCCCAGTCTGGATGGAGGGTCTGGGGCTTGCTCGGGGCATGTTGAGATGGGAGGCAGGACCTACAGGGCTGCACAGCCCTGGCCAGGAAAGCTGGTGCCGCCCAGACAGTGAGGGACAGCTTCCGCCCAGCCTGGAACGTGGACTCTAGGGAGTGGGTGGGGCAGGGGAGTTCCGATAAGTGTCGGGACTGCTTGTCTTCCTGGTCCTGATCTCTGGCTGTTGAGAGGAAGGGCCTGCCCAGAACAATGGCCGGAGCCAGGCCAGACCGGGTCAGCTCTGTGGGGGAGGGGTGGCCAGGGCAGGACCGCCTCTGCGCAGGGGCTGAGCTGAGCAGGGCGGTGATCGGACTCTGGCTTCTGCTTTCTTCCTAGATGCAGCTGCCTGTCCTGGGAGCCTGGACTGCGCCCTGAAGAGGAGGGCACGGTGCCCCCCAGGCGCGCATGTCTGTGGGCCCTGTCTTCAGCCCTTCCAGGAAGACCAACAAGGGCTCTGTGTGCCCAGGATGCACCGGCCTGTGGGTACGGGAGAGAAGGATGTGCTTCCCCCTCTGCTGCCCTGATACGTTTGCCACTCAGCCTCCGCGCCTGGGTCCGCTGAGCTTCCTTGGGTGCTGGAGACGAGTATGTCTCCCAGTGGCCTGGTGATCTTTCCGAAGAGCAGCAGCCCAGAGCCTGGCAGCAGGCCGAGGCGTGGGCAGTTAGCCCCTGCCACGGCAAGGGGTGTCCGGTGTGAAATGCTGGGGTGATCCCAGGAGAGAAGGAGTGGAGTTCCCCATCCCCCCACCCCGGGCCCCCTGCCCCGTGTGGCCTCTTTCTCCATGGCTCGCTCTTCCTGTGCAATCTGTGTGCCTCACCCCGCGATCTGAGCCCAGAATGTCTGGACAGCCAGCCAGATGCTGAATGACTTCAGGTGTGATGGGGCATTACAGAGGGGTGCTGGGGGTGCTGAAGTCGGCTGGGCAGGAGGACCTTCCTGGAGGAGGAGCACATTCCTAGCAGTGAGGGGGACCGGGGAATGAGATGGACAGGCCTGCTTTAGAAGGTGGCAGGCACTCTGATCTTTCCCTGCTCTGCAGAATGTCTACTGGGAGCCTCTGTCTGGACTGTGGGGCCTGTGGCAGGGACAAAGGGGGGCCCAGCCACCAGCCCCATCCCGACAGCTGCTCTCAGTTCCTACTGATTAACTAGTAGGGGTGGGGGGGACAGAATGGGGCCTATCCCCTCTTCTTCCTGTCTTGGTAGAGAAGGGGCGGAGTGATGCATGGGCAACAGGGGCACCCCTTCCCTTTTCGTTCTGGCCTTTACGCATTCCCCTGACACCTCCACTCCATTGCCCCCCACTCCTACTTTCCTGGGAAAGCTGCTGCTCACATGGACTGTCTTCAGCTGTCACCAAGTCAACCCAGGATGGCCAGGGGTTGCAGGCTGGTACCTGGTCCTCTGGCCACCACCATGCCTATGAGGAGCCTGGAGGGAGGAGGAGGCCTTGGGTGGGGGGTCTGGCTCCTGGATGGACCTCAGATCCTCTGGAGGGTCACCTGCAGCTGCTGTTGCCAGGGCAGGGCTGGGGGCCTCTCCACCTGATGGCCCCTCGCCCTCTCCAGGGGAGAGCCTGCCCAGGCCCAGACTGGAAGATGAGATTGACTTCCTGGCCCAGGAGCTGGCCCGGCAGGAGCCTCAGCACTCCATGCTCACGGCCCAGCCCCAGCCTGAAGGGGGACAGCGGCAGCTGGAGCCTGGTGAGACCCAGCCCACTACCCCCGGGTTGGGGGGGGGGCCTCCCCGGCTCCCCACCGCTTTTGACCCCAGGCTGGGCCTAGTGTTCTAACTTGCCTTCTCTCTGCAGCAGCCACCCTGGGGCTCTCAGAGCGCCGCCAGGGCCCTGACCTGAGCCCCCCCTCCACTCGGGGAGCCCCTGCACCCACGCCTCACACCACCTTGGGCTCCTCTGTGTCGTCTGTGCCGGTGCACGTGGCCCCCTTGGAGCCCCGGGGCGGGCGCGGTGACGGACTCGCCCTCGGTAGGTCTGTAGGTCCGTAGGTCTCGGTGGGCCGGGGGCAGGGTCCCGCCCGGAAGGCCGCCCTCACCGCGCCCCCTCCCCGCAGTGCTCGTCGTGGCGTGCTCGGTAGCCGGCGCGGCCGCCCTCGCCGTGGCCGCTCTCTGCTGGTGCAGGTGAGCTCGGGGCGGGCCAGGCGGACGGGGGACGGCGGGCGGCGACTCCGCGGGTCTCAGGCTCCACTCCCCGCAGGCTGCAGCGAGACATCCGCCTGACCCAGAAGGCCGACTACGCGGCCCCGCAGGCGCCGGGCTCCCCCGCGACGCCCGGGATCTCGGTGCGTGGACCCGCCCCGTCCCCGCCCCTCCGGCCGTAGCCGCCGCGGCCTGACCCCCCCTGCCCTCTCCCCGCGCAGCCCGGCNCATAAAGAGCCGCCCAAGGAGCTGGAGTCGTTGTCCTCAGACGAGGAGAACGAGGACGGTGATTTCACGGTGTATGAGTGCCCGGGCCTGGCCCCGGTGAGTCCTGCGGCAGGAGCCCCGGGCCGGGCGGTGGGAGTGGGGTGGGGACTCCCCCGTGCGCCCTCATCCCCCGCCTGCCTGACACTGGCCTTCACAGACCGGAGAGATGGAGGTCCGGAACCCGCTGTTCGACCACTCCTCGCTGTCCGCGCCCCTGCCGCAGTGACCTGAAGGCTGCCGCTCCCTTCTCCCGGACTGCATGGCCCACGGGTGGGGAGGGGTAGGGCTCAGCGTTTCCCATTAAAGAGACCTTGTTCTGACAGTGGGCGTGCTTGTGGCTGGGCCCGGGCACAGGGGTGGGGGTGGGGTGGGGGCGGGAACCCCTTATTGAGGAGACTCAACCCCCTTCTGCCAGGGACCTTCTCTTTCTTCTTGCACCTGTCCTCTTGAGTCTGAACCCTGAAATGGGGCTAGGGAGAACCCTGAGACCAGGCATGGATGAGGAATCCTGGAAACAAAACCAATTAAAATACATTTCAAACCCATCATCTTGGTGTACTGGAGACTGACCTCCATCCCACCATCTGGGGCCGTGGTGGATGAACCCTGTGGTGGAGGCCTGGGGCTTCCTCCCCCACTCTCAGAGATGGCGGGGGTGCATCTCTGTGCCCCTGCTTCTGCTTGCAAAGGCCTTCTCGCCCCCTGCTGGGTAAGAGAGGCTTTATTTTTCTACCAGCACAGGATCACCCCCACCCTTTTCCTCCTGTAGACCTCACCCCTACTGAAACTTCTGTCTAAGTAGGGGAGGGGAGGAGTGAGGTATAGAGCCAGGCTGGTCTGGAGTTGGTACCACTCCCCAAAAGGTCCCATTCCATGTACGCTGAAAAGAGCAAGGGTGTGAGGGCAGTGGACACCCGACCTCCATCTCTGCGGCTGTCCACCTGGGCCAGAAGTCAGGGAAGAGGATGCAGGCCCTGGGTGTGGGTTTGTGACAGGAACCATAGAGGCCCTTGCAGCACATTTGGGGCTGAGGGATCTAAAGGACACAGTCCCCACACAAGGCGGTCAGGGTGGGCCGGGTGAGGAGGGAGAGGCAGCAGGGACCCTGAACGTCAGGAGCTGGGTGGTGGCCCACCCCCCAGCCACCCAGCCAGGAGCAAGGAGGCTGGTGGAAAGGAAGAACAACCTTCAGGTGAAGGCTCAGAACTCGGGGCTGCACTGTGTGATCAACGGTGCAGAGGCGGGGTGGGGAGAGGGGCTTCTGGGACTCAGGGACTAGCAGGGCCTGCTGTGAATGGAGTGCAGGGATCGGACCTGTCTGCCCCACTGAGGGTGGGGAGGGGAAAAGGTTGGGTGCAGAAGCCCCTTGGTGGTTTCTAGGGGGTGGGTGTCCAGAGAATACTGAACTTCTGGCCCCTGGATAGATGGGGGCAGCCCTGAGAGGGGAAAACAAGGTCCATTTGGGACAGATGAGTTCCTGAGGAGGGGCCGGTGGGCTGGGCTGGGGGAAATGGGTTTGCCCCTGCTTGGAGCGAGTGGCTTGTCCTAAAACATTACATCTCTAAGGCCAGGGCCCATCCAGACTAGGAAGTCTCTCCCCTCCACCCCGACTCCTGGACTGTAGCCTTGGGCTGGCCCTCAGCTGGGAGCCTCAGTTTCCTTTCTGTGCACTGGTATGGGAGATGGCAGGAGGCATGGGAGCTGGGAACCTGTGTGAGGTGAGGGCAGGCTGGAGAGCCTCGCCAGTCCACCATCACTTATCTGTGCCATCAGGGAAGGTAGCCAGGGAGGAAATGGGGCGTGGAGCAGTCCCAGCCTCACTCAAGAGGCCCAGGCAGTCTGGCTCACCGGCTGGCACCCACATACCCAGGTCCGGGAGGTTCCCCTTGGTATCTGGGGTCAGGTGGAGTGTCAAGACGCTTGTCTTTGACACTTCCCGTGGGCCTGACCTGGGCAGAGAGCAGGCACCCGGGCTTTTCTAGCTTCTCAGAGGCTCCCGACCTGTCCCCGGGACCCTCGCTGGCTGCCTAGTCTCAGGGGCCTCAGGCAGGAGGGCCCCCCTTCCAGAGCAGCTGCAGTGAGACAGGATGGGAATCTCTGGGCCAGGGAGGAGAGGGCAGGGCTTGGGCTCCTCCCTGCGGTGGGGTCTCCCTCAGCCGGCTTACCTGGCACAGGGCCCTAAGCATCTCAGCAGCCCACTCAGCAGCCCACCTGCTTCCGTTGGCTTCCATCGGCCTCAGGCTAGCTCAGACAGAGCCAGTCAGTCCCTGCTTTTGTCTGAATTTCTACAACCAGACTTTGTCCCAGAGTGCACTGGGCTGCTCTGCAGCGGGGGCCTAGGGTCCAGGGAAGCCCTATCTCCACAGGGACTCTGGAGACCCCAATCCTGGGCAAGGGGCCCGTTACCTTTCTCTGCACCACCTGTAGCCTCAGAGCCCCCTGCTGCCATTCCCGCTGCCATCCCAGGGCCCCCGGCTCAAAAGTGACCTTCTTGGTACAAAAGCCCGATCTCATCTCTGCCCTCAGAGCCCACTGTGCTTCCGCCCCTTAGCCCGCCTTCCCCGGCTTGGCATCCTGTCTGAGCATAGATGACAAAGGGTGACATTCCTACAGCCCAGCACAGACCCTGAGGTGACACTCATCTCTTTGGGGACACCACCATGCCTGCGAGACCCTGGGGGTCAGACCACGCTGGGCACAGAATGTGGGGTGTTGTGGTCCCTTAGCCAAGACCCTATGAGGTGGGAACCTTTCCATCTACGGACTCCAGGAGGTGATACTCTCCTCCTGCAGGTCAGACACACTTTCATGTCAGCCTGGGTAGCTGGCTGGGCTGGTCCTGGATTCCCAGTCACCCAGACACCCCAACGCCAGGTGAGCTGGCCCCCAGGGCACGTGTCGTGCAGATAGGAAAGAGCAGAGCCAAACTCAGCTCCGGGCACAGAGACCCTGCAGCTGCTCCTGGATAAGCAAGTAATATGCGCACCCCCCCCTGCCCGCCTGGGCAGGAGGGGAAGGAGCAGGAGAGCGGGCGCTGCCCTGCTGGCCCGCACCTGTGTCCTCCACAGCTCCAGACAGGAGAGACGCCCGTCCACCCCCGCCGCAGCTGGCTCCCCGCACAGCCCTTGCGCTACACCCCCAACCTGGGAGCTCGCCGGCTACCTGCCCCTCTCTGCACCCACCTTCCGGAGGCGGTCCCTGAACCCTCTGCTCAGCTTGTCCTTGGCAGTAAAGGGTGTGCCGGCTCCCTCTGCAGGAGCCAGACGACTGTGGAGCTCGGCCGGCAGGGGGCCTTCGGGGCTCACCTGTGGACTCGGCCTTGCTCAGGCTCACCCTTGGGGCGGGTGGGCAGCGAGGCTCCGGCCCTCTGTCCCTGAGGCACCGCCAGGCTGGGGCTAAGGCCAGGTCTGCCCCACCACCGCCCTAGGTGCAGTTGTCTGCAAGGGGGAGACGGTCAGCAGGCCAGTGGCCTGGCCTCCTTCTGGTTGTGGTTTCTCCAGCGGGTGCCCCCCCAGGAGGCTGGCCCTGCAGCAGCCTCAGGGCTCGGCTGCGGGAGTGACGGTGTGCTCCTGATTCGGAGATGCTCATGGGCTGTGGAGCTGGAGATGGGTGCCCACCTGCGTCCCAGTGAGTCACGGGGCCTGGGGTGAGACACAAGGATGAGGCCCCCACTTTCCCTTTGACTCATGCTGTCTCACCTTCTTCGCTTCCCTCTGAGAGCCTCTCACTCTGACCTGTTTTTGGGCCAAATCTCGGGGCCCCATTTCCCAGCCAGCACGTTCCCACGATAGGGGCCCTGTGGTTGCCAACCCGCGCTGGCAGGCGTGTGACCGGGGGGTGGGGGAGCAGCAGACCCAGGGCAGAGGAGGGGGAGGCTCCTTCAAATCCACCCAGGAAGGGAGCAGTCTGTGGGTATGGGTGAGGCCTGTGGCAAGGGCCCCGGACAGCCTGGCCATGCAAACAGGAAGGGCAGGGGCACTGGCAGACAGAAGCGGGATTGGCTCCTTCCCACATACTTCACCACCTGCAGGGTGCCCGCCCCAAGGAGACATGGGCTGAAGTAAGGCCGGAAGCCAGGGCGTGGCTGTTCTGTGGTCCCCCTGCCAGGGAAGAGATGCCACAGTGGGGCCAAAGGCCCAGTGCCACCGTGGTCGTCTCCCTAACCATTGGGCAGCCAAAGGGACAAGGGCTGGCCACAGCCGCCGGCTCTGGTCAGGCCCTGGTGCCCACCAGCGGGGAGTCAGGCCTGGCAGCTGCATCCACACCACAGGCCACCAGATGGTTTCCGCCAGATCCTGCAGCCTCCCTTCCCTCCGTGGACGTTGCGAAAGCCCCACCGCACAGCTCAGAGGTTTTGCAGGGGCTGGGGAGCCTCGGAGATGCCGAGCTGCCCGCTCTCCTGCACTCTCCTGTCTCCTCTGGGTTGCAAGGCCAGCTCCCTGGCCCCATCCTGATTGCAGTCTGGTCCTCACTGAGGGCCGGAGCTGGAGGAGGCCAGCAGCCCCAGGCGCCCAAGAGTGAAGCAGGAGGGGGACAGTGGGGTGGTGGAAGGCCCCCCAGGATGGCGAGGGGCAGCGGACCCGGGCCGTGGTTCCTGTTTGCGCTTCCTTCCACGACCCGCATCCCGGAGGCGTCCAGATGCTGAACGTGAGAGCCAGTCCTTGCCCTCCACATCCAGGACCCAGAAGCGTCTGGCCAGGGGGAAGGAAGCTGACAGGGCACCAGCTTGGCTGAGTGGGGAGCAGGTCAGAGCTCGGGGAAGTCTGATCATGCTGACTTGCCTATCTCCAGCTCAGAGGAACTGGAGCAGAAGGGGAAGGAACTTGACCTCCAGGCCTGGGCCCCCAGGGCTGGTCAGAGGGTAGGGGTGGGGGAAGGAGAAGGCCCCTGGACTTCTGCCTTTTTTTTCCTGGGGCAGGCGCCAGCCCCCTACCTGCCCACACCAGGGACACAACGACTCCTTCCCTTTCCAGTCTGGAAAGCCCCCTCTCTGTCGCCACCCCCATCCTGGGCTGTGGGGCCTGGAGGAGGAGCCCTGGAGTCCCCAAGGGCAGGCCCCTGCACACATCCCTGCCCGTCAGTATCAGCAGCTCTTCCCAGGCTGGCCAGGACCGTGGGACTTCTGTGGACACGTGTCCTTGGGTGAGGAAAGAAAGCACAGCGGCCCCGCAGCCCACCCTGGGGCCAGGTCCAGCCTGCCGTCTGCCCTGTATGGGCCTGTGCAGTGGCCTCATGGGGACTGGCACTCCTGGGACCCCGGGACAGAGACCCCCGCTCTGGGAATCTGAGTTCCAGGACGAGGTGTCCTCGCCGTGGCGGGGGTGAGGTGGGGGTGGGGCAGCCCACTCAGAAGCCAAGGGAGAAACCTCAGCCTGCTGGCGGAGAGCCGAGCACAGCGCACCTGCAACGCGAGGGTCTGCGAGCCGCACGAGCTGGCGTTGAGCAGGGGAAGTGGGTGATGCCACCGCAGGAGGGGCAGTGCTGGCCTGGGGCTCCGCGCCGCCCCCAGGGGAAGTGCGCCCTGCCTTCCGGGGCCTGGGCGGCAGGCAGCGGGCAGCGACTGGGTCCTTGTGTCCAGGGGCCACCTCCACCTGGGACGGCGTCTCCTGTCTTGCCTTCCCAGCTGCTCATCCCCAGGCCGCTTCAGAGCCCAGCAGGGGTGGGGGGGGCCTGACATTGGGCTCTGGATGGCGCCCCTTCTACCCCCAGCAGCTAGAGGATTAGAGTGGGAGGTGGGGTGAGGGTGGCGGTTGATGCCAAAGGTCACCTCCCAGGCGCGGGGGGGGGGGGCAGGGGCGGGGCAGGAGCAGGAAGATAGCCTGCTTTCTGTGTCTCGGGCAGATGAAAGGGCAGTGCTTCCAGGTCGGCAGAGCGCGGGTGCCGCCGTGATTGCAGACGCCTCTGCCTAGTGGTGGCTGTGATTTGAGATCCTTGGGCGTCTGGGTGGCTGATTCTGGGCGCTCAGATGAATCGTGCTGGTGAGTGTCTGGCCTTCGGGGAGACGTGGGCTGGGAAGATGGGGCCGTGGGCGACCCTGGGAAGACAGCATCTCCTCCTATGTCCTGTGTAGGGTGCGGCCCCTCCCAGAGGCTCCGGGCCTTGGCGGCCCTGGCTGGAGCCGCCCTGCTTTCCGCCCTGTGGCTCCTGTGGCTACTCGGGTCAACTCCTGTGGGAGTCCCCGTGCCACCACCCACGCTCGTCATCCTCGTCTGGCACTGGCCCTTCACCGACCGGCCCCCAGAGCTGCCCAGCAACACCTGCATCAGCTACGGTGTGGCCCGCTGCCACCTGAGCACCGACCACAGCCTGCTGGCCAGCGCAGATGCTGTGGTCTTCCACCACCGCGAGCTGCAGACCCAGCGGGCCCGCCTGCCCCTGGCCAGCCGGCCGCGTGGGCAGCCCTGGGTGTGGGCCTCCATGGAGTCGCCCAGCCACACCCACGGCCTCGGCCGCCTCGGTGGCATCTTTAACTGGGTGCTGAGCTACCGGCAAGACTCCGATATCTTTGTGCCCTACGGCCGGCTGGAGCCTCACGAGGGGCCCGTGCCGCCGCTGCCGGCCAAGAAGAGGGTGGCAGCCTGGGTGGTCAGCAACTTCCAGGAGCGGCAGCGGCGCGTGCAGCTGTACCGGCAGCTGGCGCCCCACCTGCAGGTGGATGTGTTCGGCCGTGCCAGCCGGAAGCCCCTGTGCGCCAGCTGCCTGCTGCCCGCCGTGGCCCGGTACCTCTTCTATCTGTCTTTCGAGAACTCGCAGCACCGCGACTACATCACCGAGAAGTTCTGGCGCAACGCGCTGGCAGCCGGGACCGTTCCTGTGGTGCTGGGGCCCCCGAGGGCCACCTACGAGGCCTTCACACCTGCTGACGCCTTTGTGCATGTGGACGACTTCGGCACGGCCCAAGAGCTGGCCTCTTTCCTGGTTGGCATGAACGAGAGCCGCTATCGGCACTACTTGGCCTGGCGAGCCCGGCTCCGCGTGCGGCTCTTTGAGGACTGGAGGGAGCGCTTCTGTGCCATCTGCACCCGATACCCACACCTGCCTCGAGGCCAGGTCTACGAGGACCTCAAGGGCTGGTTCCAAGCCTGAGCTCTGGCCAGAAGAGGGGGACGCAGAGGAGGGTGGCTGTGGGTGGAAGGCTGGGTGTTGAAATCAAACCACCGGGCATCCGGCCCCCACGGGCCCCCGTCAGGTTAGTGTAGACACTGGGGTGGGAGGCTGGAAAGCGAGGGTAAGGGGGGAATGGGCTGGTCCGAGCAGGCTGCTTGGAGAAGGAGGTTGCTGGGCAGTGGAGCAGGCATTCGGGGGTGAAGGTGAGAGTGGGGAGTTAGTGGGGGTGCCTGTGGCTAGTTGATCAAAGATACCGGCTCCCGAGGACCTCCAAGGACCTCCCTCCCCACCTTGATAAAATCCCGGGTGGATCCTTGTCCCAGACGCGGGCCGGGGGAGGCCAGAGGCAGGGCCCTCCTGCAGTCTCTGGGGGAAAAGCTGGGCCCTCAGACCTCCTCTGTCACCGAGCTCTCTTGGCTTGGGCAGCGCTGGTACATCACGCACACCATCCACCGTGCTGGAGCCAGGCCCTGGGGACACCGTGACAAGCAGGCCAGGTTGTTGGCCTTCTTGCAGCCTGCAGTCGGCTCTGGGAGGGGCAGCGATCAATAAAGAGAGGGAGGACAAGAATGGTGCGTGCTGAGTCTTGGCCTATCTGCCCTTCCCCTGGTGCTTCACCCCCCCCCCCCCCCACAGGCCTCCTTGTGCTGATGGGATCCCACAGGCTCCTCCTCAAGGCCTCTGGGCTCCCGGTGCTTGAGGAACCCTCCCCCACACTGCTCTGCCTGCGGCTGCCAGCTTTCTTCAGTCCCTGCTAAAAGAATGGCATGACATCGGGGAGCCTTCCCTGACCCCCAAAAGGTCGGGGTGGGTGGACAGTAGGGGGTGCCGAGATCTGAAACCTGGCTGGGGGGGTGTCAAAGGCGCCTCGTCTTCAAGGCCCTGGGATTTCATTTCCGGGCTGCAGATGTGTCTGGGGTGCGGCAGGATCTGGTTCGTGATGTAACGTTCGCTGTGCCAGGTGGCTGGTGACCACACGGGCAGCGGGGGTACCGAGCACGCTGCCGCAGCCAGGGGAGCCCCTGTGGCAGGCTGCCTGTGGGGGGAGGGAGAAGAGAAGCTGGTGCTGCAGATAGGGGCCCCAACAGGCTGCTCCCCTGGGGCAGAGGTCAGGATTTGTCCCTGCCCCAGATGGGGGTGGGCAGCAGGTGGAGGCAGGAAGCTGCCCTCCGCCTTGACAGTGGCTTGTGGGAAAGGCCTGCCAGTGACTTCCTGTCCTGCCCTAGCCCCATGTGATGACCAGGGAAAGGATGTGGGATTGTGCTCCCTGTGCTCTGCCCCACTGTAAAGAAGGAGCTGGGGAGGGGCAGGGAGCGGTGGTTCCCCCAAAGCCTGCCATTCAGTTTAGGGGAGCCCTCGATGTGCACCCCNCAGTTTAGGGGAGCCCTCGATGTGCACCCCTGACACTGGACATCCCGTGGCCTGCCCGTCCCATTGGCAAGTGAGGAGACTGAAGTCAGGGAGGAGCCGTCAGAGCCACCCACCAGGGCTCCCTGCCCTCTGCTGTCCTCTGCTGTCCACCCTGGGACACTGCAGCCTCGCTGCCCCAGGCACCAAACTGCTTCTGCGTAATTCGGTCCACTCCAAACTCCACCTGCAGCGTCCTGACTCGCTTTCGGATGTGGGGAGAGAAATGAGCCGCTCACCGAGGGGGCAGCCTCAGTCTCCTCCAGCACCCCGTCTACCCCACCTGCAGGGAACTGCTTCCCTGGGCCAGAGCCCAGCCAGGCCCAGCCTGCCCCTTGGTCACCAAGTGTTTCATTCACAAGGGACACAGGGAATTCTCACAGCGGTGGGACAGCCCACCTGCAGCCCCCCTCACAAGCGCCCACGCCTCCCTTAGGAGCCGTGGGTCAGGAAGCACCTGGTTGGGCCAGAACGCTGATTCTTGAAGACTCGAGGGCAGACACTGCCCGCCATGCACAGGTGGGATCTCCACCAGGGCTGAGCTGTCCCCTCCGCCCGTGTGGGCGGCTACACCCTTCCAGCCTGGCAGTGACCTTGGGGACCGGGACCTGGCTCTGACGTCCAGATGAAATTCCTGCCCTCAGCACTTCTGCGCGGGCGCGTGGAGGTGGTGCGCCCCCTCAGCATCCCCTCGGGGCGACCTGGGAGCCAGTGAGCACCTTGGGGCGCCTCTGCGGGAGGTTTCCAACGGGGGTGCTGCGTGCCGGCCAGATGGCCCTGGAGAAGAGCGCCCCCGGGGGGGGGTGAGTCTGGGGCTTAGATGTGAGCTCTGGGGCACGTCATTTCAACGCCTGGCGAGATGGGGACAACCGAGGAGGCCTCCGTGGCTGGCGGGGTGGAGCTCCAGGAACCGCCCGGGAGGGCGGCGGGGGTTCCGTACGCGGCTCGGGCGACAGGAGCAGCGCGGCGCCTTTAAGCGGGGGCGGCGCGGGCGGGGGGCGGGCGCGAGCGGCTGTCACCGCGGCCGCCGGGGCGGAGCCAGCGCGGAGCCGGTC
>NC_048224.1:59975000-59978720 GCF_002007445.2 Ailuropoda melanoleuca | reverse complement strand
CGCGCAGACCCCGGGAGGGCCCCGGGGGCGGCGGGCCCGAGCCCCCACCCCGCCGGACCCCGCCCGCCCTTGCCGGCTCCGGCCTCCGGGGAGGCGGCTCGGCAGTGCCCAGCCCGCGGCCCGCGCCCGCTGACAGTCGCGGTGCTCGGCTGAGTCACTGGATGGGCGCCCTGCGCGGTGCGCTCTTTGGGGCTAGCCGCTCGGGTACAGGGGCGGGCTGCCCTAGGACCCTGGGGTCGCGGGAGGCCCTCGTTCCCGGGACAGAGGGCTGGCACGGGAGACTCTAGCCCAGAAGGTCCTTGGTTTCTGGGCCCAGCCCCCCCTGGAGCCCCTGCAGGGACACTGCCCCTTCCCTCCGTGCACCACTCTTCTGCCCTTGCACAGACACCTTTCCAAACCCTCCTCCTTCTCCTCCCCCTCACCCTTCCCGCAAGTCCGCTAGCCCTTGCTCCTGCTTTCTCACCAGCGGGAATGTCCTTGCTGTGCCAGCATTGGCCAGTCTGCATCCCTGCACCCTTTTGTCCTTTGGGGCAGTCCTCCCGAGGCTGACCCACCCTCTGATCTTCCCAACCCCAGCCTCCTCTGGGAGCCAGGTCCTGCTGTTTGGAGCTAGGACCACCAAGCAACCCAGCCCTCTGCCCTGTGCCTGGGGCAGCTAGGGGCCTGCAGGACACAGCAGCTGTCAGGGACAGAAGCCGGGTGAGGAGCCAGCCTGAGGCCCTGTGGATGTCATCATGCTGGCCCTCACCACTCCTGCCCTGGGCACGGCAGGGGCATCTCCGGTCGTCCTGCCGACAGCAGCATAGGCACCAGAGAGGCCTGGGCAGCTCGGCTTTCTGAACAGGCCGTGGGGATTTTCCACAATGAGGCCCAGAGAAGGCTGGGGTCCAGAGTGGGGGGCTGGAGGAAACATCTTCTTGCCCACCTGGGGCCTGAGAGTCTCCTCTCCCACCTGACTCTGAGTCCCCTTGGGCTGATGAGCTCCTGCCAGGGTCCCTTCTTGAGAAGGGCTCTTAAGAGCCTAATGAGAAACCCAGGACTGCAGACAGGCCAGGGTGGCCATCACCACGGCCTGGCAGGAGTCCCCTGGGCACCTGAGCCTGGCGGGGAACCAGGGTTGGGTACACTCCCTGCCCACGTGCCTGGGGCTGGCTGGCACTGGGTCCCATGGATCAGGCCCGCAGCCTCTGTTGCAGCTCCCCCTGCTTCCGATTTTGGGTTACGGGGGACACCAGGGCAGGGCTTGGGGGGGGAGGGGATTGAGCTATGGGCACGCATTAGTAGTAGCCCCAGGGTTCTGGCAGTAAGGGCCCCCCAGGGGCTGGGAGCAGAGGCTGGAGTGATGGCCTCTTCATCCACTGGGGACCTCAAGGCGCAGGGAAGGGAGCAGTGGCTTGCGGGGCACCTGCCAAGCAGGCGGGAGGTGTGGCCGCCACCTGCTAGGTCAGGCCTTCCCTAGAATCTTCTCGGGCTCCTGCCCAGCAGCACTGCCAGGTGTGGTCGGGCCACATGGAGGTCCTCGGCCTGAGGCCACAGCAAAGCAAAAATCCCTCCTCCTGGGTGGCTGAGGCCTTGCTGGGCTTGTGCCACGGGGCAGGGGCTGGGGCTGGCCAGATGCCTGGCACACTTCTGCTGGCCCCCCACTTTCCCGGGAGGGTCTTGGGCTTCCGAATAAGACCTGTGGCCTCGACCAACAGAGGTTTTGCTCTGCAGGCTATGCACCCCCCGGAAAGCTTGGTTTGGAGGGCAGGAACCAAGGACTTCTGTGCCTGGGTTTCTCCATCTGCGAGTGTCACCTGTCCCCTCTTAGCAGGGGCTGCTGTGGTCTCATCACTGGGTAGAGTCAGGCCCTTCCACCCTCAGTTCTGCTCTCTTCTCCACTTGACACAGCAGGAGGTGGCTCAGGCCCAGAGTGGGCACCCAGGCTCCAGGAACATGGGGGCACTGGGCTAATCTCAAGGGACCAGGGTTTGACCACCTTGCGGGCCCCTGGTGTGGTGCCCAGATGGGGCTCCCAGGTGGGGCTGAACCTGTGCCTGCCCGTAACCAGATGCCCCTCTGGCCGCCCGCCCGCCTGCCAAGCAGGCCTCCCTCCTCCCAGCAGCTCTGCGCGGCCGTTGCTATAGCGATGAGGAGGTAGCCGTGGCCTGTTGCTGCAGTCACACGGTGGAGGTGCCCGGTGGCAAGGCGGCTGTGGGTGGGGCTGGTACCTTGGCCGTGACCCTGGCCGCCTGCATCGAGTGCAGCCACCTGGCTGTGTGTGTGTGTGTGTGTGTGTGTGTGTGTGTGTGGCACAGGTGTCTGTCCCCAGCCCTGTGGGTGCCCATGGTGCCTCCTTGGCTAGCCCTGGGCTGGATCCTGGCTCGGGGAGGGGGTGGAGGCTGGCACAGACTGGGGCGGGCGTGGGGTGCGGACACACAGTGGGGTGTCCCAGACCACAGAGCGCTATTGTCAGAGCACGGTAAACAACAGCCGCTGTTCCACGCCAGGGGCCGGGAGCCTGGGCCGTGGGCCAGACAGAGTGCCACTGGGGTGGGGGCCCTGGAGTCTGTTTTGGGGGAGGGTGAGGATGAAGGAAACCTGGTCCTCTGAGAAGAGCCGTTGGGGGTGAGGGTCAGGGTGTGTCTTTGGGCTGGGGGGGGCACAGAGCAGCTGGCCCGAGGTCCTCTTTCCACCTTCCCTCCCTGAGCTAGGAGAGGTGGCGGTGTCACAGACGGTGACAAGTCCTTCCGTTTTCCAGGCGAAACAGAGGGAAGCCTGGGGCTCTGGGGCCCCTGGCATTCCTTTCCCACTCAGAGCAGGTTCCGCCAGGGCTCACCTTGCTGCCCAGCCGGGGGTGCAGTCCAGCCTGGACTCCCAGCAGGAGCAGTCCTGGGACTAGAGAAGAGTTGTGGGAGCTCAGGCAGGGCAGGCAGGGCTGCCGAGCCCACCTGAGCCACATGGGATGAGGGCTTGGGGTCAGGGCAGAAGCAGGCATCTGTGCCTCAGGGACTCGGGGCAGTCAGACCACTGAGCAAATTTTCCTGGCGGCTCAGAGCCCTGGGCTAGAGTCATGCCATCCCTTATCCAGGGCTTGTCCTCCTAGGCTCTTTCGTGGAGTGTAATGGTGCTGTCACAGTGAGGAGGGCTGACCCTGGGGGAGTGTGGGCGCTGTAGCTGGGGCCCAAGACCACCTGCAAGATCCTAGGCAGAAGAAGATGAGGAAGGAGAAGCTGAGCTGGGCAGATTCATGGGTCAAAGTGGACCACAAGCTGACTGGTTTGTCCCTGCTGGCAAATCACTGTGGCACACAGAACCTGGGCTGGGGGCGTGGGAGAGCGGATTTGCTTGGGCCAGACAACACTCACACTCTCACCCACCGAAAAGGCCCTTGAAGAAAGGGGAGGCAAACTCTGTTGGCCCTGAAGGGCCTGGGTTGACCTTTTGTGGTCCCTGCGGGGGCTATGTGGGGTGCAGGCTGGGCGGGGGTGGCCATGCTTGCCAGGAAGACATCTATCTGGCTGGGGAGAGGAGGGCTCAGGTCTGCCCTGTTCAGCCCCGGGCAGCTGGTGTGGGAGGCCAGGCTGCCCAGGGCTGGTGGCCTTACTCAGCCCACCCTTTCCAGTGGGTCTTGGCCTTCGAGATCTTCATTCCTCTGGTCCTCTTCTTCATTCTGCTGGGGCTTCGGCAGAAGAAACCGACCATCTCTGTGAAGGAAGGTGAGTGTCCTTGGGGGGGGGC
>NC_048224.1:59937608-59970222 GCF_002007445.2 Ailuropoda melanoleuca | reverse complement strand
CACCCCCCGCCCAGCCCCGCTCTGGCCCTCCACCTGCCCCTCGTGTCCCCAGGCGTAATCTTCCAGACCCGCAAGGACGGCTCCCTGCCGCCCCACGTGCACTATAAGATCCGGCAAAACTCCAGCTTCACCGAAAAAACCAACGAGATCCGCCGGGCCTACTGGCGACCGGGGCCCAACACTGGCGGCCGCTTCTATTTCCTGTACGGCTTCGTCTGGATCCAGGGTGAGGGCCGCCCCTGGGGCTGCGGGGACAGGGCCCGGCGCCCCTCCCCACAGCTGACCGCTCCCGCCCACAGACATGATGGAACGCGCCATCATCAACACTCTCGTGGGGCACGACGTGGTGGAGCCCGGCAACTACGTACAGATGTTCCCCTACCCCTGCTACACGCGAGACGAGTGAGTGTGGGGGGGACTGGGGCCTGGGCTCAGCCTGAGCCCCTCCCCTCACGCCGCTGCCCCGTCCCCAGCTTCCTGTTTGTCATCGAGCACATGATGCCACTCTGCATGGTGATTTCCTGGGTCTACTCGGTGGCCATGACCATCCAGCAGGGCGGAGGTGGGGGGCAGAGGGGAGGCTGCGGGCACCTGTCTCTCCCCGGGGCCTGGCTGGCAGGGCGGAGGCAGGTCACTCCTTCCTGGTGTCCCGCCCCAAGTGCTGAGGCCTCCCGCCCCAGCCCGCTGCCCGTGCCCACAGGTGATGAAGACCATGGGCCTGAACAACGCGGTGCACTGGGTGGCCTGGTTCATCACCGGCTTCGTGCAGCTGTCCATCTCCGTGACGGCGCTCACGGCCATCCTCAAGTACGGCCAGGTCCTCATGCACAGCCACGTGCTCATCATCTGGCTCTTCCTGGCTGTCTACGCCGTGGCCACCGTCATGTTTTGGTGAGCGCCGTGAGGCTGGCAGCAGGCTGGGAGGGAGCCTCGCCTGGGCCCTGGCAGAGTATCCCTTGGATTCACCCAGAAACACACACCCCGCTTGGAGCTGCCCTGTACCCCAGGAGGGACGTGCAGGGAGGGCTTCGGGCTCTGTGCCAGGCGTCAGGTGTGGCTGATGGCCCGTGACCCCCGCCCCAGCTTCCTGGTGTCTGTGCTGTACTCCAAGGCCAAGCTGGCCTCGGCCTGCGGCGGCATCATCTATTTCCTGAGCTATGTGCCCTACATGTACGTGGCGATCCGCGAGGAGGTGGCCCACGACAAGATTACCGCCTTCGAGAAGTGCATCGCGGTGAGGGTCATGGGTGGTTGCGGCGGGAGTGGGGTCCAGCCTCCTTCCCCCACCGACACCACTGTCCCCGCAGTCCCTGATGTCCACGACGGCCTTCGGCCTGGGCTCCAAGTACTTTGCCCTGTACGAGGTGGCCGGCGTGGGCATCCAGTGGCACACGTTCAGCCAGTCGCCTGTGGAAGGCGACGACTTCAACCTGCTTCTGGCGGTCACCATGCTGATCGTAGACGCGGCCGTCTATGGTGTGCTCACGTGGTACATTGAGGCCGTGCACCCAGGTACCAGCTGACTCTTTGGAGGGGCAAGGGAGAGGGTGTGTGGTTCCCTGAGTGGAGGGACAGCAACTCCAGGCCCTGGGTCAGCCTCCCTTCCGCTCCGCCCACCCCTAGGCATGTACGGGCTGCCCCGGCCCTGGTACTTCCCACTGCAGAAGTCCTACTGGCTGGGCAGCGGGCGCACGGAGACGTGGGAGTGGAGCTGGCCGTGGGCGCGCGCCCCCCGGCTCAGCGTCATGGAGGAGGACCAGGCCTGTGCTATGGAGAGCCGGCGCTTGGGTGAGGCGGGTGCCGGGCGGTGGCTGGGGCAGTCACTGGGTTTTGGGGGGCCCGGGGCAGCCTTAGCTGACCCGCCGCCCTGGTGCAGAGGAGCTGCGGGGCATGGAGGAGGAGCCCACCCACCTGCCGCTCGTGGTCTGTGTGGACAAGCTCACCAAGGTCTACAAGAACGACAAGAAGCTGGCTCTGAACAGGCTGAGCCTGAACCTCTATGAGAACCAGGTGGTGTCCTTCCTGGGACACAACGGGGCCGGCAAGACGACGACCATGTGAGCGTCAGGGCAGAGCCCTAGCCAGGCGGGCAGCGGGCTGGGCTCCCTGAAGGAGGTGGGGGTCGTGACCCTGCCCGCCCGCCCAGGTCGATCCTCACCGGCTTGTTCCCGCCGACCTCGGGGTCGGCCACCATCTACGGGCACGACATCCGCACGGAGATGGACGAGATCCGCAAGAACCTGGGCATGTGTCCGCAGCACAACGTGCTCTTCGACCGGCTCACGGTGGGGGAGCACCTGTGGTTCTACTCGAGGCTCAAGAGCATGGCCCAGGAGGAGATCCGCAAGGAGATGGACAAGTGGGTGGGCCGGGGGTGGGCCGAGGGGCCGGGGCCGGCCGGGGCCCGGAGGCCACCCGGAGTGGCTGGCTCCCGCGGTCCAGGCCCCACACGCCCGCTCCCACCCTGTCCCGCCCTCAGGATGATAGAGGACCTGGAGCTCTCCAATAAGCGGCACTCGCTGGTGCAGACGCTGTCGGGCGGCATGAAGCGCAAGCTCTCCGTGGCCATCGCCTTCGTGGGCGGCTCCCGCGCCATCATCCTGGACGAGCCCACCGCGGGTGTGGACCCGTATGCTCGCCGGGCCATCTGGGACCTCATCCTGAAGTACAAGCCGGGTGAGCAGGGCGTGGGGCGGGTGTGGGTGGCCCCCACCTGGCCCCCCCAGCCCAGCGCCCTGACGGCGATCCTGGGCTCCCCCAGGCCGCACCATCCTGCTGTCCACCCACCACATGGACGAGGCCGACCTGCTTGGGGATCGCATCGCCATCATCTCCCACGGGAAGCTCAAGTGCTGTGGCTCCCCACTCTTCCTCAAGGGCACCTACGGGGACGGCTACCGGCTCACTCTGGTCAAGCGGCCTGCTGAGCCTGGGGACCCCCAAGGTCTGTGCAGAGGCTGCCTGAGCCGTCCTGGGGCCCCCCTACCCCAGGACCCCTTCTCCAAGCCCAGTGAGCTTACGGGGTGGGCTCCCGCCGCTGCCTCAGTGAGCCTAGCGTGCCTGGTTGGGCCTGGGGCTCCCCCTTTTCATGCCTCCTCTTGACCTGGCTGGGCCTCGTGGAGGCTCCCCCTCCACCAGCCCCCGAGTACAGCTCCTCTGCGTTCTCCTACCTTCCCAGAGCCAGGGCTGCCAGCCAGCCCCCCAGGCCGCACCCAGCTGAGCAGCTGCTCAGAGCCCCAGGTCTCCCAGTTCATCCGCAAGCACGTGGCGTCCTGCCTGCTGGTCTCCGACACGAGCACAGAGCTCTCCTACATCCTGCCCAGCGAGGCCGCCAAGAAGGGGGNAGCACAGAGCTCTCCTACATCCTGCCCAGCGAGGCCGCCAAGAAGGGGGCCTTCGAGCGTCTCTTCCAGGTGTGGGCGGAGCGGGCTCAGAGGGGGTCCCTTCCCACGGTGGGGTGGAGCGGGCTCAGGGGCGGGGGCCTCTTCCTGCTGTGGGGTGGAGCGGGCTCAGAGGGGGTCCCTTCCCACCGTGGGGTGGAGCGGGCTCAGGGGCGGGGGGCTCTTCCCACCATGGGGTGGAGCGGGCTCAGGGGCGGGGGCCTCTTCCCGCTGTGGGGTGGAGCGGGGCTCAGAGGGGGTCCCTTCCCACCGTGGGGTGGAGCGGGCTCAGGGGCGGGGGGCTCTTCCCACCATGGGGTGGAGCGGGCTCAGGGGCGGGGGCCTCTTCCCGCTGTGGGGTGGAGCGGGCTCAGAGGGGGTCCCTTCCCACCGTGGGGTGGAGCGGGCTCAGAACGGGGGCTGCCGGGGGCAGGCGGTGTCCCTGCGGGGGCCCGAGCCGCAGCGGTTCACACACAGCCCTGTCGCAGCACCTGGAGCAGAGTCTGGGCGCACTGCACCTCAGCAGCTTTGGGCTGATGGACACCACGCTGGAGGAGGTGTTCCTCAAGGTGTCAGAGGAGGACCAGTCTCTGGAGAACAGCGAGGCAGGTGAGAGGTCCCAGAGCTGCTCATCAGTCCTGCCCCTCTCCACCCCCCACCCCCTCCCCGCGGCCTCAACTTGGGCTGAGGCTGCTCACTCTGCCCCTGTCTTGGGACTGAGGGCTCTGGGTGGCAGCAAGGGGCCACAACTCCCTGCCAGGCTGACTCTGGGGCTGGGAGCCTGGGCAGGGAGGTGGCCATGGGACTTGGGGCTCCCCAGGGCGAAGTGGGGCTGAGGGTCTTGGGCAGTGGGTGAGCAGGGGGACCGGGGTCCCAGGCAGGCCTGAGCCCCGCTTCTCCTGTCCCTGGCCCCTCTGCCGCGGCAGACATGAAGGAGTCCAGGAAGGATGTGCTGCCGGGGGCGGAGGGCCCAGCCTCGCCGGGGGAGGCGCACGCTGGCGGCCTGGCCCGGTGCACGGAGCTGGCGCAGTCACAGGTGTCCCTGCAGTCCGCATCCTCTGTGGGCTCTGCCCGTGGCGACGAGGGAGCCACCTACGCGGATGTCTGCGGCGACTACCGTCCCCTCTTTGACAACCTGCAGGACCCCGACAACATCAGCCTGCAAGGTGGGGGGCGACCGGGAGGGGCTGGGCGGGGTCCCTGTGGGGGGCGTGGAGCCGCCTGCTCAGCCCCCACTCCCTGTGCAGAAGCCGAGGCGGAGGCCCTGTCGAGGGTCGGCCAGGGCAGCCGCAAGCTGGAGGGCTGGTGGCTGAAGGTGCGCCAGTTCCACGGGCTCCTGGTGAAGCGCTTCCACTGTGCCCGCCGCAACTCGAAGGCGCTCTCCTCCCAGATCCTGCTCCCCGCCTTCTTCGTCTGCGTGGCCATGACCGTGGCCCTCTCCGTCCCTGAGATCGGTACAGCCGCCGGGCCAGGCAGAGGGACACGGGGGCCAGCATCCCACTCTGGTGGGACTGGCTCTTCCCCACTCCTGAACCACCCACCCTGGGCCTGGACACTACGTCCAAGACCGGCAGGCATTCTGCGGGGCTCGTCTGGGGCTCAGGCCTCCTTGGGACCCAGACCCCAAGCTTGGACCCTAAGGGTCTTGGGAAGGAGGGACCTAGGCCTGGGGGCCTCCAGTAGGCAATGAGGACCTGCTCAGGCTCCCCACGCGCCCCTCCAGGTGACCTGCCCCCGCTGGTCCTGTCACCCTCCCAGTACCATAACTACACCCAGCCCCGCGGCAACTTCATCCCCTACGCCAACGAGGAGCGCCAGGAGTACCGGTGAGGCCGCCTGCCAGGCAGCCGTGGCGGGCAAGGGCTGGGTGAGAGCGCGGAAATGGGTGGGCATCTCCCCACCCAGACTCATCCTGCGGGTTCCCCCAGATTGCGACTGTCTCCGGACGCCAGCCCCCAGCAGCTTGTGGGCACGTTCCGACTGCCGTCGGGTGTGGGCGCCACCTGCGTGCTGAAGTCTCCTGCCAACGGCTCCCTGGGGCCCATGCTGAACTTAAGCAGCGGCGAGTCCCGCCTGCTGGCTGCCAGGTTCTTTGACAGCATGTGCCTGGAGTCCTTCACGCAGGGGCTGCCGCTGTCCAATTTCGTGCCGCCCCCACCCTCACCCGCCCCGTCCGACTCCCCTGTGTCCCCAGAGGAGGACCTGCTGCAGGCCTGGAATGCTTCGCTGCCCCCCACCTCTGGGCCAGGTAGGGGCCCACCAGGCTGCCGGTGGGGGGGGGCAGGGGCTGGCGCGGTCCCAAGCTGACGGTACCTGCTGTGCCCACAGACAACTGGACGTCGGCGCCCTCCTTGCCCCACCTGGTGCGGGAACCCGTCCGCTGCACCTGCTCTGCGCAGGGCACTGGCTTCTCCTGCCCGGGTGGTGTGGGCGGGCGTCCACCCCAGATGCGGGTGGTCACAGGAGACATCCTGACCGACATCACCGGCCACAATGTCTCCGAGTACCTGCTCTTCACCTCTGACCGCTTCCGGCTGCACCGGTGAGCCGGGTGGGGGTTGCGTGCCGGCTGTGGGCAAGGGGGCAGCCCACCCGCTGCGTGCTGGGCCTCACCGCCCCTCGACCTGCCTGCCCAGGTACGGGGCCATCACCTTTGGCAATGTCCAGAAGTCCGTCCCAGCGTCATTTGGTGCCCGGGCCCCGGTCATGGTGCGGAAGATCGCCGTGCGCAGGGCAGCCCAGGTGAGCGGTGCAGCCCCAGGCCCTGCGGCCCCCGGCTCTCGCCCGAGGTGGGCAGGAACCCACAGGGCTCTTAGGGCACTTCTGGGCCCCTCCAGGTTTTCTACAACAACAAGGGCTACCACAGCATGCCCACCTACCTCAACAGCCTCAACAATGCCATCCTGCGTGCCAACCTGCCCAAGAGCAAGGGCAACCCGGCGGCCTATGGTGAGCCTGCGGGGGAGGGCGAGGGGAGGGGGCGGGGCAGGCGCGGGCAGGTCCCTGAGGCTGCCTTCCCCTGTGGCGTAGGCATCACTGTCACCAACCACCCCATGAACAAGACGAGCGCCAGCCTCTCCCTGGATTACCTGTGCGTATGGGGCAGGGGGCGGGAGCTCTGCCGCAGGCCGGGGTGCCAGGCAGGGGCTGATGGCTGCCCTGCCCCCAGGCTGCAGGGCACGGACGTGGTCATCGCCATCTTCATCATCGTGGCCATGTCCTTCGTGCCGGCCAGCTTCGTGGTCTTCCTGGTGGCCGAGAAGTCCACCAAGGCCAAGCATCTGCAGTTTGTCAGCGGCTGCAACCCCGTCGTCTACTGGCTCGCTAACTACGTGTGGGACATGGTGCGCCCTCCACACGGCTGGGGGGGTTACCGGTACCCCTGGCCCCTGCCGTCCCGTGACCCTGTCTCCTGCCAGGCCCACCAGTCCTGCCCCCGGCGCCCCTCCCCCCCGCTCCCAGGCCCTCACCTGCCGCTCCTGCTCCGGTAGCTGAACTACCTGGTCCCGGCCACCTGCTGCGTCATCATCCTGTTTGTGTTCGACTTGCCGGCCTACACGTCGCCCACCAACTTCCCTGCCGTGCTCTCCCTCTTCCTGCTCTACGGGTAAGGGGAGCGCGCCGGGGAGTGGGCCTGGGGTGGGGGCGGGCCACCTGCTGACCACCCGCACCCTCCCTGCAGGTGGTCTATCACCCCCATCATGTACCCGGCCTCCTTCTGGTTCGAGGTGCCCAGCTCGGCCTACGTGTTCCTCATTGTCATCAACCTGTTCATCGGCATCACCGCCACCGTGGCCACCTTCCTGCTGCAGCTCTTCGAGCATGACAAGGTGGGGCAGCGGGCTGCAGGGCACAGCGGGCAGCGGAGCGGGGGGGCGGCGGGGCACAGCGGGGTGGCAGGGCAGTGGGGCTGCAGGGCATGGTGGGGCGGCGGGGCAGCGGGATGGCGGGGCCGCGTGGCATGGGGGCAGCGAACACGGTGGGAGGCAGGGCAGCGGGGCGGGGGCACGGCGGGCAGCAGGGCAGTCGGGTGGTGGGGCACAGCAGGGAGGCAGGGCCCAGGCTGTGCCCGTGACCCCCTGTGACCCTCCAGGACTTGAAGGTGGTCAATAGTTACCTGAAAAGCTGCTTCCTCATCTTCCCCAACTACAACTTGGGCCACGGGCTCATGGAGATGGCCTACAACGAGTACATCAACGAGTACTACGCCAAGATCGGTGCGCCGGGGGCGGGCGCTGGGCGGGGTCGTCGGGACCTGCATGCGTGGGGCGGGCCCCCAGGCGCAGGCCCTGAGCCGGCTGCCCCACAGGCCAGTTTGACAAGATGAAGTCCCCGTTCGAGTGGGACATTGTCACCAGGGGGCTGGTGGCCATGACGGTGGAAGGCTTCGTCGGCTTCTTCCTCACCATCATGTGCCAGTACAACTTCCTGCGGCAGCCACAGTGAGTTGGGGAGTGCCCGGGGGTGTGGGGGCCATAGCAAGTCGGGGAGCGCTGGGCGATGGCACTGCCCGTGCTGTCCCCGCAGGCGCATGCCAGTGTCTACCAAGCCTGTGGAGGACGACGTGGACGTGGCCAGCGAGCGGCAGCGAGTGCTGCGGGGGGATGCTGACAATGACATGGTCAAGATTGAGAACCTGACCAAGGTGGGCCCTGGGCTGGCAGAGCGGCCAGGTGGGGGCGGGACCCGGGGGCGTGTTTCCAGGCAGGGGCGCGGCCCCGTGGGGGGGCGGGACCCGATGGGGGCGTGTTTCCAGTCAGGGGCGGGACCCCGTGGGGGCGTGGCTCAAGGGCGGGCCCCGGCTGAACGGGTTGATCCCTCCCCTACGCCAGGTGTACAAGTCCCGGAAGATCGGCCGCATCCTGGCGGTGGATCGCCTGTGCCTGGGCGTGCGTCCTGGCGAGTGCTTTGGCCTCCTGGGCGTGAACGGCGCCGGCAAGACCAGCACCTTCAAGATGCTGACGGGTGACGAGAGCACAACGGGGGGCGAGGCCTTTGTCAACGGGCACAGGTGCAGGCGGGCGGGCGCCTGGGCGGGCGGGGTGACTGTGGCCGCCGGTGCTGACGGCACGGTGTCCCCAGCGTGCTCAAGGAGCTGCTCCAGGTGCAGCAGAGTCTGGGGTACTGCCCGCAGTTCGACGCCCTGTTCGACGAGCTCACAGCCCGAGAGCACCTGCAGCTGTACACGCGGCTCCGCGGCATCCCCTGGAAGGACGAGGCGCGGGTGAGGGGCGCCCAGGCAGGGGAGGGGTTGACGGGAGGGCCGGGCCCTGATGTCCGTTCTCGCCCCCAGGTGGTGAAGTGGGCCCTGGAGAAGCTGGAGCTGAGCAAGTATGCGGACAAGCCCGCGGGCACCTACAGCGGGGGCAACAAGAGGAAGCTGTCCACAGCCATCGCCCTCATCGGGTACCCCGCCTTCATCTTCCTGGTGAGCCGGGGTGGGGGTCAGCCCGCCCGCGCCCCTCCGCTGGGCGGGGGCGGGAGGCAGCCAGTGGGCCTGCTGGGGTGGGCGCGCGCGGTGGCTGAGCCTGCACCGCCCCCAGGATGAGCCCACCACAGGCATGGACCCCAAGGCCCGGCGCTTCCTCTGGAACCTCATTCTCGACCTCATCAAGACGGGGCGCTCGGTGGTGCTGACGTCGCACAGGTGTGTCCCTGCCCTTGCCCCTCCCCCACTGCTGGGCGCCCAGTGCCCCGCCCCCCACGCCAGCCCCTCTCTGCCGCAGCATGGAGGAGTGTGAGGCCCTGTGCACACGTCTCGCCATCATGGTGAACGGGCGCCTGCGCTGTCTGGGCAGCATCCAGCACCTGAAGAACCGGTGAGTGGGGGGGGGGGCCGGCGTGGGGCGGCAGGCTGTGGGGCCTGTGGCAGGTGGGGGCCGGGCTGCCCTGGTGGCTGGGGACCCGGGGCCACAGGCATGTCCCACAGGTTTGGGGACGGTTACATGATCACGGTGAGGACCAAGAGCAGCCAGAACGTGAAGGACGTGGTGCGGTTCTTCAACCGGAACTTTCCAGAAGCTGTGCTTAAGGTGGGTGGGGCCCCAGGGTTCGGGCTTGGGGGCCCGCTGGGCGGCCTCTGAGCCCTGTGCCCCCCCAGGAGCGTCACCACACGAAGGTGCAGTACCAGCTCCGGTCGGAGCACATCTCACTGGCTCAGGTGTTCAGCAAGATGGAACAGGTGGTGGGCGTGCTTGGCATCGAGGACTACTCCGTCAGCCAGACCACCCTGGACAACGTGAGCGCCCTGGGTCCGGGCCGTGGGGCCGGCCTGGGCTGCCCCCGCTCACCCACCTGCCTCGCCCACCAGGTGTTCGTGAACTTCGCCAAGAAGCAGAGTGACAACCTGGAGCAGCAGGAGACAGAGCCGCCCTCGGCCCTGCGGTCCCCCCTGGGCCGCCTGCTTAGCCTCTTCCGGCCCCGGCCTGCCCCCACAGAGCTAAGGGCACTTGTGGCCGATGAGCCCGAAGACCTGGACACAGAGGACGAGGGCCTCATCAGCTTCGAGGAGGAGCGGGTGAGCCGCGTCCGTAGGGTCCGTGTGGCCAGCGGGCTCAGGCTGTGCGCGGGGAGGAGTCGCCTGGGGACTTTTGCGGTCCTGAGCTCAAGGGGACGGAGGGGTCTCGCTGATACTTAGGGCTAAACACGGGAGGCCCTGGGCACAGGCAGATACACAGTCACTGCAGACCCCGCGACATTGTGGAAACCCTGAGGGCCTTCAGAGACAGGCAGAGCAGAGTAGGGGGAGCGGAGCCTGGGGACAGGGAACAGCTGGAAACACTGCAGCCACCAGACTGGGCAGACAGAGGCCGCAGGAGGCTTCACCACTGAGGGAGAACTCCAGGAAGATGGAGGAGGGCTACCCGGTCCCAGACCCGGGGTGGGGGGCTGGGGGGGATTGTGGATGCCTCCCCAAGCCTGGCCTGCCTGCCGTCTGCCCACCAGGCCCAGCTCTCCTTCAACACGGACACACTCTGCTGACCACCAGGCACTGGCTGAAGGACATGCAGTGGGGACAGAAGTCAGGCGGTGGCCGCGGCCCCACCCCGTGCCCCCAGTGCCCGCCCACAAGGTCCTGGAATGGGAGGTCCAGGACCAAGGGCTTCACGCCCCCTCTAGCCCCTCACCTGTCCTCAGCCCTGTCTGAGGCCACTGCGCTGCCCTCCCCTGATCGTGCCAAAGGTTGGCCTGGCCCTGGGCTGCGCACACCCTCACCCTGCTCTGCCTTAAAGCCTTGGGGTCTGGCCGGCCCCTAGTCTCCTCCCCTGTCCAGCTCTGCCCACCGCCCCTCGGGCCACTGGGGTGACATAGGCCACCAGGTGCCACCAGACTCTCTGCTGGCCAGGCCTGACCTCCTGAATGGGCTTTTCTCTGGTCCCCCCACCCCATACTGATGGGCCGGTCTGGGCTGAGGGTGGGGCCTGGGGTAGGTCCTGTCCCCAGGCCCTTCTTTATTTTGGTTTAGGAAGAGGCTTCCTCATCTTGCTCTCACGCAGGGAGGCCCCCACCTGAGGGAAGCTATGGGCATGGGCCAGGGAGGGGCTGCCTCAAGGTGGTGGGCCGGGTGGCAGGAACGGAGAAGCTGGCTCCGCCGGATCCCCTCCCCACCCCCTCCAGCTGCCATTGCTCTCCCACCAGCTTGGCCCCCTGCACACCCACCCACCCAGGAGCCGGACCTGTACATAGCGCACAGTTGTTTGTTTTAAATAAATAAACAAAAAAGCCCATGCAAGCCTGCGTGTGTGGAGTGGGGTTTTGGGGTGAAGATGGGCCCCCTTGATGCCAAGGTTATGGTCCCTGCCTCACGGGCACAAATGCAATGTCCCTGAGCACTGAGCCCAGGGTGAAGGGAAGGTGACCGGGTTAGCCTGGAGGAGGGGGTGGGGCCCCTCATCCCTCTAAACAGCTGTTGGCACAGATGGGGAAACTGAGGCAGCGGCTGTCCATCACTCCCCTCCCCTGCCCCACCCACACAGCCCGGACTCCCTGCCTGGAGGCAGGTCCTGAGTGGGCTCTTTTGTGCCATGTTCCCCACCCTGGGGGTGTGCGCTCCTTGCCACCTTCTCCCCGACCCCTGAGCCCAGGGCCCACTGAGGGCCCACAGGCCGGCTGTGTGTGCTGGACTGTGTCCATCTCATCCAGGATGGGGGGCTTGCAGGAGGAGGCGACCTCTAGGCTGAGACCCAAGTCCAGGAGGGGATGCGTGCAAAGGTTTGGGGCAGTGCGGAGGCTCCCAGGAACGGGGTGGGGGGTGGGCCGCGCTTGCAGCAGTGGACCTGAAGACAGGCCACAAGGAAGGCCACAGAATCAGCGCCCCTCGAGCATGGCCGTGGTTGTCTCCCGGCAGAGACCCCTTCAAGGGGACTGGAAGGGACACAGAAGACTCCCTAGGACGATGGAGGCTCATGTGAACAGCTTCTCAAAACCCTCTTACCCTGGTGCTGGGCGGTGGTTTGCAAATGGTGGTTTTCTTTTTTTTCTTGTTTTTTAAATATTTATTTATTTATTTTGACGGGGGAGGGGCAGAAGGAGAGAATTTCCAGGCAGATGCCCAGCTGCACGCGGATTCCCACACCCTGAGATTGTGACCGGAGCTGAAACCCGGGGCCAGACGCTTAACCGACTAAGCAGATGCCCCCAAAACGGCAGTTTTCTAATTATTTCATCCTTTCTGTGTTTATTAGCTGGCATTTTCCCAAGGATCTCCACTTTCAGAAATACATCACTGTGGATTCACGGGTTTTTAAAAAACCAACACGTTGTTGTTCACTGCCGTCATCTTAAAGATTTTTTTGGTAAAGATTTTATTTATCTATTTGAGATAGAGCACCAGCAGGGGGCGGAGACGAGGGAGAAGCAGACTCCCCATTGAGCAGGGAGCCCCATGCGGGGCTCAATCCCAGGACCCTGGGATCATGACCTGAGCCGAAGGCGGATGCTTCACCGACTGAGTGACCCAGGCACCCCATAAAGATTTTCTTTTTGTGAGAAAATACACTTAATATTTACCGTTTTAACCACTTGTAAGTGCGTAATTCTATTGCGGTCTTTTTTACGCTCTAACTGGATTCAGCCAGTGGGAACTCCTCCGTGGTGGCTTGTGTCCTTTTGACTTGTCCTGGAGGGTTTTTTGGAGACTTCCTTTCTGTTACAGTGTCCCACTCTGCTTTGTACATCCCCGCCCGTCTGGATTCGGCCGTTTTCCAAGGAGCCCTGGTTCCTCTCGGTGGAAGGGTATTTGGAACCCTGCTCTGGACTCCGGGTGGGCTCACGTGTCTCTCTCAGCAGGCAGAGCCAGGAAACACCTGTCAGCGCTCCTGCCACGCCCCCACTGCCGCGGGCCCCCTTCCGTCCCCCTATAGGTCCGAGTCTCCTTTCAGAGCCGACTGTTAAAATGTGGCCGGGAAGGGCCCGCAGCCAGGGCTCCGGGGTTGGAGGAGGCCAGGGCCTGCAGCTCCCCCTAACCCCATAAGGAAGGGAAGGGTGTGAGAAGGGCACAGCGGGCCACTCTGTGGATGCTGCGTGAGCGCTGGCAGGGAGGTTTGCTCCGCCCACCTAGGTCATGGGCCAGTTAAGGCTGGTGACCCTGAGCTTCTGGCCTCGTTCGTTTAAAAACATGGCCTATGANGCGCTGGCAGGGAGGTTTGCTCCGCCCACCTAGGTCATGGGCCAGTTAAGGCTGGTGACCCTGAGCTTCTGGCCTCGTTCGTTTAAAAACATGGCCTATGGGGGCGCCTGGGTGGCACAGCGGTTAAGCTTCTGCCTTCGGCTCAGGGCGTGATCCTGGCGTGATGGGATCGAGCCCCACATCAGGCTCCTCCACTATGAGCCTGCTTCTTCCTCTCCCACTCCCCCTGCTTGTGTTCCCTCTCTCGCTGGCTGTCTCTATCTCTGTCAAATAAATAAATAAAATCTTAAAAAAAAAAAACAAAAACGAAAAAACATGGCCTATGAAACCATGGCAGGAAATTCAAACGTGTCTGAGGATGTCCTCTTGGCTTTTTTCAGAAGGACAGGAGCAGAGCGGACGGACACACAGTGATGCAGTAGTTTTCAGCTGGGGTGGGGGTTCTCTCACTGGTCCCTGAGTTACCTCAAACAGCCGCTTCAAACAACGGCAAGGTATTCCCTCAGTCTGGAGACCAGAGGCGCAAGAGGGAGGTGTGGGCAGGGCTGGTTCCTTCAGGGGCTGCGGGCGAGGGTCTGGTCCATGCTCTGCCAGCCTGCTGGTGCTTTCCTGGGGACCCTCCTTGTAGCACCCCCCCCACCCATGCACGTCTGTGAATAAATCTCCCATTTACAAGGACACAGTCAGACTGGGGTAGGGTCCCTCCTGATGACCTCGCTCTAACACGGTGACTTCTGTAAAGGCTCTGAGGTGCTGGGACTTCCAAGGTGAAGGGCGGGGGCACAAGCCAGCCACGACGCCACCAAACGGAGACTAGAGAGACTCACCTGGTCTGTCCTCTCCTGCAAACTTACCAAGACTCTCCCGCACACGGCGGGGTGGGGGGAGCTTGCCACCCAGGGGGACGGCGCGGACCTGTTTATATGTCCCTCGTACATTCCCAGGGACACTTGCGGGAGGGTTCCCAGGCGGCTGAACTGTCTGGACGGTTTTGCCAGCCGACGGGGCCACCGGAGCAAAGCGTGCTCACACCCTTGCTGAGTCGGTGGGTACTTGCCCACTGCAGCCTGGGACCCGGTCTTGGCCTCGCTCGACTCTCGGAATAAGTGAGAAGTGAGACACACTCCCACGCACAATGCTGGCTGTCGGCGATTTCCTCTTCTCTGAGCCCCTGCTCACCGGGGCATGTCACGCTTCTCTGCAGATGCGTAACGCTGTTTCAGACACATAAAACCCCACGGCCGTTGGAGAGCACCTGCAGGTGTGGCGGTGCCTCGGGCCCCTTCCTCGGGCTGTGGCGTGTGCGCCCGGAAAGCGGATGGCACATGAGCCCCCACCGCGTCGCGGAGGAGCAGCAGGGGTACTGGTGCTCCGGAGGGGAGCCAGGTGCTCCGCTCGTCTGTCGGGCCAGCACCCAGGCTGTGCCCGGGAGCCCTGAACGGCCTGGGGCCCCGGAAGGGCCCCGGGGGAGGAGGCAAAGGCGCGGGGCGGAGCCTTTGCAGGCCCCTCCCTCGGGGCACGCGGGGCGGGGGAGGCGCTGACAGGGCGGAGCAGGCTGGGGGTGTGTGCACACAAGGTCCCCTCGTCGGTTCCTTCCAGCCAATGGCGGGGACGGCAGACCCATGGGTCAGGAGGTTGTGGCTTCTAAGCCTTCTCCCCGTGCTTCTTTTGAAAGGCTAAGAAGGGGAAAAGCTTGCCCGGAACCCCATCGGGAGGGCAGGGGTGTGGGGTCAGCTGACCACAGACTCCCGAGCCGGCCCGCAGCACTCCAGGAATGTGGGCCGGCCTGGGGGCGGGGCTCTGCCTGACCGAACTCGGTGGCGGGAGGGGCGTCCCTTGGGGCGGGGGGGGGCAGGCAGATTGCGAAACTGAGGCTGGGGCCAGGCTGTTCATTTCTCCTACCCACTCCCCAGCTTACTGGGAGGGGACCCCGACAGACAACAGGTGTTCACTGCAGGGAGGGCTGTGGGGTTCATGGCAGGCGTCATTCTGATCCAGAGCTGTCCTCTTCCCAGCCTGGCACCCTCCTCTCCCTGCCTCCGACTCCGTTGGTCTCTGCCTCCATCCCACACACCCCCTTCGGGCGCTGGGGTCCCCAGCACTGCCAGCCCTGGGCACTCAGTACTCTCACAGTCACACCCTCATGCTTGGACACGGAGACCCAACCGCCTGCCTGGGTGACTCGTCAGGGCGGTCCTGGGCTGGGGAGGGCGGGGCGCCCCGGAGTCTTAAAGGTCTCTCCAGGCCCGCACCCCTGCCTCGCCTCACCGCCGCCGCTCCTCGCCATGGCAGAGAGTGCCAAGCTCCAGCTGTTTGTCAAGGTGCCACTGGGCTGGGAGGGCAGCCCCCAGGACGAGTGCGCGCTGGGGGGGACTCTGCTTTCTGGGGCAGGCAGTGGGTCTCCAAAGGCGCATCTGTGCCCTCTCCCTGGCAGGGGGCTCAGGCAGCCCTACAGAGGCTGAGGAAAGAGGGACCAGGACGGGGGGAGGGCCCAGTGAGCTGTCCCCATGGGTGTGGGGGTGGTGACTCCCAGCCTTGGCTCCAGGACCCAGGCCAACCCTCCTGGAGAAAAAGCCCCTTGGTGGGGAGATGCCCATGAGGCAGCTGGTGGCCAGGGCCCAAGTGGAGCTTGAGGTCAGTGCAGCAGGAGAGGGGGGCTGGGCCAGGTGATTGCCTGATGCTCACATCACTGCCCAGATCCGTGGATCCCCGTGCAGGGGCTGCCAAACCCCGGCCTCCTCCCCACTGTCGGGCGTGGGACAGTGAGTAGCTGGCAGCCAGCGTCCAGTTTGGCAGGTGAATCACTCAGAAAACAGCTCACTTGGCCCACCCCACCCTTGTGACCAGCCTGTAGGGCCTGGAGACCAGGAGCCTGGCCTCTGTCCAGGTGCTGAAGATAAGGGTCTAGGGGCCAGGCCCCAGAGCTTGGGCCCCACCCCCGTGCCCCTGGGAGATGGGAAGGCCCTTCCCCGACTCCAGGGACCCAGTCAAGGGCTCTCACCCACCACTTGTCCAGGCTGTGCCCAACCAAGCTGGGGCCGCGGATCATTCCAGACTCTTGGCAGTGGGAGGCAGGGGCCCTTTGGCAGAATTCTTAGGTCTGTTCTCTGCCCGGCACCCTCTACTCCACGCCCCCAGGCGAGCGAAGACGGCGAGAGCGTGGGACACTGCCCTTCTTGTCAGCGTCTCTTCATACTCCTACTCCTCAAGGGCGTGCCCTTCACCCTCACCACGGTGGACACTCGCAGGTGAGCCCCTGCCCCCAGGGGGCCGCTCCCTGGTCTCTGGCCCTTCTGACCAGCGGCCCTTCCACCTGCCTGGTGCCCACAGGTCCCTGGATGTGCTGAAGGACTTTGCTCCTGGCTCTCAGCTGCCCATCCTTCTCTATGACGGCGAGGCCAAAACGGACACACTGCAGATCGAGGAGTTTCTGGAGGAGACGCTGGGGCCCCCCGAGTGAGGGCGCGGCCTGGTGGGAGGGGCGAATACGGGGCAGCAGGGAGGAGCCCAGGAAGATCGCGGAGGGTCCCGCAGGGGAGGGGTTAGCGCGGCACAAGGGTCGGACCAGAGATTCCTAATTCCCTGTAGATTCCCCAGCCTGGCGCCCCGCTACAGGGAGTCCAGCACCGCGGGCAACGACGTCTTTCACAGGTTCTCCGCATTCATCAAGAACCCGGTGCCCACGCAGGACAGTGGTGAGGAGAGTCCGGAGCCACGGCCAGGGTGGGGGGAGTTGGCCCAGGCCCGAGCCTCACTGCGCCCCCACCGCCTCCCCCAGCCCTCTACCAGCTGCTGCTGCGCGCCCTTACCAGGCTGGACAGCTACCTGCGCGCGCCCCTGGAGCACGAGCTGGCGCGGGAACCGCAGCTCCGCGAGTCGAGCCGCCGCTTCCTGGATGGCGACCAGCTCACGCTGGCTGACTGCAGCCTGCTGCCCAAGCTGCACATCGTGGACGTGAGTGCCGCTGGCGGGGCGCGGGGCCCGGGGGGCGCGCTCCCCAAGGCCCTGACCTCGTCGCGCCCCTCGCCCGCAGACGGTGTGCACACACTTCCGCCAAGCGCCCATCCCGGCCGAGCTGCGCGGCGTCCGCCGCTACCTGGACAGCGCGCTGCAGGTGAAGGAGTTCAAGTACACGTGTCCACCCAGTGCCGAGATCCTAGCGGCCTACCAGACGGTCGTGCGTCCCCGCTAGCCCCTCCTCCACCGTCTACACCACCCCCTGCCCACTCTGTACAGCCCCATAAAGGCACCTTTGCCCAGTGAGCCTGTCCTGACCTCGAAGCAACCAGACGGCCCTCGATTTCTGCCACTCCCAAGCCCCCACCACGGAAAGCACAGCTCTACACGATAGCCCAGAACGACAGGGGCAGAGAACCCAGTGGGTGGTTCTGCCCATCCCTCCACTCACCCTATCAGGGGTGGCAGGGGACTGGATTGGGCTCCCAAACCAGTCAGGCCAGGGTGGGGCAGCAGGATGGCCAAGGAGGGTGGGGAGCCGAGCCCAGCCTGGGCACCTAGGGGCTCCGGGCCAGTGGGTGGGGCCAGCCACGTTCCTCGGCCCTGCCCCAGGGAGCAGGCCACCCTCTGACTTGCACAGGACCCAGTGTGTATGCAGTGTGGGATACCCGTGGCCGAGCCCTGCGGGGTGGGTCTGGGAGAGTGAAGTGTGTGCCTGGAGCAGTGGGGACCGAGCTCCAGCCTTGAGGAGCCCTGCCCTGCCTGCCTGGCCCTCAGCTCCTGTGCGAACCAGGCAGGGGCAGCTGCGTGAGCCCGGAGAGTGTGGGGCCTCCTCCCCCCAGGGAGCCTACGTACTCTGGCCTGGTGCCAGATCACGGGCTCAGGGGATCCGTGACCCCTGTCCCCCCGCCAGCCCCCAGAAGCCGGAGTGTGGCTGGTTCCTCCCTCTGAGGAAGCATTTATTTGACGGAGAAGCGGTTTGAGGAGCAAGTGTGTTCCCAACCCGCAGCAGGATGGGCAGGTGGGGATTGTGGGGTCTCAGAGGCTGTCCCCACCTCACAGGCAGAGTCCTGGCAGGCTCACTCTGCTGCACCTTCAGGGGCTCTCAAAGTCTACACCACCGGCTGGTTTCTTACTGGGAGAGAAGGGCAAGTGACACTGCGGCATGATGGAGCGGGCTGGGGGGGCGGGGGGGCGGAGCGGTCCAGGGCTTGATCCTGGGCACAGGAGCGGGGGACAGGTGGGTACCTCTTGAAGCCCGGGTTGATGAGGGACTCTCCTGGACACCGCCTCCTGGTCCCGAGTCCAGGGCCACCTCTCTGAGGATCTGGGTCTGAGGGAAACAGGATAGGAGGGGGGTTCCTGGGTCCAGTGCAATTCCAGGGCCACAACCCCCTCTCCACATGCATCCTCTCTCTGGAGTCTGAGTCTGGTCCTGGGGAAAATGAGTGGCACAGCCCCAACCAAAGTCATAGGTGACAGGCCTTACCTGGTAAGAAGAGCTGGGGTGCCACCAGACAAGGGCTCTTTCTGGGGCTGGCACCTGTCACTTGCACAGCTGGGGAAGAAAGCTGAGAATGAAGGCACGAGCAGGGGGCCCTAGTGAAGATTCAGGGCACGCCCTCCCCACCCCACCTTCCAGCTGCCTCTTCAAGGTGCACACTTGGTCTGCCAGTCTCAGGGTCAGTGCCTGCAACCTGGAGGCTGCCTCTGGGGCTGGCACCTTGCGGAGGTCAAAATCCAGTGCCGAGGGCCCCCCTGAAAGGGTTAGGGATGCTCTGTCCTCCTGCAGGGTGAAAGTCACAGCTTGCTGCTCGCAGGCTGCCCTAGGAAAGGAGGGATGCTGAGTGCTGTGTCCAGATCCCTTTGCTCCACACCCACCCTTCCTCCCTGCTCGGGGGCTCACCTGAACCGGGGCGTGATATCCTCAGCCGTACTCAGGCCAAAACGGGCTTTCTACAGGGCACAGGGGCTGGTCACCAGCTGCCCAAGACCCTGGAATCACCCCCAAAGCTGCCTGACCCACAGCCGCCCCGGACGCCAGGCCAATCTTAGGACTACAGCCACAAAGCTAGGGGAAGGGTGTCCAGACCCCCTCCCCCCCCGGGGGGAACCCCAGACCGCCCCCCTCGATCTCACAGGTGGTCCGCACTGCAGGTAAGGGGCGCTGGGGGCTTCCAGGCCCGCCCAGGAGCCCCGCTACCCACCAGAGCCGCCAGGCTGTCTGGCGTGAAGCAGGTGCTCCAAAGCTCCGCGGCGTCCGTCACGCTGTGGGGGGAGCGGCCGTCAGACCCGACCTCCCGCCGAAGTGTCCGCGCCCCCAGCGCCCCGCGCCCCTCGCCACTCACTAGAGGTTGAAGTCGCCGGGGCCTCCGTCCTCGCTGCCTTCCCCCTCGCAATAGCACACGAAGCGCGGGGGCCCGGGACCCGGCGGCAGCGTGCAGAGAGGCGGCGACAGCGGCGGCGGCACCATGGCAGCACCCCGCGCGGAGGACCACCGAGCGGGCGAGCGCCGCTGCAGGCCTAGGGCGCCTGCGCGGGAGCAAGGCCCCGGAGCCGGGGGCGGAGCCAGCCCGGAGAGGTGCCCACGGGGCCTGCGCGGGGCGGGGCTGACGGTCCTGTCGCTGCCGGGAGGACTGGGCCCGCGCGGGGCTGGCGGGGCTCGGTGGACCGAGCTTAGAGCGCGGGGCGGGGCGGGGACCCCCGGCGGGCCGGTCCCCAGGGCTGTCCCCACGCCCGCGTGGGGGCCTCTGCCGCCTCCCCCGCAGCTGCGCGCCCGCCACCCGCCGAGTCCGGGGTTCCCCGCTGTCCCGCGGCCTCCTCCCGCCTTCCACACCGGCTCTCGCCCGACGTATTGCCCACGTTGTCCTCAGATATACAGAGGTTCCTGACGCCGAACTGTAACAGGTCGGAATACAGAAGTGAATGAAGTATGGCAATTCGTCCCACGGTGCTCGCCCAGCACCTGTTTCGTGCCTCCTGCCGTCCTAGGCCCGGAGCACATCTTCACCCCCAGACAAGGCCCCTGGTCTCCTGGAGCCCTGAGATCTGATGGGATGTACGAATAATAAACAGGAGACGTGAAACTCTCAGGCAGCCGTTTGAGCTGTGACCCAGGCAAGAGGGGGGCCGTGCGCCCCGGGATACGGGATCCCAGGCAGAGGGAGCAGCCATGGAGGAAAGCCCACGGTGGGCACAGCACAGTTCTGCTCAAGGCTTTGCAAGAGGGCCAGGGTGACCCCAGGGCGGCCATAGGGAGGGCGGCTGGTGGGTTTTCAGGCTATGCTGATGTGTCCCCCGCGTGCCTGCACCTGAGCCTGGCCCCTCCCTGACCTTCCCCTGATTGACAACCCCAGGCTCCTGCCACAGGGCCCTGGCACGCCCATCCCCCCCCCCCCCCCCCCCCCCGACTCACATGCTTCCTTCAGGTCCTCCATCAAAGGTCACCTTCTCAGTGAGGCCTTCCCTAGTCCCCTTACATTAAAGGTCAACAGCCCGCCCGACATCTCATGTCCTCTCTCCTGCTTTATGTGCTTGTTTTCCAGACTCGTCACTACATAAAGTACATTCTGGTCTCCTCACTGTGGCAGCGGCCTCTAAGACGGCCCCAGCCATCCCGCCTCCTGTGTTCAAGCGTTTCCACATCCCTCCCCTGCATGTGGGCTGCTTCCAGCAGGAGAACACTGCAGAAGGGACGGGCTGGCCCTTCTTTCTCCTCAAATTACTCACCATGACCACGTGTGGCAGCCCTGGGCATACACCCATGTGGCAAAGGACCAAGGCCCGGCAAGGGCTAATGAGGGGGCTGGCATGCAGACCCCCCAGCGGAACCTTCTGAGGGGGGTAACATTTGGCAGTAGGTGACTAATACATTTATTTATCGTGTTCATTGCCCATTCCCCCCAGAGGTCCATAGGGCAGGCCTTTATGTCTGTTTTACTTGCCACTGGACCTTCAGTGCTCGAACGCTGCCTGGCACAGACACACTCGGTAAATATTGTGGATGAAGGAATGCAGAGTGGGGACCTGCAGGAGGGCGTACGCAGGGGTGGGGTGGGGAGTGGTACAACTGATTTCCGTGTATAAAGCCCATGTTGAGTGTCTTGAGGAGAGACCACTGAGGGCTACAGGGGTGGAGGCTGGGGGGGCAGGGAGAATAGCAGAGGGCTGCTGAGTCCCTCAGGGCAGAGCTGATGGACACTGGGCCAGGGGCTCCAAGTGCAGGGGGGGCGGTGAGGGAGGGAGGGATCGCACTGACCCCTGCAGCTGGGGAGTGCAGAAATGCCCCTAGGCCACTGGGCGGGGGCAGGTTTGGAGAGGGGCCACCCCTTTGCTATATGAACTCTGATGGTGATGGTGAGACCGCTGTGCACCCAGACTCTAGCGGAGGACCGTGTCTGGAGATGTGAGCGTGCAGTCCCCAGCTCCGAGGACCCCTTAGATATCAGCTCCTCCAGGCACAGTGCTTGGGGCCTAGGACCACATTTTCAGGAAGAACGAGGCAGGCAAAACGATGACCCGTCCATGTCAGCTTGTGTGGAAAAGCGATTTTTGTAGTTGTGGGTAAGGGTCTTGAGATGGGGGGGTTTTCCTGGGTTATCCGAATGCTGTCCCAGAGGCAGAGGGAGGTTTCACCAAGAGGAGGAGAAGGCAGTGTGGCCAGGGGGCCAGGGACTGGGGTGACGCAGCGACAAGTCCGGGGTGCTGGCTGCCGCCAGGGGGTAGCAGAGGTAAGAGGCTCCCCCGGAGCCGTTAGTGGGGGTGCGGCCCTTGGCCCCGAGCTTCTGGCCGAGGGGAAACTGATTTCGGGCTTCTGGCCTCCAGCACCGTGAGAAGGTAAACGTTATGCTTTAAGTCACCAGGTTTGTCACAACAGCCCCCGGGACCTAGTTCAAGACCTGAAGCAAAGATTCGCTCTAAAGCGTGGTAAGAAAACCTAAAAACCTGCTTTAAAAAATTACACAAATATCTAGAAAATGTACCGGGTGGCCGGGTCTTGGCACCTTAGCCCTCTGCAGGAAGCAGTCTTACCGAACGTGGGTGTGGGCTCAAGGCAGGTGGGGCCTCAAACGTGGGCAAGGGAAGAGGCTAAAAAAGGCCCCACCACCGCCACCGGGAGCTGGGTGGCTGTGGGGAGGGGGGCAGGGCAGCCAGGGCTGACCTCCTGCCCCAGGGCACACAGCACTGCAAGCTCCCTGAGCTAGAGAAGGGGCCGCTAGAGAGGCCCAAGGGCAGCCAGGGCTTGGGGTCCCAGAGGCCTAGGGAGGAGCACACAGGGTGGTATTTGAGCAAAAGATTTCAGAGGGGCAGAGCGAGCTAGCCAAGCAGAGAGCTGGGAGAAGAGGTCCCCAGGCAGGAACCCCCTGCCCTTCTGCTCTGAGGCCGACTGGGGGGCCAGCACATTCAAGGGACCGGAGTTGGTCAGCGGGACTGAAGGAAAGAGGGTAGGTGGTGCGGTCAGAGGAGGGCCGGTCAGGGAGGGCCTTCTTGGCGAGCTAAGGACTTTGGCCTTTCCTATCAGTGAGATGGGGCGCCCTGGGGCGGTGGGGAGCAGAGCAGGGGCCGCGCACAGAATTCCCCGGCTTCTGGGTAGAGAACTGGCTAAGGGCTGCCCCCGTGTGGTCGGAGTGGGGTGGTGCAGGATGAGATGATGCGCCCTGGGCGGATCTGCGGAGCCTGGGGGCAGTCTTCCTGGGACCCAGAGGGGTCCCGTGGGGCTGCCCCACCCCAGGACGGAGCCTCTCTCCGAGGAAAGGGTATCCAGAAGGCTGTGACGGGCAGTCTGCATCTCCCCGCTCCAGGTCCTTCCCAGGGGACCTGTGAGGGGGGATCCGTGGGGGAGGGCAGGGGGTCCAGAGGCTGGTGGGCGCGCAGAGCTGGTGGCGAGACTTCCGCACCACTCCCCAGGAGGGCAAGCGTCCCTTCCTCTGCACTTTAAACCCTCGCTGCGGCTGCTAACCTCCACCCCTTCCCTTGGTCCATAGGAAGCCAAATGATCAGACAGCATCTCTCATCAGATGCCCTTCTCGGTGGGCACCTTGCCCAGGTGTCCGGAGGCAGGGTGGGTGGGTGGGCTCCCAGGTCACACGTGTGGGGGGGCTGTCTCTCTGGACCTTCCACACACTTGTCCCGACCCCAGGACTTCAGTTCCAGACTGGTGTCAAGCTTCAAGCTGGGGGTGGGGGGAGACCGGGGCAGGTCCCTGCCTCCAAGTGTCCACAGGTGGGCCAGGGACTGGCCTGTGGGTCAGGACAGCAAAGGCAAGGGCTGGGTGTGCAGGGGTTGGGTGCAGGTGTGGAGGGGCTGTTTGGGGCCCTCAGGGCGTGGGGCTCTTTATCTCTGTGACCTCTTACCCCATAAGGACCCCAATTAAGGCAGAAATCTGGCAGGACAGGGCTGTGTTTTTATTTTTTTTTAAGATTTTTATTTGTCAGAGAGAGAGCACAAGCAGGGGAGGGGCAGAGGGAGACAGAGAATCGGGCGCTATGCTGAGCAGGGAACCCGATGCGGGGCTCGATCCCAGGACCCCTGAGATCATGATCTGAGCTGAAGGCAGACCCTCACCGATGGAGCTGCCCAGGCGCACCTGCAGGACATGTCTTCAAAGAAGAGGGATGTTATCCGACATAGACACAATGGCTCACACCCCCTTTCCTCTGGCTCTGGGTGGGGAGTGAACTGCGGGTACTTTGGGGCCAGAGGTCAGGGGAGAACTGGGGGGACAGAAGAGGCCCAGATCCCTGCTCTGTGCTGTGGTTTGGGAGGACCCCAAAGGCCCAGGAGGCCCGCTGTGCCCGCAGGAGCTCCGGTGGCTGAGCAAGGGGAACACCCCCAGTCTGGTGCCCTGGTACGGGGGGGGGGCGGGGGGGCAGGGAAGGCCTTGCGACGCCGCTGTCTGGATAAGCTTGCGTCCCTCCGAGCAGAGCCTCAGCTCCTCCCGGGCTACGCGCCTGCCCCGGCCGGCCCCAGCCGAGCAAGGGGTCCCTCCCTGGCCCCAGAACCCGTGGGAGAAAAGCGCGGCAGCTGTGGGCTTGAGGAGATTGTGCTGGGGGAGGGGTGACAGAGAAGTGGCGCACGGTCTCTGGGGAGCCCAGTACACTGAGCACGGGCCCCCCGCCCACCGCTGGCACTCCTGGGCTGGATCCTTCCTTGCAAATGACAGGGCAAGTGCAGTGGGGTGAGCACCGTCTTCTCGCCTCCTCCTGCCCTCCCTGGGCCCACCCCAGGGCCCCACTCCGTTCCTCCCCACCGCTGCCTGCTGTCCCACCTCAATTCTATGGTACCACCCCCACCCTGCTCCCAGGATGAGGACCCCCACCATGCAGCCTTCTGGCTGAGAGAGGCCCCCAGGGGTCAGCAGGGCACTGGGCACTGCACGATCTGGGGGTGGTGTCCGGCCCACCCCTGAGTACTCACCTAGAAGGCTCCAGCGCACTGGTCTGTGGGGGAGAGTGAAGCCTGAGGAACCACCCAGGGCTCCCTTCCCCAGGGCTGGGGGCCCCAACCTCCCTGAATAATCAAGCCTCCCTGCCTGCGAGCGATCTCCTCCCGGTGGGTCACCAGCCAGGGCACCGTCCGGCCCTCCTCTGGCCCGGATCGGCCAGGGCTGCCCCTGGTGCTGCTGCCCGCATCTGGGGAGTGAGCCTCGGGGCCTGGCCCTCGCAGTCTGAGTCTGGGGTCTCCCACAGCCCTGAGCCGGTGTGGGGACGACGCTCACCTGACTTGGGCAGCAGGGCGCCCTGGCTGGGGTTTAGGCCCACTTGGGGTGCCAGCTGCTGCATCTGCTGTGCACCTTCGGGAAACAGCTCTGGGGCGCGGGCTGAGGGCAGGGAGCGCTGGTGAGCAGAGGGCAGGCTCTGGAGGAGGACGGGGTGGGGGCGGGGGGAAGGGAGTGACGGGGAGGAGGGGCTGGGTGGGGAGGAGTCCGGACCCCTCTACCACAGACACGGGGTGGGGGTCCCGAGGAGACACGGGGACTGTGGTTCCACCGGCCATGCAGTTGGAACTTGCTGGAATGTGCACAGCAGTCCAGACCAGCCGTGCGTGCAGGGCTCCCAGAGGAGAGGCCTGTGCCCAGTGACTAGTGGGGGGGTGGGGGAGCCCACCGTAGAGCTGCAGCCAGACGTTCCTGACGCCCCCCTTCTGCGTCTCCACGTACAGCACCGCGAAATGCTTGTAGTCGGTGGACACCACACGGATGTCGGTCTGCGCCAAGGCTGAGGGGCGGGAGCTGGGTGAGCCTGCGGCTGGCTGGGCCCTCGCCCCCACGGCCTGGCTCAGGAGCCCCCCGGCCAGTCCCGCTCACCCTCGTTGCTGAACTGCCCGTCCACAGCACCCTTAGTGAACGTCGCGTCCATCTTCTGGCACCCGCCATCGGGTCTGGGGAGGAGGGGCCGCAGCACCGTGAGTGGCCTGCAGACACTGCCCGACCACGTGGCAGAGGGCCACCCCTTGGGCACTGCTGACCACGTGGGGTGGGCCAGTGCTCAATCTGCCCGGCACCCCTGGGCCCCCCTTGCCCTGTGCTCAGAGGCGAGGAAACCCTCTCGGGGCAGGGGGCAGGTGTTGCTCAAGGACACACAGCCAGGAGGTGTGGGGTCCCCCCTGCAGACTCCCACACGCAGACACAGGGATGGGACTCCACTGTGGCCAGGCCACGGGTGGAGGCATCCCCTGCGGACCGGCCCCTCCGTGGTTGAGCCCCGCAGCCTGACGGCACAGGGGGCCTGGGTCCGACTCCCTCCGGTGCCAGGGACGCTTCTGGCTCTCAGGGGCTCCCCTCTGGCCTCACGCTGGCCAGGTCTAAGGCCCCGCCTGAGGTGGGGCTTGCGGGGTCACTTACGTAGAGTACCCAAACTTGAGGGCCAGGTCACCATTGGCCAAGGGGGTCACCAAGACCATGGGCATCTTCAGGTCGTCCTTGGAGTCCAGGAAGCCCTGGTCATCCGATACCACCCCGACCATGTACCAGGTACCCTGGAACTACAGGGAGGATGCAGGGAGAGCTGGGGAACAGGCCCTGCTCCCACATCAACTCTGACCCAGCAGGGTAGCGGCGGCTGCCCCTCGTCCAGAGCTGAGGCCCGGGGGAGTGGTGGAGGGCACGAGCCACAGACCGGCCTGAGGGGCCTGCTGTCCTCCCCTGCCCAGCCCACCCCCCAGTTGATGGGGCAGGTGGATGGGGCTGTCTCCCCTTCCCCCCGATTTGAGCTGAGCCTGGACCAGAGAGTGGGGGGCAGGCCTGGGCTTCTCTGGCCCTCCAAGCTTTCTGGGGATAATGCCGGCCCCTGGGACCCGGATGGAGAAGCAAGGGAGGTCATCCACCAGGAGGAGGGAATGGGTCTGGCATGGCGGTGCCTGGGCCCACCTGGCTGGCGTCAAAGTTGTCCTGGATGGGGACCTGGGCCTGGCCTGGGGACGCCCTGAGCAGGGCGAAGACACAGCCCATCAGCAGCTTGCACAGCATCGTGGAGGACGGTTCAGCGGGACAGCTGCGGTGGCCTCTCCTGCCCAGCCTTTATGACCCCCAAATGCCCTGGGGTGGCTGGCCTGCTGGCCTGGGACCAAGCCCACTGCGATTAGGCTCCGATTAGGCTCCGATCGGGTTGCGCCCTGCAGCAGCCTGGCCGAGGTGTCCACCGAACCCCGCCCACCCCGGTGGCACTTCCTCCTGATACTTTCAGACCCTTCGATGCAGGGGGAGGAGAATTTTGGCAGGCTCTCTGGGATGTCTGCCCCATGATCTCAGCTCAGACATACCCCCCGATCCCCCTCCTCCAGGAAGCCTGCCAAGAAGCTCACCATCACCTCTGAGCCTCGCAACTCTGGGTGGTCTGCCGGGGCAGGGGCCTGGTGGGCGGGATGCAGTGGGTTTGCACACTGGGTGGCTGGAGGGCTCGGGGCAGGGCTTGGAATCTTGCGGGCAGCGGGAGACGCGGGGCAAGGCTGGTCAGGGAGACCGTGCTCCGGGGCCCAGGGGTGACTCTGGTGCCAGGGGTCTGGTGAAAGGGCGGGTCCGGAGCACGGGGGACAGGGGGCACCACGGTAGCCAGAGGGAATGCGAGGGTGTCCGGTCGTCAGCCCACTCAGTCCGTCCCAGTCTGAGTGTACTAACCCCACACTTCAAAAACCCAGCGGATGCAAAGCTCCCCTGGGCCTCAGGCCTCTCTCGACTTGGGGTAAGGGGGCAGGCCTGGGCACCTGCCCAGGGATTAGGAGGCGACTGGGCCCCAGCCCAGAACCAGCTGGCTGGAGGGGCAGCTTGCGGGAGTGTGGCTGGAGGGGGTGTGGCGCGGTCAGAGCCTGGCGTGCACTGGGGGAGGGCCGCATGGTGGGCTCCTCTGCTGTCCTGACTTCAGACCCGCCCCACCAGGAGCGAACACTAGCGGGCCCTTGCCCATCCCTCGGGGATGTCACGAAGAGCCAACCTCAGAGACTTTCCAGGGGGGAAGGGAAAACAGGCCCAAAGTGAGTGGGGTGTATTTAGGTCCCCAGGGAGCTGGCCAGAGCCAGGCCGTGGGCAGTGAGGACCGCAGGACAGACAGGCAAGAGCTGGACTACTGATTTGCTTCCGGGGTTTATTCTCAGAGCCAGGAGAAAGCCTGAGGGGGCAGAGGTGGGGGCAGGGAGGAGCCAGGGCTGGGGACTTGGGGGTCTTGGAGGTAAGAGCAGAGCAGGGCACGATGGCCAGGTCCTGGGGGCCGGGGTCACCTGGCAGAGAAAGCAGGACCAGTGGGTGGGGCAGGCAACACCACCCCTCCTGGCCCAGAGTCCCCAGAGTCCTCCGGGCTCCAGGCCACAGAGGAGTGAGCCCCTCCAGGACCCTCCCTTCCCATAGACCCCACGGGTTCCTATTTCAGCCTCCAGCTCCTCTTACAGGAATCTCGTGAACCCCAGTGGAGCTCCTCCCCCTGGGACCACCCTGGCACGGTGGGGTGGGTGTTGGCAGGTGTGAGTGGGGACTGCTGGGTGAAGCCAGCCCGCAACCCTACACTCACCTACTTGTGCTCCTCCATGCATTTATCTGCCAAGAAAGAGCCCCGGGAACTGTGGTCAGCGCCCCAGGCCTCGGCCACTTTCACCACCTGGGCTGCCTGCCCCTCTCTGCAGCCCTGGAGAGCTGGTCTAGTGGAGCCCCCCAAAACTGCAAAGTCCACCACTCTGTCACTCTCTCCCCTCCTCCAAACACAAAGAAGGTTCTGTCCCCATCTGGGCCCGGAGCAGACTGCCTGCCTCAGGGAAGCCCCAGGCCCTGAGCCCCTGGGTGCTCCTGCAGCACCCCACCCCCCCCGGTTCTGTTCCAGCGCCCCCCACCCCCGGGCTGGGGACCCTGTGCCTGAGGGCTGATCAGGGGCCTGGAACACCGGCACTTGGTGAAACTGGGGAGGTGGGAGGGGGTGTTCCTGGAAACGGAGTACCTTCCTGTGCCCCGCCCAGGGGCTGCTGGCCAAGGTCTTGGGGTGAGAACAGACTGCCCCCACTCCTGAGGCCGCAGTGTGCCGGTCAGTGGTCAGTGGGCGGTCTGGCCGGATGCACCGCACCCCTCAGCCTCCCCTGAATCAGGACACTGTCTGCCTCACATCTGACCTTAATCCCCTCCCCATCAGATTAGCAGCCCCCCCTCACCGGTCTGTGGCAGGAAGACAATGGCATCCTCTGTGAAGCCCTGGGTCTTGGCAAAGGTGGTGAATTTCTCCTTTATCTCGGCCCTCGGGGTCTGGGTGCGGCCTGGGGCAGGAAGGAGAAGCCTCCGGCCTCAGCTGGGGGAGGTCTCGGCTGCCCCCACCTCCGCAGCTTGGGGGCCCCCCTGGAGCCCCCCATCTCAGGCCAGACCGAGTCCCTGGTGGGGGGTGCGTACTGTAGAGAGTGGCCATGTGGAAGTCCTGGCCGAGGCCCTTGGTGCCCGTGGTGTAGAGAAGCGCGTACTCGTCGTAGTCGGTCATTGCCACCCACACGTCGTGGGTGCTGCCCCAGTCTGGGAATCCGCGAGAGAAGCCCAGTTGGGGACCCTGTCCCCAGAACTCCGGCCCACCTCTGTCTGGGAAGGGGTGCTCTCTCCCTGGGCTCGCTGTGGGACGGAGCCAGGGGTGACACCCTCCCCCAGTGAGACAGGCGGCCAGCCCCAGCTTCCTGCCTGCACCGCCCCTGAACTCTGCAGGGCCCAGGGTCTTCAAACCAGAAGTCCTGGGGGACAGCAGACACACAGGACCAGAACATTAGGGGTTCATGGTGCAGCCACAAACCCCTCGGCCAGAACCCGGAAGAGGAAAGATTTCCCAGTGGGAAGCCATCCCCAAGGAAGGGGGTAAATGGTGGGGTGGGCAGTGAAGAGGCCCCTGGCCCCACTCCTGGGCTGGACGACCGTGGAGAGGAGTGGCCTGCCCTGTGTGTGCTCTGCCTGAGGCAATACCATTATGGGGGGGCAAGGAGGGGCCTGGAGGTCAGCTCCAAAGCAGATCCAGTGCCCAAGAGAGAGGGTTCGTGGTCCCCCACCCCTGAGCCTGGGGCGGGTCCGGGCCAGACCGCGGACTAGCTGACCCCGGTGGAGTGGCCACCAGCCCGCCTCATGGACTGCTGGGGCAGGCGGGTCTCCCCGGCCCAGGGCCGGCCCGGGGGTATCTCTAGAGGGGCCCCACTCACGGGGACTGGTATAGCTGTAGCAGCCCGGGGGTCCCGCCGGCCGCAGCAGCAGGGTCCGCGTCTCACACTGCTCTTTCCTGTGGGCAGGCCACCGAAGGGGTCAGGGGTCAGGCCAAGGGCTGTCCCTGGGCCGTGGCCATGGGGCGGGGAGCTCTGGGCCCCAGAAGCCCGGCCCGGCGCACCTGAGGAAGGTGGAGGTGAGGTTGAGGCCTCCGTCTGCGCTCGGGGCCACCACGGACACGCACACGGACAGCACCTTCTTCTTCTCCCGAAACCAGCTCGAGTTGGAGGCGAGGCCCGAGGTGAACCAGCGCCCCAGGAACTGCGGCGAACGGACCCCACCCGGGTCGGCCAGGACCCTCCGGGGCGGACCTGGGTGGGGGGCGGCCCCGCCCCTCCCCCCGCCTCCAGCCGCGCCCCGCCCCGCGCCCCGGAGGCCCAGCTGCTTCGGTGGCGGGAGCGGGCGGCAGAGGGCGCCCGGGCCGTCCCTAGAGGGGTTGGGGCGGCCTTGGCTGCCCGGGCCGACCGCAGGGCGCCTGCGACGCTCGGGAAGGGGCGCGGGGCGGGGCGCGCGGGCGGGAGGACCGACTGAGCGTGTGCCGGCGGCCCTGCGCGCCCTCGGGTCTCCGGGCCATCCCGGTGGGCCCTCCCCGTCGGCGCTCGAGCACCATGTGTCCTGGGACCCAGGTGTGGTACGTGTGCGTGTTTTCCCCTGGGCGTCGTGAGCTTAGAGGAGGGACCGTGGTTGGATGGCGCAGGCACGCGTTCGGCCCGCGTGTCCGCGCGTGCCGTGTGCGCGCTCACGGAAGCAGGTGCTTCCCTGCCGGTCGGGTTACAGCGGCTCCGCTCTCTCCGTTAGCGAATTGCCGCAGGCCCGGGACGGGGGTGATTGTGGTCAGACTCCTCCTTCCGCTCAGCTCCCCTCTTCCCAGGAAGACAACTCGGCCCCAGAGAGCTCCCCCCTCCCCTGACAGGGCCCTGTGCTGCCTGGGGGACTGGGCAGGGGAGCCCCTCACCTTGTCCTGTTGGAAGTTGGGCTGCAGGGAGACCTGGGCCTGGGCCCCCGTCTGCAGGACTCCCAGGACCCCCAGCAGGACCAGCCCCATCCACAGCGTGTGCAGAGCGGCCATTGTCCTGGAGCTGAGTGTGTGACCAGGGCCTGTGATGCCAGCAGTGCAGGCAGAGGGAGGGAGGCCGGCAGGAGGAGCAGAGGCCACCGGAGAGACCCCTATTTATGGGCCTGCCTTGGCCTCCACCCAGGGCCCAAGGACAGCCCACTGGAGGCTCGTGATGTGGGGGAGGACAGAGCGGTGGAGCCCAGCTGCAGCCTCGCCCCCCACAGGGCTGCTTATGTCAGAGGCTCTGACTGGACTGCCTGGGCCCCGCCACCTGCGGCGGAGTGAGGGCAGAGGCTGTGCAGAGGCCGCAGGGCTGGTCCTCTCCCCAGTCCGAGAGGCAGCCCGGCAGCCTGGATGGGGGCAGGGGGCATGTGCCTTGGCGCGGCCTTGCCTGGGACCTCTGATCCCTTCTTTCCTGGGGCTGGGACCCCCTCACACAAGCCCTACCATCATTCTCTCTCCAAGCCCAGGGACCCTGGGAGGGGATTTGCACTGTCTGGGTTTGGTCCTGAAAGGCCCAGCAGGCTGGATGGTCATGGCAGAGTTGGGCCACGGTAACCAGGGTAACCAGATCTGCCCTGGAAGTGGGGCCCGAAGGCCAGGCGTGCTGGGCACAGCTTCCCCCACAGCCAGCTGCTGGGGCACCCTTCTCAGCCGCGGGCCCCCCTGGCCTTGGGCACAGGCCCACCCTTTGTGTGTGGTTCCAGCTACACTGGTCCCGCCCCGCAGTCTGGCCCAGGAGCAGCATGTGGGACTCAGGCTGTTTCTTGGTCCATACGCTGAGACGGGGACTGCTCACAGTGCCTCCTGCCATCAGAGGACTCGGGGTTACCCCTGGCCTGGGAGGCCTTCCTTGGTGGACAGGCTGTCTCTGAGGTCCTGGGCCCTGTTCAGCTCTCACAGGTGTCACCTGTCCCTCCGCTTCAGCCCGAGGTCATCCCAGGCCAGTGGGGCCTCAGCTAAGGGCTGACCCCTGTGAGCTGGAGAGGTGTGAGTATCCTGGGGGAGGCCAGGAGCCTGGGCTCTGACCCTGGGAGGGAAAATGAAGCAGGGGAAAGGGTTCCAGCTGTGGGGCGCAGACACAGAGGGGCTCTAGCTATGGTCAATGAGGGGACAGGAGCCGGCCATCTCCAGACAGACCCAGCCCATTCGGGGGGGTGCAGTCTTCTGCCCAGAAGCCGGATTCTTGGCAGGGCCGGCCTCTGGCTTTGGAGAGGCCACAGGGCTGTTCAGAAATGATCAGGGGGGAGGCATGGGGTCAGGTCAGCTCCCCGAATGGGACCAGCGTGGGCGCTGTCACCCACCTTGTGGGGGCAGGAGGGTGGGTACCAGGTCCACAGGGGTCCTGGCAAGGTGGGGACATCTGCACCTCAGCCCCCACAGGCTTCCTGGCCCCGGCCAGACCCTTGCTATGTGGCCACTGCCGGTGGCTGATCCTGTCCTGCCGGGGCCGGCCCTTCCCCCTTTCTGAGGTGGGATCTCAGAAATCCCAGCACAACAGGTGTGGCGGTTCTGTGGGAAGGGCTGAGAGTGGGCGGCTGGGAGGGGTTGGGCAACCGCTGGTCTGGACCCGGCCTCTTCTTCCCTTGGCACTTCTGCAGCCCTGACATCCAGGCCAGGGACGTGAGGCCCCCTCCCCAGTGGCCTGGGGCTAGGGGAGCACAGACTAGGGGAGCACAGACGGAAGCACCGTGGGGCTCCATCAGCAGGGCGCCATCCCCCCCCCACCGTGGAGGGTCTCCTGCTTCTTCATGGTGCTGGGGGGGCAGGGGGCTGTTGGCTTCCTGGGCAGAAGCCAATGGGGTGGGGTGGAGAGAGACAGGAGACACCTAAGAAAAAGATGGGAGTAAGGGAAGGTGGTGGTGCAGGGGAGGGGGTGGTGGTGCGGGGGG
>NC_048224.1:59892433-59937516 GCF_002007445.2 Ailuropoda melanoleuca | reverse complement strand
GCGGGGGGGGGAGGGGAGTGGTGGTGCAGGGGAGGGGGCAGAGGCAGGCCCGAGACTCCCACCCCTCCACCCTGGCCTCCTGGCAGCCCCTGCTCCTCAGGTGTGATCCACGCCCTGGGCCGTGGGGTGACAGTCCAGCAGAACAGGCAGGAGTTGGGGGGGCTGACCCCAGGACCCTGCACTGCCCCTGGGCTGCCCAGGCACAGCCTGGCCCAGGAATAGATCTGGGAACTCCTTTCAGGGTGGGACGGGACCGGAAGAGGAACGTGGAGGAAGGCGTGGGGGACACGCCTGCACCCCCATGTGGGCACCAGGCTTCCTGCCCATTCACCGGCTGGCAGCCCTTTGGCCCGAGGGAGGCCTGTGGCTCTCTGAGTGGCTGGGCTGCAGGCCCCTTACCAGGCCAGGCCACCCGGAGACGAGGACAGCTCTGCCAGTGGTGAGCACACCCCGGGGCAAGGCAGTAAGGTGACCCAGGACGGTGGGACCAGGAGTGTGGGGAAGAGGTGACCCAGGACAGTGGGACCCTGGAGATATGGGCCTGAACAGCTCTCGTCTGGGCAGGCTGGGCTAACCCGCCAGGAGGGGCACTTGCTGCTGGACCCCTGGGGGTCCCATAGATCCTGGGGGTCAAGGTCCTCCTGAGGACGGAGTGGCTCCTGGGGGCCCCAGTGTCCGGCCCTCAGACCCAGCGCCAGGGACAAAGTCCCTCCTCCAGCATTCCCCCGGTGGGCAGAGGGCCAGGTGCCCCCCATGTCCCTTCTCCCCAGGGGGCCTCCAGCGGCGGGGCGGGGCAGACGCTGCAGTGTGGCTGAGGTCCAGAGTTCTGGGCGTGGGACGCAGTTGCTTGGTCCCCCTACGGCCCAGGTGGCCTTCAGTGAACACTGAGGAGTACAGGGCCTGAGCTCACACCCCTTCTCATGGAGGGCCCTGGGTCGGGGCGGGGCTGGCCGCTCTTCTCTTGGGTCCCTGCGGGTGGTGTGAGGGCTCCTGGACGGGCGTCTTCAGGTGCCTGGTCTCCCTGCCTGCATGGCCGCTGCCCCTCCAGGCCACCCAACAGCCACGGCTGGGGCAGCCACACGGACGGCTGAAGGAGCAGCTCCCTCCGACCAGGGTGACCTGGTTGGGCAGGGACAGGGTGATCCTGGCTAGTCTCGGGCTTCCTGAGCCTCGGCGTCCCCATCTGTGCAGAGGGAGTGAGGGTGCTCCCACCTCACAGGATGCGCGGGGTTCAGAGAGTGCGGCTCTCCTAGCTCTCAGGACAGACCCGCTCCTGGGAACCTCTCCGTGGCGGAGGGGCGGCTTCTGTCTACCTCCAGGCAGGGCTGGGCTGAGGCTGGGGCTCCGGGCCCCTCCCTCCCCTCTGCTCCGGACCCTCTCAGGCCCTTACTCGTTCTTTCCTGAAGGGGAGGACAGCAGAGGTGAGCAGAGGTGGGGCAGGTGGAAGCCTGGGCCTGGCCCCGCCAGAGGGCCTGAGGCTCGGTTTCGGGGCTCAGGAAATAGGTGCCCCGGGATCTGTTGGGCCAGCAGGTAGAGGAAGAGGCACAGTGATTCATCTGAGGTCGCGTCCAGGTAGGGTCTGGCCTTGTCACCTTGTCAGCCCCTTCCTCTGCCCCCCCCCCGACTGTGCATTATGGAGGACGGGGAGGCGGGAGGGGACATCCAGGAGCCGTCCCTCCCTCCCTCCCTCCCTCCCTCCCGCAGTCACAGGACTCCCCCTGCTCTCTCTGTGCCCCCCCCCCCATTCACTCTGCTCTGAGCGGGGCCTGTGTGGTCAGCAGCTCTGAGCTGGGCCTTCTCTACAGCAGGGGCCCTGCTCAGCTGATGCGGGGATGGGGGATGGGGATGCGTCCATGCTGGATGCCTGCGGTGGTGAGGCAGCTCCTGGCCCCCCCGCGGGCAGACCACGTGCTGCTTCGTGGCTCTCAGAGGGACGGGGTGGGGGTGGCTGACAGTGCGTGTTCCTGACCCGTGAGGGCAGGGCGCCTGCTTTGAGCCCAGGGCACAGATGATGGTTCCATGCCAGGACCTGGTGCAGGGAGAGACCCCCACCTTAGGTCAGGCCTTCCCCGCCTCCAGGCCCATGGCAGCATCCAGATAGCTCTGGACGCATGGCCTTCTGTGGGCCCCGCGGGCGGAGACCGTGCCGGGGGCGTGAAGCACAGATACGGCCAAGCAGAGCCGAGGTTAGGGCCCCGCAGCCCAGGAGTGAGGCTGACGATGGGCGTCTGCCCGAGGACGGTCGGAGGGCGGGAAGGCGCTCGGGACTGCAGCTGCTTTGGGCCATGGGGATGTCAGGAGTTGGCCTCATCTTTGAGAGGTCATCGAGGCCATTCCCCTGCCTCTGGCCTGCCCGGTCGGATACGAGCCCGGGGCCCAGGCCTAGGCTTGATCTCATCCTGGGGGGTGGGGGGCCGGGCAGTGTCCCTCACAGGTGGGTCCCCAGGGCTGAGGCTGTCCAGGTGCCTGGCGGCTCCTCGCTGGCCTGCGGCTGATGGTGGCCTCTATCCTCAGACGAGGGACCCACAGGGACCTGTGGACCCCACCCACCTTCTGCTTGGCCCTCGGCTCCCCCCCAGGCTGTGGGTAGGGGCTTGGAGGGAGCCCTGAGCTACTGGGCAGGGGGCAGCCACCGGACCCCACCCTCTCCCCTCAGGCCCTGCCCCCCACCCCCGGGCTCACCCCACCCCAAGATGCTCCTTCCTTGGAAGGTGTTGAGGAGACTGGGTGGTGGGTCCCCAAAGCATTGAAGTCGGGAGGAAGCAGTGCCCTGGGTCAGGGAGAAGCTGCTAGACAAAATATTCTGGAACGTGCCCTAAGCCGTACCCCTTCCCCTGAGCCCTCCCCAGACCTGCATCAGCTGCATCTCCGGGCTGTCCTGGGACAGAGGGCCGCCTTGTGCCGCTGGCCAGGGGCCACAGTTGGGGGCAGCGTGGTTAACGCCCCTGGGTGGGGCACTGGGACCCAAAGAGGGAGTGGGGTTGCTGGGTCTGCGGCGGCGTGAGAACATCAGGGCAGGTGCAGCAGGGGCTCAGAGCTCCTCCCCCTGCAAGAAATTCTCTATGCCCCTCCCCTCCCCGACTCCTAGGCCAGCCCAACGTCCAGGGCCACGCGGGGAAAGACAGCAGCCAGCTCGCCAGGTGTCGGCAGAGACAGGGCCCGTACAGGAGAGCCGTGGGAAGCGAGTCTTGCATGGTCTGGCCAGAAATCCAGAGCCGGGCTCGTGTGGGAGCACCTGAGTCCCGCTGCCTCCTGACATTGAAGAGCAGCTCTCCAGTGGGGTCCTGGGTGGGGCTGTGCCCCCCGGGCGAGGCCTCGTTTCAGACCCCGAGGGGACGAAAAGATGGTCATGATAAGCTGAGGCCACTCCGGCCAGCAGGAAGCCACGGCTGGAGGCTGCCCCGGGAAGCACGGAGGGCCCGCAGCAGGTCTGTCTCAGGAAGGGGTCTGGCAGGGCATGGAGGAGAGCAGCCGGCCCCCACCCTGTTCCCGCACGCCCCCCGCCTCCCATAGCCGTGACACTCAGCATCAGGGTGACCGGGGCAGATGGCTTCCAGAAGGATCCAGCCAGGCAGTGGGTGGTGGGGGCTGGAGCCTCCCCCGTCACCTGTGTGAGGGCTGGGGGCAGATCAACAGGTGGGCCTCCCCGGGTCACCATCAGCTGGCCTGGGTGCCCCTCTCCTCAAAGACCTGGAAGCCAGAGGACAGTTTTGGGCAGAGGCTTGCTCAGCCAGGGCCAGCGGAGTCTCCTGATTCTGGAAGTGTTCTTGGTTCTCTGACCTGGCCATGTCAGGCTGGCCCGGGCATCTACAGGCTCTCTTGGTCCCAGCAGAGGAAAGCAAGGCTGCCACTGGGGCCGAGGCCCTGAGTCCTTGGTCCTTGGCCTAAGCCTGCCCCTGAGGTGTGTGCTCCTGCCTTTCCCTGGGGGCCCATGGTGACTCCAAGGGGATGGGGGGCACAGCTCTGAGCAGGGCCAGCAACAGGGTGGGCACCAAGCGGGGCAGGGGGGCTCTGGGCCCTGTGGGGCTGGGCAGCGGGCACCCTGGTCACAGGCTCCCGTCTTGGCACCCCAGGAAGCCCGCCAGGTGACTGCATGACCCTGCTCCCCAGGCTGCTGGCTGGCCTCTGCTGGATGCCACCCATGACGGGCGTGTGTGGAGGTGGCTCTGTTGGTCCTGAGAGCCCAGCACAGCGCCCGGCCCTCAGCACGAAGGCCCCGGAGGGTTAAATGAGAGGAGAGGACCTCCCGCTCCGCCTCGGGCTAGAACCTGGGTGTTTGGGGAGCCGCCCACGGCCTGGCCTGCAGCCCTCACTCACCCCGTGGGTCATCTGGCGGTCATGCTGGCTCCTCCTGGCACCAAGTGTTTATTTCTGATGGGGGAGGAGTATGGGAACAGATGGGCCTCGGGGAACAGGGCACAACGAGGCCTTGATGGGCGGTGGGAACAGTCTCTCTGGAGGGAAAGGAACAGCCCAGTCTGATAGCCACTGGTCCTGGAGCTTGGAAGTCACTGGCCACTGTCTTCCGCGGCTGCCCTCTCCAGGTCACCCCCAGCCCAGCACCACGTAATCCCGGAGGCCATTGCTAGGGATGACCCTTCCTCCCCTTCCGTGCACCTGCCCCCCAAGGGGGCGCCCTGGCCTCTGGCTAGTCCCTGCTGGAGACCCTGAGCCCATGTAGCCGTGCCCTGTCCGGGGGCCAGCTGGGCTCCCACCCTGGATGGAGATGGGCCTGGGATTGTGACTGGCTGTCATGGAGGGCACCTGGGAAGGGACGCCAGTGGGCCCAGGAGACCCAGGTTGGGTCTGTTCCAGTAGTAAAGAGACGGGACGGGGGGGGACGGGGGAGATCCCCCACCCCCAGGTTTAGAGAGGGCCAGTTAGCGGGTCTGCAGGGGCCGGGGGGGGCAGAGGCTGGGAATGCCCGCTTTCTTGGCTGAGTGGGCACGGGGCGTATGAGGCGGAAAGAGGGCAGCAGGAGCCGCACCAGGTGGGGCCCAGGCTTGGCTGTGCACCCGGGCCTGGAGCCAGGAGAGCCGAGGTCACAGCTGGTGATAGAATCAGGACAGAGAATGGGCAACTGGAGCCATGGTGGGGCCCAGGGGAGGCTGGCCACTGGGGTCAGAGGCCAAGGGAGGTCACAGATGCCGAGGCCTGGAATCGGGCTTCTGGACTAGCAGGACACAGGCTGTGCCCACTCCCAGAGAGAGGCTTGTCCTTTCCTGCGTGAGAGCGCTGGTCGCGGAGCGCAGCTGTCCCAGAGCAACCGGGACAGCCGTGCCTGGGACTTCGCCTGGCCATGGGGGAGGGAGGTTCAGCCCCAGATGAGCCCGGGCCAGAAGAGGGGTTAGGATGGGTTGGGAGGGGTGAGGCTGGGACGTGAGCGGCAATAGGGGCCACACTGGCCGGACTGGGCCGGGGACCCCAAGTGAGCCTGGGTTTGCATGGCTGAGATCTGAGCTGGGGGCTCTGTCCAGCTCAGCCCCAGCTGGGCCCCTCAGCCCCAAGGTCCCTAGGCATCAGGCGGGGCTGTGCTTGGAAGGGCCACTGACTGTTGGGGTTTCTGGCTGGAAGGATTCGGGAAGAGGCTGTGTGGACACCCCAGGGGGTGTGTGGGGCAGTCATCCTGCCCGAGCCTGGCCAGACACAGGGGGAGAGGTTTGCCCGGTGGCGAGGGGCTGCGTCATGGGGCTTCTCCCTTGATTCGGCAAAGAGTGAACTGCCCCACGCTGGGCGGGCAGCTGCCGAGTAGGGCTCTGCGAGGTGGCAGGCTCATGTGCGTCCACGGCCAGGGGTGGGTGCCCTGTGGGTGGGGTTGAGGCTCTGAAGGCCCAGACCCAGGCTTGTGACGAGCCCTTGAACTGCTGCCCACAGCAGCCAGACTTGGAGAGGATGGGATGGAGGGGCCGGGGGAGGGGTGGGGGGATGGTGCTGTTTCTGCAGCAGCAGGGTGGGGACTGAGGAGAGAGGCCAGCCACTGCCAAAGTCACCTGTCCATGCCAGACCCAGGGCAACCTCCCCAGCCTCCGGCTCTTGCTGGGTCGTCGGTACTGCTGGGGGGTGCTCCTGGGCCCGGGCTCCCCGGGGCAGGGTGGGCTCTGCCCAACCCCAGCCCCCTGCAGTTTAGGCCTGGTGGGCAGCACCCACGGGAGGGCAAACGGGAAGGTCACGATGTCCTTCCAGCACTTAGGAGCTGGACACAGACCATGGCCTCAAGGTCATGGTCTCTGTGTGGGGACAGCAGCAGTTGCCGGAGGCTGGCATCTCTCCGAGCCCAGGTGGAAGGAGACCTCCATCTCTGCCAAGACGGGGTCCCTCCTTCCCTTGTCCCGGGCTCAGGCCCCAGCCTCTACCTAGGGGTGGGGGTGCTGTGCCCTGCCTCACTCTGTCCCCTCCCCATCCCCAGAAGTAAACAGGTCTGCCAGGGGTCAGGGCTCTGAGCATCTTTATCTGCAAAACCAGCACCCGGGGTAAGGAAAAGGTCTGCATCCCCCCCTCCTGTTCCTGTGCCCACACCGCCTGCGCTCTGTCCTGGCCGCTCTCCACCCCTCCCCCCAGCTCAGCTCGGCCGCAGCCCCGAGTGGGCACGGACTTAGCCATCCCCAGATGGCTCTAGGCAGGGGCCTCATGGGCGCCCTTGGCCCCAGGGTGGGGGCAGCCCCCTGCACCTGGAGCAGCCCTGCCGAGTCTGCCAGGGGAAGGGCCAGGCCAGCGGGGCCCAGGCAGTGATGGACGCCATGCTCAAGGGTCCCATTTGCGAGGTGCCTCTCAGCCCCTGAGGGCTTTCTGGGAGGTGAGGCCCAAAGCAGGCCCCAGAGATGCAGGGGAAGCCATGTGTGTGCTGAAGAGACAAGAGACAGGGCTGTCATACCCCCGTCCCAAACCCCAAAGTGGAGTCCACATCCAGGGACAGCCCCAGGCCTCCTCCCAGCTTCCCCAGCCACCAGCCCCAGGAATAGCTGTGGCCCTCCCCCATGGGGACAGAGCCAGGGGACCCTGCTGACATGCAAAGATGCTCCAGGGACATCTGCTGTCCAGGGTCTCAGAGGGCCAGCAACCAATAGGGTGGAAAAAACCCAACTCCCAGTTAATCCACACAAACCCAAGAAATAAAATAACTTCCTTCAAAACAAAATAGCTTTCTGCCAGAGCATTCCTGCCTGATAGAGGCCATGCATCCCACAGGGAGACCTTTCAGAGGAAACACAAAAGAGACGGTGTGTTCCAGAACAGAGTGATGGAGCGTGCACCTGCACACGTGTGCCTGTGTGTACGTGTGCATGCGTGCGTGTCCATGTGTGTACTTGTGTGTGCACGTGCATATGTGTACTTGTGTGTGTGTGTGTCCCCCTGTGTGTGTGTGTGTGCATGCATGCAGTAGAGACGGTGTTTCAATGAAACCCCCCCCCCCAATAGCCTAGGAACCTTAGCTTCCTTGCCAGGGAAGGGAGGTGTGCGGTCAGAACCCCCACTCAAGGTCCTCAGGTCATGGTGCCCAGGCCTGTCTGTCCCCAGGCTGGTCCCATGGTGGTGGAACCAACAGCCTCCTCCCCAAGCCTCACTCCCATCTCCAGTCCGCCTGGAGGACGTCAGAGGTGGTCTCCAGATGGCTGCCTGGAGAGGGGCCCCTGGGTGAGCCCCTGGCCTCCCAGAAGACTGTGGGTAGTGGGGGATGCTGGACACCCTGACATCCAGCCCTGGGACAGTGCAGACTGCGCTTCTGCCGCGGGGCACCCCGGCTTCGAAAGCCTTCTCTGGTGAGCCCAGCGTCAAGGAAGGAAGGGGTGTGATCACTCTGGGGGGCTCTGGAGTGCTTGGCAGGGAAGGCTGGCGAGGCTCTTCACACTCCCAGGGTCTGCGCCTTCCCCCAGCAACCAGTCAGCTCACATGGGGGCGTGCTGGGGGAGTGTGGCCTGCCAGCACCGAATGTCCCCTCCGCGCTGGGGCCTAATCCCTTCAGCCCCACTGCGTGGTGTGTCAGAGGGCCCTGTGGAGGGGGCAGCTCGGGCCTGGAGGCCTCATTCAGCCCCTGTTCCTGGGAACCTGCCCCTTCTCAGAGCACCCCACATACAAGCTTCAGCCCCTCCTCTTCCCAGCAGAGGGGTCTCAGACCCACAGAAAAGTGGACACCCGGGAAGGAGGTCCCAGTCCTTCCCCACACCCCAGGATGAACCCTACTGAAGGCCTGCTTCCCCATCATCACCCTGCCACGCCCAGACTGGGGTGGCCCAGGCAACACTCAGGATCCTGTCTGTGGCGCCATCGCCTTGGGGTCCCTGGAGCTTCACTGTGTGCGTCCATGAGGTGACACGGGGAATCAGCAACCAGCCCCAAGATGCTCCCCGTGTGGGGGTGCTGGGGGAGATGCTTCCCCAGTGCCCAGAGCAGGCACCTCAGGGGCTAGACACAGGGGTGCAGGGCAGGGGCAGGGTGAGATGGGCTCCAGCCAGCTCTGCACCTACAGGTTCGATCCCTCAGGCTGCGCACTCAGACCCCTACACTGTGCATGGACCCACCGCCTACCTGCTCCCTCCCTTCCTCCTCCAGGAAACAGGCCGGCCGGGTTGCTCTGGAAGCCCCCAGGGTGCTACTCCCGGGCCCAGCAGGCCCAGACGGTACCAGCGCTCCTGGGCAGAATAAAGAGACTTGCCCCAGCAGGCATGGGACCCAGAGCAGGGGCCAGTTGCACGATCCAGCCAGCAACCCTGCCAGGCACCACTGCCACCCTGTCCTGGGCCAGTGTTCCCGGACGAGCCCTGCCTGATCTTCCCTCCACGCAGCCCCCATCCCTGAGGCATCTAAAAATGTCCGGTCCCTGCGGCCCAGTTCCCAGGCTCTCTCCTCGGTGATGCCCCTCCACCCTTGCCCTGCAGTTGAGCCTGTGCCCCCACGCCCACCCCCACTCCAGTGCCCCAGCGTGGACTGCTATTTACTGAGGGAGGTGTATGAAACTCTCTGCAACAATGGCAGATTCATCTCTCTCCTCATCGTTCCATTTTTTGCTTTGGTTATTCTGAGGCCATATTATTAGTTGCATACAAATTTAAAATTCTTGTGTGTTCTTGATGGATTGACTCTGCTATCATTATGAAATAACATAGCATTTCTGTACCCTCATGTCTTAAATGTTTCTCTTCTAAAATAGCATATGATAGATTCTTTAAAAAATCTTGTCTGATCAGCTTTTTCTTTTAAGACATATATTTAGTTAACTTTAGTAAATATAATCATATGTTGGGGTTTCAATGTACCGTCTTATTTTGTGCTTTTTATTTCTCCCACCTGTTCTCACCTTCTTGACACTTCTTCTGGATTTCTTTCTCATCGATTCAGTATTTCGCTTCTGTTGATGTAGGGTGTTGTGTGTGTGTAGGCGTGCATATACGTGTGTTACGCACATATTCTTCAGTGGTTATGGCCAATGTTGCAGTGCACAGCTTTAATTCGACAAAGTCACATGGACACCTTTCCCTCCTTCCAAACAACGCCATTTTCGTCTTGTTTTAGAACTCACACATTTAATCCTCTAAACATTATTGTTGTTTTATGGGGCCAAGATTGAGTTTCAAATGATCGACCTGCTTACTGCCTTCTGTGCACTTTGTTCCCACTGGAACTTGGGCCTCGGATCTGGGGCACTTTATTCTCCCCTGAAGCACTTCCTTGAGGGTTTTCTTTAGGGCGTATCTCTCTCTTTTTTTAAAGATTTTATTTATTCATATGAGGGGAGAGAGAAAGAGAGCATAAGCTGTGAGGGAGGAACAGAGGGAGAAGCAGAGTCCCCGCTGAGCTCAGAGCCCGATTCGGGGCTCGATTCCACGACCCTGGGATCACGTCCTGAGCTGAATCCAGGAGTCGGGCACTTAACCCACTGAGCCCCCGGGTGGCCCATTTACAGAGCCTCTCTTGGTGACATATTCTCTGTTCTCAGAACCACTCCAGGCTGGAGCTTTACCTGCAAGAGGGGCAGTGTGGGTCCAGAAGTGAATGGGGGCATCTGAGGGGCTCAGGGGACTGTCTGACTTTGATCTCAGCTCAGGTCTTGATCTCAGGGTCGTGAATTCAAGCCCCATGTTGGGCTCCGTGCTGGGCCTACTAAAAAAAATAAAAAATGAAGAAGTGGTTGCAGCCGTCCCTGGGGCTGAGAGTAACCTGGGGAGGGGTGGCCTCGGGCCTGGAGGAGACACGAGAGGCCACACGCCGTGCAATCCCAAATCAGGCCAAACGCCTCCGCGGAGACGGAACTCGATCTCTGGCTGCCGGGGCAGAAGGTGGCGAGCACCAGGTGCAAGTGGTCACCAAGGAGCTCTCTGGGATGATGGAATGTTCTGCACCTGGAGTGAGTTCTGTTTGCGCAGGTGTCTACATTTCTCCCAACTCATCAAAGCAGGCAATGAAATCGCGTCCATTTTAGTGCATGTCAAATCTAAGCTCACATTTTATTTTTATTTTTTTAAGATTTATTTATTTATTTATTTAAGAGAGCACAAGCAGGGGGAGAAGCAGACTCCCCGTGGAGCAGGGAGCCCAACATGGGGCTCGATCCCAGGACCCTGGGACCACGACCGGAGCCAAAGACAGATGCTTCACTGGCTGAGCCACCCAGGTGCCCCCCAAGTTCATATTTTAGAAATAAAGACTAAGGACTTTTCAGACAAATAAAATCCAAAGGAATTAATTACCAACAGATCTGCGATTAAACAAAGATATGAAAGGACACTTTTTAGCCAGAAGGAAAACATGCTGATGGGCGCAGGACAGTGTAGGAGGGATTGCAGAGCTGAGCAAGGCCGGATGTGGGACAGGCCCTGGGGACCGTGGTCTTGGTCACCCTCAGTACATCTTGTAGGGTGTGAAACACAGAATTAAAATACGTGACAGAAATAGAACAAAATCTCAGAGGGTATGAGGGGCGCCGGGCGGCTCAGTAGGTGAAGCGTCTGCCTTCGGCTCAGGTCATGGTTCCGGGGTCCTGGGATCGAGCCCCGCGTCGGGTCCCTGCTCAGCGGGGAGCCTGCTTCTCCCTCTGCCCCTCCCCCCGCTTGTCCTCTCTCTCTCTCTCTCTCTCTCTCGCAAATGAATAAATAAAATCTTTTAAAAAACTCAGAGGGTATAAATGGAACTAAAGTGTTGTAAATAATTACATTGCCCAGAGACGGTGAGCATGTTCCTTTATATTCGACATTAATAACTCAAGGGTGACCTCGTGACCTCCAGGCTAACACAAAACGAACAGCACAAAGACAGCAAGGTCGTGAGGGCGTCTGGATGCCTCCGTCGGCTCAGTGTCCCACTCCGGAGTTTGGCTCAGGATGACCTCAGGGTCGTGCGACGGAGCCCCACATCGGGCTCTGTGCTGAGCGCGGAGCCTGCTTGAGACTCTCCCTCTCCCTCTGCCCCTCCCCCCCTCTAAAAAGAATAAGGTCTTGAAGAGAGATCTGAACACTCGTGTTCGCAGCAGCATTATTCACAACAGCCAAGGGGTGGGAGCAAACCAAGCATCTACTGACAGGTGAATGGATAAATGAGACGTGGTCCATCCACACCATGGAATATCACTCAGCCTTAGAAAGGAAGGAATCCTGACAACGTGGATGGAGCTGGAGGACATGGTGCTGAGTGAGGTCAGCCCGGCGCAGAGGGACCCATTCTGTATGAGTGGAAACTCTCAGGAGGCCAGAGGAGTCGGACCCACAGATCGGGGGCGGGGGGGGGGGCGCTGGGAACAGGGTTTAATGCAGAGTCCAGCCTGGGAAGATGAACGAGTTCCGGGGACAGATGGAGAGGACGGCTGCACAGCAGTGTGAATGCGCTTGATGCCGTGGAAGTGGATACTTAAAGAGGGTTTAAAAAAACCCAACAAAGTAATAGTTACAAGTTAATAAAGAGAGAACATGATGTAATAAAGAAATTAGTCCAACAGGTGTGGCCCTGTCTTCAGACCAGGGGACCCAGCTCACTTTCTGGTGGCCCCAAGGGTGCCCAGGCCTGTCCGGCACCCAGGCTGGTCCCACAGTGGCCTGAGCCCACAGCTGCTCTCTCCCAGAGCTCGACAGCTGTCCCTCCTGCCCTTGCCGCCCTGCTTGTCCCCATCACGCACAGTCAAGCCCCCAGCAGGCTCAGGTGCAGACATGGGGCCCCAAAGGTTTCCTTGGCCTTGCTGGTCATCCCTCCCAGGAGGCCGCTGTCCCTGGAATGGACCCCCAGAGGCTGGGGAGGGCTCCCCTGCAGCGGGCCAGTTTCTCAGTCCGCCCAGACACAGTCCTGCCCTGTTCACCTTGCTGCCCTCAAGACCACAGCTGCGGTTTGGGCTGGGCTCAGGGACATCCACCCGGCCCCGATGAACTCGGCTAGAATCCCGCCTCAGAGGGTGGGGGGGACACAATCCATGGCCCTCACCCACACCTGCCCTGCCCATCACATGGCTGCAACACTCCCTGACCTGCAGGGGGGCTTGGGTGAGAGAAAGGGCAGACTGAGCCTCCCCAGAGGGTTGGGACCCAAGCAGGGGCACGACCTTGGAGTTGGTCCTCTGACATCAGGGGCCAGTCCCGCGCAACACCTGCTGGGGACCCGGGCCAGCTGGAGAGTGTCCAGGGCTCAGCTGGACCCACCTGTGTCCTTGGCCCCAGGGTCCAAGCCTTTTCCAGTTCACAGGATTTCTGCTTGTCTAGACCAGGGCGGAGAGGTTCCTGCAACACTGACCACTCCTAGGGATAGGCTGGTAACCGTGCCGCCTGGAACAAGGGGACAGGCGTCCAGCCAGACAGCACACCTGCTCTCATCAGGCTCAGAAAGAAGCTGCAGGGGGCGGGGGGGTGCTGAGGGGGTGTCCTGGGCAGCCAGCCAGGGGGCAGCTGTGGCAACACTCCGCCCAGCGGCTGCACGGACCCTACAGAGAGCTACATCATGCCCCTGGGCCTGCTGGGACCCACACCACCCCCTCAGTAGGGGTGACAGGGACCCTGCCCTCAGACGACAGGGCTGGGACAAGGGCTGGAGGTGGTCGGGGTGACCTGCCCTTCAGACTAGTAAACAGGCATCTTCTGTCCTTTTGTGGGAGCAGAGGCTGGGGTCACGTGCAGAGGTCTCAGTTTCCCTGGGTGGAGCCCTGCCTGCTCTCTGCTCAGCCCCGGCTCCATCCCCCCAGGGCCTGAGCGCTTGGCCCTGCCCAATCCAGCCATCCTTGGCCCTCTCTCCCACGGGTGGGCTCGGGTGCAGCCCCTGCCCCAAGGGGCCAGGGAAGGTGTGCCGTGAGGAGGAACACGGCAGGAAGGGCTATGGCTGGAGAAGGGCCAAAGGAGTTCTCTCCACCGGGGTGCTAGGGCAGCCGTCTCCTGACCCCAGATCTCCACGGCCCTGGCTGACTGGCCTCCGCCCCAGGTCGCTGCAGCTCGCCACCCTCTGGGGCCTGGAAGGCTCTCCCAGGACACAGCTCTGTGCCCCCAGACCAGGGGAAGCCCTAGGCACCCATCGATGTCATTGTCACAGTACAGGGCTTTGTGTGACCTTGGTGGGCAAGGCTGGGAGGAATGCATGACCCAGGCCATGGGGAGTCTTTGGGGAAGGGCCCCTCCCACCACCCAGGGCCGAAGCTGATGGTCAGGTGGGTGCCAGAGGGACTAAGCCTGGCCCAGAGCCGTGGACAGCCCACCTGCTTTTATCCCGGCCTGCCAACCTTGCCCCAAGGGAGAAATAGGCCCAGATTGGGGGGCCCACTCAGGCCAAAAAAATGCAACCTGGCACAGAGCAAGAGGTCTCTCTAGATGCTGATCTCTGGTGGGGCCAGCTTCCTGGCAGGCCCTGAGCTTGGCCTGCTGCCCCCCTGCTTGGAGCTCCATGGGGGCCAGGATCGGGGAAGTGGGGGGAGACTCCAGAGGGCTGGTCCTGTCTGGGGTAGGGCAGCCACCTCTCGGGCGTGCACAGACGGCTGGAGTCCCAGGTTGGGGCTCTCTGTACCTGAAGAATCCCTCCACCCAGTGGGGGTCAGGCCTAGGAAGCTTCCCCCCCTCCCCCGCACCAGCAGGAAGCCAGACCCGTCCCCTCTGCATCTAGGCCTGCGCCTCTTCTGGGGCCCCCGCTACACCCCCCATGGCAGCTTCAGGGCTCTGGGGGGGGGTGGAGAGGTAGACTCGTGAAGCTGGGGGCTGAGTGGGCAGGATGGAGGGGACCTGTCCTGGGACCAACAACAACCGGCAAAGACACACACACACACTCACACTCTCACACACTCACAGATGCACCCCGGGGACCCTGGAGGGTGAGGAGAGGCCAGCTGCAGGTGTGCGTGAGCTCAGACGGTCCTCCCTACTTCATGCCTCCCCTGCCCACCCCCAGGCATGATGGCTCACACTCCCCGACGACCTGACACCTTTATTCCATGCTGAGAGCAGAGCGAGGCCTTGGCTGGGGAGAAGCCGCGTCCACCCTCAGCACATATGGAGAGCAGGTGACCAATCTGATGGGGGAGATGGTCTCAGATGGAGGATGGAGCTGGGGAGGAGGCCAGAGGCCCAGGAGGGAGGAAGGGAGCCTGCGGGGCTGCAGGGGAAGGGGCTGCAGGGGAAGGGGCTGCAGGGGAAGGGGCTGGGCGGGGAGGCCAGCCAGGGACTGAGGACCACGCCCTCCACCGCCCTGCCCAGCCAGGCCCCCAGACTCAGTGTGGATGTGCGGGGTCCTGTGCTCACGCTTGTGAGCCCTGCGCACACATACTTCTCCCTGTGTGCACACGTGTGTGCATGGGTGTGTGCGTGGGGGCGTGTGCCCGCATGAGCACTGCATGGCTGCACGTGTGCACGTGCTTCACGCACGCCACCATGTGAACACGCGGTCATACATGTGTAAAGAGCCAGACGTGGGAAATGCTCCTGGAATGACAGGCGGTGGCCCAGGCCGGGTGGGGGGGCGGTGGGGGGGCAGGAAGGTGGCCTGGGACGGGGGGGGGCCCAGGTGGGGGCAGAGACCAAGGAGTTATGAGAACCCCCCCTTTGTGCTCAGGCTGAACTCTCTGGGGTTGCCGGGACCCTCCAGATAAACCCTGCACACAGGCCACGCTCCCCTACCGGGCTGCCACAGGGCTTTCGAGGCCCAGGGGCGGGTCCCGTGCTGGGTGCAGACCCCGCCGCTGCCCGAAGGCCGTTACCTGACAGGTCTGGGAAGACGATGTTGTCATCCGACAGGCCCAGAGCTCTGACCAGGCAGACAAACTTGTCCAGCGCCTGGGTCGGAATCATCCACATCCTGCCTGGGGCCAGTGAGCACAGCGTGGCCTTAGCCACGGAGGGCGAGTGGGCAGTGCTGGGCGGTGCTGGGCACCCTCCCCTCCCCCTCCTGCTCCCACCAGCTCGACCGTGGCCACTGGGCCGGGGACTCACATAGCAGGTTGACCCTGAGGACGCTCTGGCCACCTGACTGTCTCCTGAACAGCATCAGAGCAAACATGCTGTAGTCAGTGTCGTACACCAGGATCTCCTCGGGCTCTGCCCGGATACAGGGGTGGTGCCGCGGCAGCGTGAGGGGCGTTCCCACCGGCGCCCTCCCCACGCCACCCTCCTTGCCTCCCCGCGGTCACCCTCTCACCCTCACTGCTGTCCACCGAGAACGCGCCAGGCCGCGCCGCCGGAATCAGCACGTAAGACCAGGTGATGCAGCGGTGGCCCCTGCGGGAGCAGGTGAACAGAAGAGAGAGGTTCTGGAGCCCGGCCAGACCTCTGGTTTCCTTCTCTCTCCCAGGGGCTGGCCCCGAAGTGGGCCCCATGAGAATTCAGGTGTTTGGAGGATGCATCTGTCAGAAGCCACGGGCACAGCCCAGCAGATGGGAGCTTTGCTGCCCTCCCAGGGAGGGGTGTCCCTCCTGGAGGAGCGAGGTGTGAGCTCTCCCCACACCGTGCACGTCCCCTTGAAGCCTCTGCCCAGCCCACCCATTGGCTGCTCGTCCTCGGCCTGGAACAGGGCCCCCAATGTGTGTGCATGTGCAGTGGTGAGAAAAAGGTGTTTTCTGGCCGCAGTGTCCCCTCTGGGGGTCTTGAGTGGGCCCAGCTGGGCATCGTGGCTGGTGCCCCTAGCCAGCAGCCCTGGACTTCGCTGAGCCTGGCCAGATGGGGAGAAAGGGGGCCGTGGGCAGCTGCTGCTGGGCCGGGCCTGGTAGCCCTCCCTGCACTGGCTCAGTTCCCAGGGGACCCTTCTGCAGGGCAGGAGCCTCTCCAGGTGGACGTACTTGTTTGAGAAGCAACCAAGGGCCATCTGGCCTGCAGGTGGGGGGAGGGGAGGCCGCGAGAAGCCTTCACGGTCCAGCTGCATTTGCATTGGGTTCTCTGTCCCCCACTCCCCGCACTAATCAGCGTCTGGAAGAAGCCAGGCCAGTCAGACACTCCCAGGGATACGAGAGGCTCCAAACAGGGATGCTGGGGGCTAAGCCTGCAGGTGGCTTTGATGGCGCTTGACGGAGGGCTGGGGCAGGGGCTGCGCAGAGACCCTCAGAGGGAGGCCCTCAGCCTCGATGAGCTACTCCCGCTCTGCGTGACAAACCCGCCTTGCCTGAGGCCCCTATTTTATATTACTGGGATCCAAAGAGCCCAACCAGACAGGTTCCCGGGCCCTCCCTCCCCCCAGCCAGGCAGGTGGGCAAGGAAGGCTGCCAGTCCTGCTGGAGACGTGGGAAGGGCAAAGAAGCCCTCGTGCCATCGGTGTCCCCCAAAGGAGGGACTGCACCACCCTCACCTCCTTCCAGGGGACTCCCCATCAAGACTCCCCACTTCTTCCCAACCAGGGGGTAGGCCCTTCATCCAGGCAGACCACCCAGAGCACCTGTCACCCTGGATGCAGAAACGGGACCGGGAGGATCACATGAGTTAAGAAAACCTGGTCAGAGGCCATTGCCAGGCTGACCAGGATGCTCTCTCTCAGAAGGATCGGCCTGGCTAATGTTTTATCCGTTCGAGGTGAGAACTTTCCTGAACAGAGCTCTGGGGCACAGATCTGAGAGAGGGGGAGGGGGGAGTGATGGGGCCCCGATCACAATGTTTGAGCTCCTGGATCCAGCTGTACCTGACATCCATAAGTCCCGAAGGCTCTTCTGAGTCTGTGATCCAGTAAATGCGCCCCTCTTTTGTGTGTGCCCCCAGAGCTGGCTTAGGTCACTGCAGCCTGCTGAACTTTGAATTAGGAGGAGGGCCTGGGGAGAACCCGGGCACTGGGGTCCACGTTGGACCTGAGCCATGAAGCCATCAGCCCCTAGGGGTCCAGGCCAGGGATCCTCACTCACCGGGTCATGGCATACGACACTTCAAAGCGGCTGTTTCCATTTTGCTCGAACGTTGCAATGAAGGGGTTCAACAGAAATCTGTCCGTCTTGCTGTGGGTGCTGCCCGCTAGGCCGACAACAAACCATTCCCCCTGGAACTGTGGGAACCGGCGGTAGGCAGAGCCTGGGACAGCCCCAAGGGCGCTCGCCAGGCAGGGGCTCCCAGTCCTAGCCTGCACGGATGACACTGCTGGCAGGAGCAGGGGGCTGCCGGGGTGACCTTGCCCAGTGGCTGGCCTTTGCAAGCCTCCCTTGACAGAGATGTTCCCACTGCACAGGGACTGGCAGGGGTTACAGGAGGGAACAGTGGGCCCAGAGTCCTTTTCTGTTGGACATTAGGAATCTTGGGGGGGGTGGCGATCTGAGACCAGGCTGGGCAGCCTGGGCTCCCTGGGCAGTGCCTTCCCTGGCCTCCATGGCCCTCCTTTCTCCCTGTACTCGGACCCTGGCTTTCTCCCCCTCCCTCTGAGCCCCCAGACCTGGTCTTCTCGGAAGCTCTGTAACACGGAGGAAACGCCTGGCTGGGTGCTTGCGGCCTGGCCCTTCAGGCCTTTCAGCAGGGCGAGCACCACCCACAGGGCACAGCAAGGCCCCATCCCCATAGCCACGGAAAGGAAGCTAGTGGCCATGTCCGCTGCTGACTGAGATCCTCCCCTCTTTATGGGCCCTCCTGCAGGTGCCCCTCCCCACGGTGTGCCACCTTCACCTTCCTCCTCAGAACTGGCAGAAGAGGTGAGCACAGAAGGCTTGGAGGTGGCTTGGGCAGGGCAGGGGCCCTCTTGAGATCCTACCCACCAGAGATGGGGGCATCTGGGTCCCAGCCCAGGAAGGGAGATGGGCAGAAAATGGAGGGGCTGGGGGTGCTTGCTGGGCCCACCAGCTCCCAGGGATGTCTCTGTATCTCACTTTCTGAGTCCTGAGACCCCCAGTTCCACCCTCTTTGGGACCCCTTCCCAGGGCCCCATGCCAGTGGGGGTGGTCAGGGCCTGAGGTGCCTCCCTGGCCGAGCCCTAGTGCAGTAGCCTTCCTGCTACCAGTGGAGGGCAAGGTGTTCCATCCCACACAGGGAACTTGACCTTTCTTAGTCCCGAGGGTCAGGGGCACAGTGTTCTTGCTGCAGAACACCGAGGGCAGGGCCCAGGCCCGCCACCCCCACACTGCTCCACACGTCCCCAAACCCAAAGCGTGGGGCAAGAACAGGGCCAAGGGGCCCTTCAGGCATGAGGGTGCAGGGGTCGCAGCAGGTCCGAGTGAGGCCAGACAAGGGGGTGGTGGGGCAGGCAGCCGGAGCACCCAAATCAAGATGACTGAGGGGTGATTGCAGGGCCCCCTTTGCCAGAGGGAGGGCAGGGGCAGGCAGCCCAGCCTAGTGGGGGGCAGGGCACCACAAAGGGCTTGGGGCAGGAGGACCTGCGCTGGGCATGTAGCCCACCAGGCCACCCCCAGAGAAAGGGCCCGGCAAGAAAGCAGCCACACAGGTAGTCAAATGCATAGGTGCTGGGCTCTAGGAGATGGCCTGGAGGGATGTGTGCCTGACCTGTGAGCCCCCTGTCCTGGGCCACCTCCTTCCCCACCCAGGTCCCTAGGTCCTGGGCCACCTCCTGCCCCCACCTAGGTCCCCAGGTCCTGGGCCACCTCCTTCCCCACCCACGTCCCCCTGCCCTGGGTCATCTCTTTCCCTCTCCCACCTGCAGCCTGTCCTGAGGAGGGGCCCCAAGCAGGACAGCCAGAATTCACCAGTGCCCCGAGGACAAGGAGCTTCAGGGCTGGGCTCCGTCCCAGCCCACACTCTGCATGGAAGGGTATGACCCCCCCCCCCCACGCCCTTCCTCCTCCAGGAGCGGTTCCCATTGCCAGGTGGCGCGTCGAGGCCTCTCTCGGTCGGCGGCCCGCCCCAGGACAGGGGTCGGCAGGGGTCGGCAGGCCGGAGCCACCAGCTTCTCCTCGAGAACCGCGAACCGAGCTCGCGGTGCCGTGGCAGTTCCGACCCCAGACGCGGCGGACGCCTGGCCTCCACCTCCCACCCCGCAGGCACCAGCCCGCCCCTGGCGCTCCCGACCCAATTCTGCGCCCACCGCAGACTGAAAGCCGCCTCCTTTGGCCTGCGCTTTGGGGAGACTGAGGGCGGGTCAGGGTAGGGCCCCCCCGACCCCCGCCCGCCCGGCCGCAGCGGAGACCAGGCGGGTCCCCCGGGCCTGAGACGAACCCCCGGGCAGGGCTCCGGGCCCCCAGCCCACTGCCTCCTAGCCGGGGACGCGGCTCCCCGCGCCTCTGGCAGCACTCAGTGACTCTGGCGCCCCCTGCAGGCCGCCACGAGGGTCGCAGGCTGCGCGCGGGTCGCGGGGAGCCGCGCTCCTCACGCTCGGGGCCGCGGCAGGCGTGGCCCCTCCCACCATCAACGCGATTGGTCGAGGGCGGGCACGTGACGCGGGCCGCGCGCGCGGGAGCTCGGTCTGCAAAGACTAGCGGAGTCCGGGACTCGGGCGAGGAGCGGCCCCCGGTTCCCGCATCGTCTCGGAAGGGCCGCAGGGTCCACGGCTGCAGCCGGTCGGGATGGCTGCGGGGAGGGTCGGGACGTGCCGCCGGGGTGCAGGCTGGACGCCCGCAGCCCTTTCCCCGCCGGGTGCCTGGTGTCCCCTCCCTCCCGGCCTCTGCAGGACCCTCCTGCCCGCTCCCCGCGCCCAAGGCCGGCCGCGTCCCTTCCTCGCTTCCACCCAAACCCGCCCTCCCCTCACCTACTCCCGAGTTCTTTCTCTCGCCCCAAACTCGGCCGCTGAGCGCGGGGCTGGCGCTTCCCGCCCTCACGAGCTCTTCCCGCGGCGCCCGAGAGGGTGGGCGGGGACCAGCTTGCCCCGGGGAGGGGCGAGGAAGGCGGGCTGGGTTCAGGGGGTCCCCGAGGGCCCGTCACAGCCACTGAGGCCCTCAGCTCGGATGGCGACGGGGACGACCCGTGTGAAAGCCCTGCCGGGAGCTGGAGGGAGGTGGAGGGTCCCCTCCGCGCGGGCTGTGTCCAGCCCTGTCCCCCACATGCAGGGGTCGTGGCCCACCTGTCCACTGGAGCTGCTGTGGGGCGGGGACCCAGCGAGAAGGGCCAACGGTTTCGCGACAGGGCTGACCATGTACCTGCCTGTGGGACCACCGGCGCTGGGGGCCAGGGACACAGCACCCTCGCATCCTGACAAGGCCTGTGGGCTCCCAGTATAGTGCTCCTCTGGCCTTTCCTGGAGGCCCCAACCACCACGGCCAATTAAAGGTAAGTTCTTTTTTTTTTTTTTTTTTTTAAGATTTTATTTATTTATTTGACAGAGACAGCCAGCGAGAGAGGGAACACAAGCAGGGGGAGTGGGAGAGGAAGAAGCAGGCTCCCAGCAGAGGAGCCTGATGTGGGGCTCGATCCCACAACGCCGGGATCACGCCCTGAGCCGAAGGCAGACGCCGAATGACTGAGCCACCCAGGCGCCCCAAAGGTAAGTTCTATACATTTTTAAAAGGTATTTTTCTTGGGGCGCCTGGGTGGCTCAGTTGGCAAGATTTCGGCTGAGGTCATGATCTCAGTGTTGTGGGATTGACCCGCCGTTGGGATCCGTGCTGGGTGTGGGGCCTGCTTAAGATTCTCTCTCTCTCTCTGCCCCTCTGTCCCTCCACCCCCGCTGTCTCTCAAGCTCCCCCCTCTCTAAAATAAAGTATTTTCCTTCTTTCTAAGGTATTAAAAATCACCTATTACAATTAAAAGACAAAATACAAATTATAATTAACATTTTTACATAACAACAGTTCACTTAGAACTACAATTATTTCACCTAGATTGTGACAATTAGAGTTCATTAAACATTTTTGTGGAAATAAAATGCGTGACAACTGTAACCCCCCCCCCCCAGACCTGCTGCTGGAGACCCAGAGGGACAGGCCTGGGCTGCTGTGGGCCCTCAGCCCTGTGGTCACTTGGGAGGGTCTCCAGCACCACCCTTTGGACCTGCAGTCCTTCCAGAAGCATCCTTCCCCAGAATCCCTGAGAGGGGGATGTGTTTGAACTCTCCCACACCCCAGAGCAGAGGCCCTCATTTTCTGTTTGGGGGCTGTGGGGCCAGGCTTGCAGGGGGCTCTCTGGGGCACTGCCAGCTCTCAGCCATGACCCCACCCGATACAGGGGCTCAGTGACTCCACATCTTTTCTGTGGGTCTCTGGGACATAGGGCCCGTGGGGAGGCTATAGTTTCCTTTGCCCTTCTCCCTCAAAGCCCTGGGGGCCAGGGCCCCCCACCTTCCCCTCTTCTCCTCAGCCCAAATGTCTGCCTTTCTGGGATGCCAGTCCCGAGGGACATACGGTGGACACTGCCCATTCTGTGGGGTCGGGCATGGTCCCCACCCACTGGAGACATGGAGCCCAAACAAGGCTGCTGCTGGCTCTTCCCAGCAACACCCACCCCAGTCCTGGTCTGGACTGAGCCAGTGGGCCAAGTGGGCATGCAGAGGTGGGACCAGACAGTGGTGCCTACAGCTCACCCGGGATAGCCTGGTGCTCGCCCCCACCCCCTGGCAGCCCAGGGAGGAGATGGGGGCTAGTGGGGGGTCCAGCTCTCAGGCGCCCCTCAGCCTCACCAGCAGTCAGTGGTGAGCTCAGCGCCTCGAGCTTCTAGAACAGGGAGCCGTCCCACCTGTGCGCCAGGTGTTGAGAAACGCTCATCAGGCTCAGGGCCAGTTCAGGCCCAGCTTTGGCCAAGCTAATGCCCATTTTCCCGACTGAACAGACCTTCCAGCTCCAGTCTTGCCCCAGCCTGGGGCTGCCATTTCCCTCAGACCCTCCCCCAAGTTCTCCTGAAGGTAGGCCAACCCCCCACCCCCAGGCTGGTTCCCAAGGGGACAGTGTAGGGGGCTGGGGGAGAGGCGTGCACATTTCTCCAGGAAGGACAAGTGTGTGCCGGGCGTGTCTGTCCAGGAGCACCCCCGGGCCCTGACTCACAGCCATGTGGGCCTGGATCTTGCCCAGCAAGGCTTGGGGAGGCCAACGAGGGGGGTCAAGGGAGAAAGCTGGCCCCGCATGGATGAGGTATCATCAGAGCCCAGGCACACCGTCCTGGAATAGGGCGCTTCCAGGCCCCTCGGGGCACGGGGTGGGCATGTGTGGAGGCATAGTACCCATCCCCAAGTCATCAGAGCTGTTGAAAGGGGCCAGTGCCCCAGCAAATAGAGAAGATGGTTTAACAAGATAGGGAGGGGGGTGCTGGAAGGGTCTGGAGGGTGTTCTCACCAGCAGGAGCCAAGCAGGGTCCAGGCTCTGCCCACTGGGCTCCTGGTGCAGGGTGAGGGCCATAGCTCCTTCCCCTAGCCCTGGGGTAGCCGTCCCCTGTGGGACCCCCCCTGGGCAGGCCCTGGCCCTGAAGAGGAGAGCTGCATGCTGGGTGACCCAAAATTGTTTTGTTTCAAGTGCGCTTTGCCCTCTTGGAGTACCTCTATTTCCTCTAGGGTCAGTTTCCCCTAGTCCAGATTCTTCTCTTCAGTGATTTCCCCAGTGTCTGGGACCCCTGGTGAGGGTCAGACAGGTCAGTCAGGACCTGGGATGTGGAAAGTACATGCAGTCTACCCTGGGGGGCAGTGGGGAGCCCCCAGAGGCAGACCTTCCCCAGCACTCCACATCCCCCCAACAATCTGGCATCACCTGGAGGGGCCGCTCCAGGCAGCCATTGCCGGGGTTGAGGGGGACACCATTACCCATTTTCAGCCCTTCCCTCCCCCTGCCTCCATCTCCCATGGGCCTTGGAGTTCCCACATTTCAGAAAGGTCTCTACAGAGCAAAGCACACCATGCCTCCTGGTTCCTCACAGCTGGCAACCTTGGTCGGATCCTGGGTGTGGGCTCCCCACTTGAGTGCCAAGCTCCTGTGCTCACCGCAATCCTAGCACCTGAATTAGGCTGGCCTGCTTCCTCCATTTCGGGATAGACCCCCCCACACACACACACACCTTGTTCTCCCTGCCTGCGTAATCTCGCGATCTACCCCGAGGGGCACCTGGCTGCCTGATGCCAGGACTGGACTCAGCCCCAGGGGGGCAGTCCTGCTCCCAGGTCTGTCTCGTGCCCCTTCTGCCCTTGCCAGCCCTCAGGGTAGCCATTGGGACAGCCCAGCCTCCTGTCTTTCTGAGACCATCGCCAGCTCACTACAGACCCAGGCACCACATCCAGGAATGGGGAGGGGGTCTGCCTGCCCCTCCCCAGGGGCTTGTCCTGCCTCAGGCCAGAGGGCCACTGGGACTCTGGACCTGTGCCTCCCAGAAGGGAGCACAGGGTCAGCGGGAGACCAGGAGAACCTGTGGGGAGGGCTGCTCATCCCTCTAGAAAAGGTCCCCCACCATCTGGGCAGGAGGCAGGCTCAGCTCCTGGGCCTACCCAGGGCAGCCCAGCAAGGCCTGCAGGGCATGTGTGCTCAGACTGGGAGCAGGGAAGGGCAGCTGGGACCACAGTGCAGGGGGTCCAACTAAGAAGCAGAGACGGGCACAGGGACAGCAGGGCAGTGGGCACTTCCAGACTTTGAAAAAGAGCCATTTGCACCCTGCCTCCCTGGGGAGGGTTTTTGACCAGGGGAGCCCGCCACTTCCCTCTCCAGCCCACCCAAGGAAGCAGCCCCACATGCCCATGAGAAGACAAGCAGGCAGAGGCCCTGGTCCAGGTCCAACACGGAAAGGAAGGAATCGGGGCCAAGATGGACAGCGTTTAATGAAGGCAACGCTCCTGAGCTCTGGGCGATGAGCAGCTCTGGGCACACAAGGGCAAGCGTCCCCCATGGGGTGGCCCTGACCCCGTGGGGCGCCGGCGCTCCGTGAGCGGGGTAGCAGGTGCCACCACCTCCAGGGCTGCCGCCCGGACTCACCTGGTTTCTGGGGCAAAGAGACGAGACTCAGCCAGTGAAGGAGCTGAAGGGCGCCCCCCTCACTGCACCACCCGGCCAGCACTGCCCACTCACCATCTAGGACGTGGAACTGGTCTGCAGCCTCGCAGAAACCTGAAGGCCCAAGCAGGGGTCAGGGGTGGCTGCGGCAGGGCACACGGGGGAGGACAAGGCAGGCCACTGGGGGAGGCTTACCATACTTGGGGAAGAACAAGATATGGTCCTCGGTCAGGTTGGCGCTCTGGGTCTTGTGCTCAAATGCACTCAGGGCCGAGTCACTTGGAGGGAGGGAGCGGGCTGTGGGGCACACAGGGCTCCTGGGCACGTGGTGAGGGGGCGTGCTGGGCATAGGGTCTGTGTGCTTGGGACACACCCATCCCCCTCCCTGTCCCCTCTGTCCCCACACCTGGGCCTATCTGCAGGGACTCCTCCCTGGACCGCTGCTCAGCTGAGGAGGGTCGCGATACAGGGAGGGGAGGGCAGGGAGGGCAGGGAGGGTCTGTGCGTCCCTCTGGGCTCGCCCCACGTGGATGGCCCTGAGTGTGGGCTTCCGTGTGGACGCACCGTACAGCTTCACCGACAGCCGCCGCTTCTGCTCCAGGTACAGGATGGCGAAGCTCTGGTAGTCTGTCTCTCCGACGACCACGTCCACTGCCCCACGGGCACCTCGGGCTGGGCAGAGCTGAGTCAGCCCTGTCAGGTTCTGACTCCCAGCCCTTCACCCCATCCCCCGATGCCCTTGCCTCACCTTGGAGCAGGAAGCGGCCGGGGACGCCTGTGTCTCGGTAGCGCTGCTGCACCTGCCAGCAGATCCCATCCCTGGGGGGCCGGGGCGGGGGGGGGGGGGGGGGGGGGGGGGGAGGACAGCGGGCTTAGGGACCCCAACCCGGGCAAGGCCTCATAGGACTCTGGTCCAGGCCACAGCAAGGGTGGGGGCAGGGGTCCGTGCGGGGGACTCACAGCTTCTGGAAGGTGCTGACAGCCATGGCTGCACCCTGGGGAGCCACACGCAGTGTGGTGGCCTCAGCCCGGTGGCCCTGCTCCTGCAGGAAGCGGCATGAGGAGGCCACGGCCACAAGGAGCCACGTCCCTGCAAACTAGGGGCAGGCCATGTGAGGGCACAAGGGGATGAAGAGCTGCCCGGCCCTGACCCCTGGAAAGCGGGGCGAGATCCTGCCCACCACCTGTCCCCCCCCCACACCTGCTGAGCATCGAAGTTGGCCTTTGGCTGGATGGTGCTGATGGGGGACGCGGGCCGAGCGGGTCTCCGAGGCCTCTGGCTCAGGGAGCCCCCAGCCAGGAGCACAGTCAAGAGGAGTGCAGTCCTGGGCGTCAGCATGGTGGTGGCAGTAACAGTGCTGGAACTGGGGGAGGCCAGGGCAGGACGGCCAAGTCCTGGGGCAAAGTCCACTGTCCAGTGCCGCCCAGAAGCCTGGCACAGGAAGTCGGCGCCCGTCCACCTCCAGCCCAGGAAGTCCCCATTGGTCCTCCTGCCTCACCAAGCACCCTGCCCCCCACGAGAGTCCACCCCCAGCCTCCTCGACTCTGCACTTCCCGGCAGGGCCCTGGCGCCATAGCCTGCTTACAAAATCCGGGTTGACCTCTGGTTCCTCGTCCACGACCCCCTAACCCAGGGCCCCAGCAGCTGGGAGCGGCGGGGCGGGGTCGCGAACTCATGAGGTGAGTGAGCCTTGCCCTCAGCCCAGCCCACTGGCCCCGGTGCAAGGCCGCCGCCCCTCCCGGCCGCCGGGGGCGCTGTTGGGCGCGAGCTCGAGTGCGCGCAGGCGCAGCCATAGCCGATCCGGGCTGCCGGGTGCTCGACACTCTGCAGCCATCGATGCCTCAGGGCTCGAGGCGTCAGCCTGGCGGGCTCCATCATAGAGACGCGGCAGCGGGAGCGGCGGGGCGGAAGCGGGTCGGCCGGCTGGCCGCCGGGGCAGGGGCAGCACAGCCGGGCGGAGGCGTCCGCGGTGAGTGCGCCCGGACTCGGAGAAAGTCGTCGTCCCGCCCCCAATCCCCAGTTTCCCGGCCCCGAGGAGCGTCGCAAACCGGCCGTGTCCGGTCCCCGGCTCCCTGCCGCCCCCCCACCCTCGCGTCCGGCACCCCGGCCTCGGCCGCGCCCTCTGCCGATCAATGAGTCGCCGAGGCCGGCGCGCCGGGGCCTCGGGGCCCCGCCCCCCGCCCCCCGCAGCCCCTCGGAGGGAAGGTGGGAGGGGACGTTGGGCAGCCCCCGCCCCGCCCCCGGCTCGCCTGGCAGTGGCCGCGCTGGCCCGCTGACCGCCTGGCAGGGCTCCCGTAGGCCACAGGGCAGAGGCCAAGGGCCGGCTGGTGTCCCTGGCGGCGTCTGGGGCAGGCGGGCTGGAGCTCGTCCCGCCGGCCCCAAGCCTCTTCTCGGAAGGACCTCTGTCCCATGCTGACGGTTCTGAAGCCTTGGGGCTACAAGGTCAGAGTGACAGGAGTGCGTGGGGGTCAGCGGTTCTTCGTTTCTCGGCCTCGGAGCAGTCACCGGCCCAGGCATGCAGATGTGTTTCTGCCCCGTGAGCGCGAGGAGGTCAGAGGGCCTCACCCCCGCGACCAGGCCCCTTCTGGGCTGAGAGCAGATGTGGGGTCCAGCTCAGGCTGGACCGAGCCGGGAGGTGCTGAGCGCCCAAAGCCGCCTGTTCCAGGGAACCACGGGGACGTGCAGGGGTGCCCGTCAGGAGTGTGGTTGTCCAGGGGGCTTGGAGAAGCTGTTGGACCCTTAACCCGGTGGGTAGTGCCAGCTGGCCCTGTCTGCACACGCTCAGTCTGATGGAATTCCCAGCAGGGCAGTGGCCTCAGCTCAACCCCGGGGCCCCTCCCCTGGCGCCGGTACCCTCTGTCAGTGCGGCTGGCAACTAAGGGGACCACGTGTGGGTTTCAGGGCTTCCTGGGCAGAATGTCACAATGGATGAGGGGGGCACTCCCCCTGCTCCCTGACAGCCTCGTCTACCAGATCTTCCTGAGCCTGGGCCCCGCGGACGTACTGGCCGCCGGTCTGGTGTGCCGCCAGTGGCAGGCCGTGTCCCGGGACGAGTTCCTGTGGAGGGAGCAGTTCTACCGCTACTACCAGGTGGCCCGAGACGTGCCCCGGCACCCAGGTCAGGGCCTGCACGTGGCCCCACAGTGCACCGGCTGGCTGGGAGGGCGGGAGGCAGGGCCATTCACATGCTGCCCACTGAAGCCACAACACTGGTCCCCCACCGCCCAGATCTCCATAGTGGCCACCAGGGCACCGTGTGGCCCTCACACTGATGGGGAACAGCCAGGCCATGCCTCAGTACAAGCCTGGCAGGGAGGCAGGGGCTCGGGGGTGCCGGGGGCACCCCTGCAGCTGAGGCGACGTCCTCCAGGGGCAGGGCTGGCCCCTACGCTGTCAGGGTGCTGGCCTCTGGGAAAGGAGGCTCAGGGCCCCAGTGGTGACCACCCCCACCCCCAGCGGCCACGTCCTGGTATGAAGAGTTCCGGCGGCTGTACGACAGAGTGCCCTGCGTGGAGGTGCAGACGCTCAAGGAGCACAGCGATCAGGTGCTGCATCTCAGCTTCTCCCACTCGGGTTACCAGTTTGCCTCCTGCTCCAAGGACTGCACCGTGAAGGTGAGCCCAGCCCTCGGCAGCTGGGGCCGGGTGGGGCGGCCCTCCCTGCTGACGGAGGGGAGCGAGTTCTGCTCCAGAGCCAGGAGCCCACCGTGTAGACCCGCACCGCTCGGCTCGGCGGGCAGCCAGGGGCCAGGAGCCCAGCCTGGTGGTGTTTCTGGGCATGCGCTCAGCTGGGAGAGGGACTTGCGGCATGGGCCCTGGGGTCCTGTGCAGGGTGGGCTCAAGAGGCCCCCAGATGACTCCGCCCCCACGCAGATCTGGAACAACGACCTGACCATCTCGCTGCTGCACAGCGCGGACATGCGGCCCTATAACTGGAGCTACACCCAGTTCTCCCAGTTCAACCAGGACGACTCGCTGCTGCTGGCGTCCGGGGTGTTCCTAGGGCCTCACAACTCCTCGTCGGGTGAGATCGCAGTCATCAGCCTAGGTGAGAGCGGGCCTGGGGCGGGCCGGCTGTCCTGGCCAGCCCCGCCCCTCCTTCCACAAAGCCCCGCACCCCTTCAGCCCCGCCAGCCCCTCCCCACAGCCCTGCCCCTGCTCCCCTGCAGACAGCTTCGCCCTGCTGTCCCGAGTGCGCAACAAGCCCTATGATGTGTTCGGCTGCTGGCTCACGGAGACCAGCCTGATCTCGGGGAACCTGCACCGCATCGGGGACATTACCTCCTGCTCAGTGCTTTGGCTCAACAACGCGTTCCAGGTGCGGCCGGGTGTGCCCCCGCGGCTGCTCCCTCCTTGGCCTGGTACCCACCTGCTGTCTCCCACCCCCAGGACGTGGAGTCAGAGAACGTCAACGTGGTGAAGCGGCTCTTCAAGATTCAGAACCTTAACGCCAGCACCATCCGCACGGTGATGGTGGCCGACTGCAGCCGCTTCGACAGCCCCGACCTCCTGCTGGATGCCGGTGCGCCGCCCCCTGGCCGCGTCTTCGACCTGGGCAGCGACAGTGAGGACGAGGCGGGAGGCCCGGGACCAGGGCCAGCTCCGGCCCGCACCAAGGAGGGCTTGAGGCGCTTCTTGGACGGGTTTCTGGACGGGCGGGCGCAGCCCCAGCTGTCAGAGCACGCGCTGGAGACCAAGGTGGCCGAGCTGCTGGCGCAGGGCCGCACCAAGCCCCCAGAGCACAGCATGGCTGACGCCCGCAAGCTCCTCATCTTCACCACGGGCTGCCTCACCTACTCACCACACCAGATCGGTAGGGGAGCAGGCCCTCCTGCGTCCCTAGAGCCGGGGGGTGAGGCTTCCCCGGGACTGGGATGGGGACCCGTGGCCAAGGGCAGGGCGGGCGTCTGTGGGCAGCGTCTGCTTCCTCTGTTTGTCCTGGGGGCCACCCTGGTCCAGCCTCCTGGAGAGCACGTTCCAGGGCCCCTCTGGTTCAGACGCTGCTGCCCTCACCTGGCCTCCCGCAGGCATCAAACAGATCCTGCCGCACCAGATGACCACAGCCGGGCCTGTGCTGGGCGAGGGCCGGGGCTCGGATGCCTTCTTTGACGCCCTGGACCACGTCATCGACGTGCACGGACACATCATCGGCATGGGCTTGTCCCCGGACAACAGGTGGGCCCCTGAGAGCGTCCCGGGTGGGAGCCTCTGCGGGCCGCTGATACCAAGCAGGGTGCCCCTTGCCCAGGTACCTGTACGTAAACAGCCGTGCCTGGCCCAGCGGCTCCGTGGTGGCCGACCCCATGCAGCCGCCGCCCATCGCAGAGGAGATCGACCTGCTGGTGTTTGACCTCAAGACCCTGCGGGAGGTGAAGCGGGCTCTGCGGGCCCACCGTGCCCACACGCCCAGTGACGAGTGCTTCTTCATCTTCCTGGACGTCAGCAGGGACTTCGTGGCCAGGTAGCGCGCTGGCCGGGCCGGGCCGGGTCCCGGTGCGCCGCGCCGCGTCTCACCCGACGCTCTCCCGCAGTGGGGCAGAGGACCGGCATGGCTACATCTGGGACCGGCATTACAACATCTGCTTGGCTAAGCTGCGGCACCAGGACGTCGTCAACTCGGTGGTCTTCAGCCCCCAAGAGCAGGAGCTCCTGCTGACGGCCAGCGACGACGCCACCATCAAAGCCTGGCGCTCACCACGCACTGTGCGCATCCACCATGCCCCGCGTCCGCGTCCCCATCCCTTCTTCTCCTGGTTTGCCAGTCAGAGGCGCTGAGGAGGGGACCCACTGAAGATGGCCCAGAGGTTGGCAGTCCTTTCCCAAGGGCCCAGCCGCTGCCCAGACCACGCGGTGGGCATAGACACTCGTGAGAGTCCTGCCTTAGAAGGGGGTTCAGCAGGACTGCAGGGAGGGGACGGCCTGCCCCCCGCCACGCTCACACCACACCCCACCTCCCACAGCTGTGCCCTTCAGCAGCGGGGCAGCCCCGTGGCTGGCTTGAGATGCACTGGACACTGGGGCCCCACTCTTCCTGCACCCTCCTCCCCCAGGGCCTGTGCCCTGGGACAGTCAGCAGCACACGTACCCTTCGGCCGGCCCCTCCTCTGGGAACCCATTTGGTCACCAGCAGGGCCGGCAGGCAGCACAGGTCAGTCTGCCGTGGGCCCAGGCAAACTGCATGTCACTGGTCACCTGTTTGGGGCCTGAATAAACAGTTGGCAATAGCACCCCGCCGTCCAATCTCTGTGTGCACGGAGGGGCCCCCCTGACAGCAGGACACTTGAGGCTGTGGTGGAGCAGTGTGGCTCGAGGCTGCGTCCCCAGGTGCTGTCCCTGGAACGTCTGAGCAGACGAGGTCACCAGCGTGCAGAAAGTGCCAGAGCTCGTCCACGAGGACATGTGTTCGCTGCCAGCAGGGAGGCATAAAGGGGTGCACCTGACCTGGGGAGCCGCTGCAGACGACCCGCACGTGGCAGCAGGGGTGGGGTGGGGTGGGGACGTGGAACAGGGTGGACGTGGAGGGGCAGAAAGCAGCCCCGGCCACACCCTCAGGGCCTGACCCACATCTGTCCTGGGGGCTCGCCTGACCCCCTCATTGTGATGGGTGCGGGTGGGGCTGCCGATGGGGCAGCAGGCCTGATTTCCATGCCTGGCTACACATGGAGCTCATCGTGTCCCACTGTCTTCCATCCACGCACAGTGACCATCGCCACAGTTGAGGGACAAACACGGCAGGCACAGACAGGTCTGCAGGAACAAGAGGCCAGAGGCAGTGCCGAGCAGAGGCTGCTGGGGTTGGAACCATACTGGCTCAGGGGGACGGCCGGGCAGGGAAGGCAGAGGGCACAGAGGAGCTGCTCATGGCTGAGTGTCCACCAGTGTGGGCTGTGCACGCAGAGGAGGACGCCCCAGCCCACGGTAACAATGGGGAAGCCTGGGGCTGCTGGGGTTCATGTCAGGACCTCCAGACACAAGCACACAAGAGCAACAGAACCCCAAACGTCCCGCACACAGCACACCCGAGACCACCCAGAGCCATGAGGCTCAGGCCATCAGAAGTAGCCAGCAAGCTCCCTGAGGGCAAATACGCTCCTGACAAGTGGCGAAAATGGAACAATCTTCTGCCAAGATCTTAAAATCGTCCAGGAAACTAAAATCTGTAAAATGAAAGCAGAGGATAAGAATAGAAAACACCCAGGCTTTCAAAAGGAGGCCAGTGGGACACAACAGGTAGAGTGATTGAGATGGAAAAAAGGTTGGAGCAGATCCCCTCCCCCCCAAAACTCAAGGAAGAGCTGGAAGCCCAGGGGGGGAGGGGGACGGGGGACAGCACGGTTGGGGCAGGAGGCGCTCAGCTCATGCTGCAGCAGGGAGCACGGGGCAGAAAACGGCCCGAGTACAGGAAGACAGAAGTCCTCAGGACACGGGTGGCGAGGTCTGACCGGGAGAAGCGGCAGCCCCCATGAGATGTGCTGCGGCGAGGCCACGGCCGGCGAGGGTCCCGAGATCCTAACGCTCTGCAGGGGAGGTTGTGCGTCCAAGTGAGACGGACCAGGCACACAGGCCCCGTCCCTCCCACGGGGCAGCTGGAAGAGCCAAGCACTCACTCTGCATAGGGCACTGCAGCAGGTGGCTGGGGAGCAAGAGCAGAACCAGCGCTCCATGTCCGGGCCCTGGCCGGGACTCGGAACAACCTCGGCTCGGAAGTGAGTGCCCAGAGAGCAGCCTGCCAGAAGGACGGAGCAGCTGGGCAGAGAGGCCGTGGGGGCAGTGAGGCCCACAGTGTCCAGTGCAGCTTGTGGGGCTCCCGGAGCCCGTTACCACTGTGCTCGCTCTGCACTGCCACAGGGTGGACCCAGAAGTGGCCTGACCAGGGGAGGGCACAACAGCAGGGCAGCAAGAGCCCCACGCCTCTGGCTGCCACACCTCTGGCTGAAGGAGCAGACGGTGCTGGCTCCCAGGCCAGAGGGAGCAGTTCGGGAAACAGCGCGTGAGGTGGCATGGCCACTAAGGCTGACCATCGGGCTGCAGATGCGTGCATCAGACCAGACCGCAAGAGCTTGCAGACCAGTGCCCAATCCCAGCCTAAGGACCGGCCCACAGACCGTGGGGTGTGTAGTGGGCCTAAGCCTAACAAGAGCTTGGTGCCCATGAAGCAGACACTGACAGTCGCCCAGGAGTCACACAAGACCCAGAGCCAATCAAGTGATGCTCAGAACATGACCCACAATTCCTCGGCACATAAAGAACCCTCAAAACGTCAACTCAGAGGGAAAGACATTCAGCGGATGCCAAGGGTGAAAGGACACAGACGTCAAGATTATCTGACGGAGACTCGGAAGTAGCAATCGTAAAAACGCTTGAACAAGCAATCACAGACAGTTCCAAAGATGTAAAGATACAAAAGTCTCAGCAAAGCAGCAGCAGCTTTTGGGCACCCAGGTGGCTCAGTGGCTGAAGCATCTGCCTTCAGCTCAGGTCATGATCCCGGAGTCCTGGGATCGAGCCCCTGTCGGGCTCCCTGGTCAGCAGGGAGCCTGCTTCTCCCTCTGCCTCTGCCTGCTGCTTGCTCGCTCACTCTCTGACAAAAAAAAGAAAAGAATAAGAAAAAGAGAAAGGAAAAGGGGAAGGGGAAAGGGAAGAGAAACAGAAGATTTTAGAGGAGCCACATGGAAATTTTAGGACTGAAAAGCAAAATTTTAAAACTCACTGGAAAGACAGACCACCAGAATGGATATGACTGAAGACAGGTGGACAGAAATTATTCAATCTGAACAAAGGAAAGACAACCAATTGGGGTAAAAATCAGGCCCCAGGGACCTATGGGACAGACTTTAAAGGTCTAATGTTTGTATCGCTGGGAGCCCAAAAGAAAGTGATCTGCAGAAATGACAGCTGAAATTCACCACCCAAATGTGGTGAAAGATACACACCCACAGCTTCAAGAAGAGTAAACCCAAATAGGATAAAGCCACAGACATCCACACCCAGATGCATCTCATCAAACTGCCGAAACCCAAGATGGAAGAACCCTGACAGCAGTGGGGAAAAGCTCACGCCTGCCTGGAGAGCTGCAGGCCCTTCACAGGAAGCCACGATTCAAGACGGGTAGGCTGTTAGGCCCAGAATGCCGTAGCCGGTGGAAACATCCTTCATGACTACCAGTGAAATAAATTCTCAAATGAAAGAAAGAGACTCTGTAGCCAGCGATGGAAGGTCTTCTGACAAGAATGAGGCTGGGATGCCGACAACGAGGGGACAGAAATGTAGACAGACTCCTGTCCTCCTGAGTTCTTCAAAACATGTTTGGCAGTTGAAAGAAAGGCAGTTATAATGTTTTCTGATGGAGTTTTCAGTCTAGATATGCGGGGACAATAAAGGGACCCTTGGGGGTAAGGTGCCTCCATCCCAGTTAAAGTGCAAAATAACCACCTCCGTCAGTAAGCTGTTACAAGTGTGTTGTAGGGCGCCGGCGTGGCGCCGTTGGCTGAGCGTCCAACTCTTGGTCTCAGCTCAGGTCTTGATCTCAGGGTCATGAGTTCAAGCCCTGCGCTGGGGGCCACGCTGGGCGAGGAGCCTACTTTAAAAAAAAAAAAAAGTACAACAAAAGTTAAGAAGTGAGTTGTGATCCTTAGAAGAACCACTAAAAATACAACACCGAGAGAGACAAACCACAATAGACGGACTAACACAGATCACTAAAGAATGTTCAAATAATTCTGTTCTTCTAGGCAGCAGAGAGGAAATGGAGGCACAAATACAGAGAGGACCAACAGAAAACAAACAAAATGGCAAACACCTACCTCAGCACATCAATAATTACATTACTGTCAAAGTGAAACCAACAAAACAGAAGCCCTACAGCCCCACTCTGCCGTGACTAATAAAGCACTTCAAATAGGACATAAGAGATGGAAAGGATGGAAAACCACATTCCACCAAAACATTCCTAAAGGGAGCCTCAACTGGCTACTCGAACCCCCAAGCACAGTGTGCCTCAGAGATAAAGAGCCCACGAGTAAAAGGCAACATTCACTGAGAAGGTAAAGCATCCCCAAATGTGTGCGTCGCTCAGAGAAGAGCCATAAACAGCCAAAGCAAAGTGGCAGAACGAGAGGAGAGAGCAGTCGCAGCTGGAGACGGCGTGCCCTCGCTCAGGGCAGTCGTTGCCCGAGAACCGGCAAGGGCAGAACCCAACCCAGCACTGTGCCCATTTCCCCGGGCTGCTGGAACTGAGGACCATGAACTGGGGAGCTCCTTGTCTGACGGCTCCAGAGGCCACAAGTCCACACGTCTGCCGTGGGGGGACCCTTCCTTGTCTCTTCTGGCTGCTGGTGGGGCTGGCCATCCTTGGTGTCCTCATCTGTTGACCCAGTCCAACCTTCTGTGTTCACATGGCCTCTCCCTGGGCCTTTTCCCATCATCGTCCCTCTGCAGGTCTGTGTCCAAATCTCCCCTTTTTATAAGGCTCCCAGTCCTACTGGACTGGGCCCACTCTATGCCGCGATTTAACTTGATTACCACTAAACAGACCCTATTTCCAAATACGGTCACATTCTGAGTTACTAGGGATTAGGACGTCAGCATATCTTTTTTGGGGGGATGTGATTCAATGTGTAAGAACTACCAACTAGCTGGACCTAACTGAGAACTGAACTGCACACAACATCCCCACTCAGCAAGAGCGGGGTGCACAGGGACGCCCACCAAGACAGACCACAGCCCGCACCGTAAGACAAACCTCAACAAATGTCAACACTTCCAGACTCCTTTTCCATAGGACCGCCATGACCCTGACGCCGAAACCAAAGACTACGAAAAGGACAACTATGGACCAACATCCCTGGCAAATACAGATGCAAAATCCTCAAGAGATAATTACACCAAATCCAGAAATAATATAAAACAAGTTGTATGCCATGACCAGAAATGCAAGGCTGGTTCTGTATCTAGAGATAATGAACGCAAGCCACCAAGGAACAGTACAGAAGACGCGCCTGGACATGCCGCTTGGTGCAGATAAAGCACTTCACAGAACATCCGCGTCATGGTAAAGCCCTCGGCAGACCAGCAGCAGAAGGCAGCTCGCTCAGCCTGGCAAAGGCATCAGCACAACCTGCAGGTAACATCACACTTGGTGAAAGAGGGAACCTTCCCAAGACCAGGAACAAGGCCAAGAGCCCCTCCTTCCACTCCTGTTTCACCTCACAGCGAGGAAACTCAGCAGGTGGGATAAAGTGAGCAAGACAAATGAAGGGCATACGAACTGGAGAAGAATAAAATTGTCCTAATTCACAGATGACATGAGTGTTTATGTGAAAAATCCCCCAAAAGTTGCAAAAACAAACAATTCAACAACCTCCTGGAACCAGTCAGTTTATCAAGCTTACAGAATATAAAGAGAACACACAAAAGACAACTGTTTCTAAGCACTAGGACTATGCGATTGGAAACCAAAATTTGAAAACACCTTTTATGGGGAGCCTGGGTGGCTCAGTTGGTTGAGCGTCTGATGCCTGACTTTGGCTCAGGTCATGATCTCAGGGTCCTGTGCTGGGCTCCCTGCTCAATGGGGATTCTGCTTGAGATTCTCTCTCTCCCTCTGCCCCTTATCCCCTTGCTTTCTCTCTAAAATAAAGTCTTTTAAAAAACAATAATAAAAAATACTACCTTTGACAATAGCTCGAGACTGAAAGAAACGCTTAGGCACTAACCTCAAACAGCACGTGTTTATGCTGAATACCACAGGACGATGACTGAAAAAAAAGCAAAGACACAAACAGAGACAAATTATGTTCCTGGACTAGAAGACAACATAGATGTCAATTCTCCCCAAACTGACCTGTAGATTTAATACAACGCCAATCAAATCCCAACAGGCTTTTTGTAGCTACAGACCAGGAAATTCTAAAACTTACACTTACTGGCCAAGGAACAAAAATGGCTGAAGTAATTCTGAAAAACAGGAACAAAGTTGGAGGACTCACACCACTTAGGCTAATACTCATTAGGACGTATGCTGGCATTGGTGCAAACAGACACAGGTTAGCGGAACACAACAGGTCACACACACGTGGCAAATGAACTTTACAAAAGTACAAAGTCAGTGGACAGAGAGAGGCTCTGATTGTGGGAGAGGCAAACAACGGACGTTCATTTCCGTAAATGGCTCTGGAATAACTGGCCAGATGCAGAAAAATCAGCCTCAACTTCATGCCTTTTACAAAAATCAACTTAAAATGGATCCACAGTTTAAATGCAACACGTCACAATATACTTCTAGAAGAAACCACAGGAAGCCTTCATTGTCTGGTGGAAGGCAAAGAATTCCCAGGCATGACGCTAAAAGCACAATCCATGTCACAAAAAGTCAGTAAGTAGCACTTCACCAGAACATACAAATTTTGTTCTAAAAAAGTTAAGCAGATGAAAAAATAAGCGACAAACTGGAAGGAAACATTTATGAGCCGCATACCTGACAAAGGACTTGTACCTAGAATGCACAAACCCCGCTTGAAACTCAACAACCAGCAAACCACCAGCCCAACTGAAAAATGGGCAAAACTAACAGGCAGCCACGTCTGCAGAGAAGACGCTCCTCGTTCGATGCTGGGAAGGGCAAGCTAAAGCCAAGACAGGACAGCCCCGCTCGCCTGGGTAGCAAGGGCTAAACGGTGCGGAGCCCGGGAACCCACCTGCTCCGCCGCGAACGCAGGGGCTGTAGCCCGCGGTCTCTGTCAGCCTGGGCCGCGCGACAAATACGACGAGAATTTTGGGGCTCGGCGGCAGGACACGTTTCTCACAGTCCGCGAAGGCTCAAGGCCGAGACGGGGCTGCCGGCGCGGAGCCCCCTGGCTTGCAGAGTCTCAGTGTCCTCAGGCGGCGGGAGGAGCCGGGCAGCTCTCCGGGGTCCCTCTCCCGAGGCTCCGTGTCCTAACGCCTTCACCGTGACTTTGGGGGGTGGGGGGCGCACACATTCAGACGAGAGCAGCTACTCTGGAAAATGGCCGGCAGCTTCGTACGAATTTGAACTACGCTTCCCGTGCGACCCAGCACCACCACTCAGGGAAAACGGAAGCGTGCCCCCCGCAGCCTGGGCGCAGACGCTCCGAGCCGCTCTACGCACGACTGCAGAACTCAAACCACCCAACACCCTTCGACAGGCGTAAGCGCCGATGCGCGCGTCCGAGCTGCGGCCCCTTCTCAGCCAGATGCAAACAACGTGACGAATGTCCGATTCCCAGAACACCCTGAGTGTCCAAGGCATTCTGCCGAGTGGAAGAACCCGGCTCAGAAGGGTTCCATCCACGACAGCCCTGAACAGACGGTGATGACGGAGAACAGGGCACTGGCTGTGGGCTCGCAGGTGCGGGGACCACAGTGGGGCAGAGTCTGCAGAGAAGCAGCACCAGGGTGATGCCCACATCAGTACACACTGAGGGAGCTGCACCCAAAACACGTCATACACCAACTTCACGACGACCAATTAAAAGAGCTATTGCAGGGGCGCCTGGGTGGCACAGCAGTTAAGTTTCTGCCTTCGGCTCAGGGCGTGATCCCGGCGTTATGGGATCGAGCCCCACATCAGGCTCCTCCGCTACGAGCCTGCTTCTTCCTCTCCCACTCCCCCTGCTTGTGTTCCCTCTCTCGCTGGCTGTCTCTATCTCTGTCGAATAAATAAATCTTAAAAAAAAAAAAAAAGCTATTGGAGAGAAAGTGCACGCCACCTGAGCCGAGTGCAGCGCACCCACCTGCCGTGGGCCCCGGCAGGACCGTGGCTGTGGCTTCCAAGCGCAGAGAGAAAACAACCATCGACCCAGAATTCTAAACCCAATCAGCATCCAAACCAAGGGCAGAATTGGGGCACCGGGGTGGCTCAGGCAGCTGGGCATCCAACTCTCGATTTCGGCTCAGGTCGTGAGGTCGTGAGACGGGCATGGAGTCTGCTTGAGATTCTCCCTCTGTCCCTCCCCCCACACTTGCTCTCTCAAGAACAAACCAAACGCAAAGGCAGAATCAATACTCCTGCAGACGTGGGAAGCCAGAGGCCCTTAGGGCAGCGCGGCGGCCGGCATCTCCTCTTGACGGGACACGGGGCGGGCACAAAGCAACCATGAGCCAAGGCAGCACACGCGGTGCGGTGGCTGCTGTTGATGGTTCTTAGAAAGTATTTGTTAAAAGATTTTATTGATCTGAGAGAGACAGAAATAGTGACATAGTGAGAGAGAGCATGAGCGGGGAGGAGGGGGGAAGACTCCCCCCCTGAGCGGGAAGCCCGACGTGAGACTTGATCCCAGGACCCTGGGGTCATGACCTGAGCAGCTGCTTCAGCGACGGAGCCACCCAAGCGCCCCTTAGTAAGTACTTTTTGTGTTGAAAACCAACATGGACTCGAAATTCTAGAGAATGTGCAGAGGGAGCAGGTCAGACGAAGGCGTAAGTGGGATCATTTCCACGGACGGCCTGGCTGTCACTGAAAACTAACCTGGCAGCTCCTCAAACACGTCCACACACGGCCTATCACCTCCCTGGGCGGGCACCGTCCTCAGAGCCAGGGATCCCGGCCACACACTTATCGCACACGACACTCCAGCAGCACGGCTCTCGACAGCCAATGTGGGGACAGCCTGAAAGTCCATTCATGGACAAACCAACAAAATGTGGTCTGTCTGTAACCGGAGTCTCGTTCAGCCCTCGGCAGAAAAGGAATCCGATTCCCGCTACGAGTCTTGAAACATCGCACTCAAGCCAGACGTGCAGTCCATGCTGCATGACCGCACGCAGCCGCGCGTCCAGAACAGGGATCCGCGGGGACAGAGAGTGGGCTGTTCTTGCTGGGGGGGGCTTGCTGCCTCCTGGGAGGTGCCAGGGCCTGGAACAGACCTGTCGCAGGGTCTGCCTCTAGAGCCCGAGCTATCTCCAGGGGAGCCCGGTGTCCCTGTGCCAGCGTCTCCCACAACGGCCGGCACTCGGCAAGGGCGGGGACGGCTGCCCTGGGCTCTGCTGTAGACTTCCACCCACTGCCTCTGGGGCCTGACCGTCCTCTCCACCGCAGGACTCCTCCAGCAAGCTCTCCAGAGCCAGAACCCGGCCTCCTGCGGGCCGGTGGGGGTAAAGCTGCCCTGGAGAGCAAGGGAGGACTGGCAGGCAGCCTCATCCGGGCAACCTGCCTTCCCCCTTCTAAAATGGGTTCACATCTTTCTGCTATTGCCCTCTCTGCCACTCTGTCCCTGTGGACAAAAACCTTCGTAATCCTCTCATTTTACTGCTCTGTTTTAATGAAAAAGAAGTAAATTCACTAATGTACTTGGCTTACCCCAACTGACTTAATGGAAAACAAAATGCGCACGTGCACACACACACAATCATAGAGAAATTCCAAAAGTAAAAACCCAACGTGTTGAAAATAAACCTTTAAAACCATTAGAAAAAAAACACAAACGTATTTGCTTAGGCAGACCTGGCACTTCCTGAACAAGTGATCGATGGCACAATTCCCAGAAAAGCAGGACCCAGCTCATCATACGTGTCTTAGCTTCCTGTAGGCTACAGGTTCAAAGACACAATCAAGGACCAGTCTCGCCAACAGGAGGAAAACAAAACCGACAACCCAGAAGACAAGTGGACGAGGGCAGGCAGGCGAGTCTCTGGACTCTGCGGCCCACCAGGCCTCTGTGCTCCCAGGTCCGGAGCCCAGCGCGGGCGGTCTGTGCCTGGGAGCTTGGCGGCGGGCGTGACGAGCAGATCTAGTCAACTCTGCACCAGCTCAGTGCGTGAGGCTTCCAGCTGGAGAGGATGCTGTGGTCTCATTTGTGGAAACGCAGAGAAGAAACAACTCGTGAGGACAGTGGTCTGGAGAAATGTGAGGGAAAGGCCCGGAAGGACTTCACTTTTCTGCTGCCTTTCTCTTAGACAACAGCACCTGTCCTAGGAGGGCTCGTCTCTCTCCTCAGTGCTTTTCTATCATGTTAACTCTTGACACAGAGAAGTGTCACGACGTCAGGGGAAGTTGAATGCCCAGGCAGCCCCCTGCCTGGCCCTCTGGAACCAGGCGGTCCTGAGAACAAACGAGGGGTCATAAGCAGTGTGGTGCCAACGGCCACTGGCCAGGACCCCCGAGTCTGCCCCAGTCCTGCACCACACGGGGCTAAAGCCCCGACCCAGGTCTCACGGAGGTTCAGGCCTGGGGGCACTGGAACGACCAGCTGCCAGCTGGAGGAAATAGCTGGTGCCTGGACAAGTCCTGGTTCAGGGAAGCAAACGCATAAGAATCTACCGGCCACCCTTCCCCTGCTAGAGGGCCCTGTGCGGAGGGGCGGGGACACACGTGGACCTGCTCTCGAGGCAGCTCCTGGGGAGGCCTGAGGGAGGAGGAGCCGGCCAGCAAAGAACATACCAGAAAAGAGAACAGCTGGCTTTAGCAAGGCGTGCAGGAGGGAGCCCAAAGTGTCAGGGAACCCATGTAACTGCTCAGGGATTTGGTGACTTGTGGGGAGCGGGCCGCGGGAGGGCAGAGAGCCAGGGGGCCCCTGTAAGGGTTACTGCCACCCAGACCAGAGGCAAATGGACACCACTCAGCACAGAGATTTAACAGTTTAATAACGACTTCTCCACAGCCCAACGGGGCAGCTTACCCATCCCGTCTTGCAGCAGGGCCCAGTGTGCACCCCACACTCACCACAGGGGCAGCGGACAGGATGCCCTGAGGACACAGAGTGCCCTCCCTGCCCGCTGGCCCGGCCAGGCCTGCACAGCAGGACCTCTCCTCAGAGTAGTGGCCAGGCCTGAGAACGTCCCTTCTCTTCAGGCCACAGGGCGGGACAAGGTGCCAGCTCACCTTGCCCCTCTGCTCACCTTGCCCCGAGCGCCCGCACGGACGGCCCACCGGCAGGTACGGACAAGCCTGCAGCCCACCCCACTTGGCCTGGGCTGAGCGGCCTCTCCCGGGAGGCAGCCCCTTCCCAGTGGGACATGAACACAGCAGGTGCCCACCCACAGCAAGGCTCAGGCCCAGCATGGTGGCTCTTCACCACACCATCAGGCCCAGCTGTTCTTGACCCACGACCCCTGACCGTGGTGGGAGGCGGCTAGAGCCCCGTCAGGTCCACTATGGCCTTGATGAAGATGGCGTCGTCACGCACGTAGGAATTCTTGGCCTCCATTTTGGAGACGGGGCAAAAGAGGGGGCAGCCGCTGGCGATGTTCATGTCACTGACTGGCCTCTGGAAAGAGGACGAGGTCACGTCGGGTCTGAAGGCGTCAATCACGTGCTCCCGGTTGTTCTGGTCGAGCAGCATTAAGGTCACCTGGGGGAGAGCAGCCGGGGAGAGACAACGCTCGGAGTCACGCCCGCCCAGCTCCATTCTGGCACTTCCTGTCCGCCAGCCCCTGGGGTCTGAGGCCGCAGTTAGCGCGCTGCGCTGGTTGCTGCCTCGCTTGCTCACGTTCACATGACGAGGTTCTCACACCAAACGGCTCACAGAGCACCCACTGCCCTCCCGAAGGAACAGCACTTTTCAGGTAGGAGCCACAGCTGCCCTGCACCACCACCTCCACCAGGAAGCCCACAGAGCAGGCCCAGGACGGTGGAGGGAAAGGACGACGCGCTGGCACCTTCCACCCGTCCACCAGGAGCAGATTCCGGCTCCGTGACACCCACAGGCGCAGGCTTTCCAGTGGGACTCCCTCCCCTGGAATCAGCTCCGAAGTGGCCCCGTTAACTATTCACCGCTGGCCCTGAGGGGCACGAAGTCAGGGAGCTGACTGGGCAGCACCCGAGCCCCTGCAGGGACAGACCTGTGTTGAGCCCGAGGGCCCATCCTGACCACCACACAACACGGGGTCCCAGGACAGCCGCTGAGACAGCCTCACCTTCTGGTTGAAGGGCCACCGCAGCAGTGCGTCGTTGGGGCCCCTCATCACCACAAAGAAGAGAGACAGGTGTGTCCCCCGGCCGGTGCCGTCTCCGTTCAGGTAGATGCGCAGACACATCTTGTAACCGTACCTGCTCGTGTAGAAGGCTGTGGAGGGAGAAGGCTCCGGTGAGCCACGCCGAGGGCTCCCCCGAGTAACACACACACAGAGAAAAAGCCCCGGTTTGGGGGCATGTACTTCCCCCCAAGTACGCAGACCTAGTTCCTAGCAAAGACAAGTGCCCCAAAGGAAAAATAATGAATGAGGGAAAGCCCTCCTAGGAACCCTGGACGCAAGCCAACAGTGGCCACATGCAAACCAGCTGAGCAGCTCAGCCCCGCGGGGGCTCTGGGCAAAGGGCCGTGGTCCAACCTGAGCCCACCTGCAGGGGGCAACAGTGGGTGACAACCCGGGACAAGCTAGAGCTGACGTCGCCAACACCCAGCAAGGGGCCCAGAGACCCGGGAACAGAGACCCGCGAGCACAGGTGGGAAGCCTTCCTGCTCCCGCCTCCAGAAACCACCCTCTCAGCTCCCAGGAGTGGCCACTCCAGCCGCCAGGGCGACTCCAGCCGCAGCGCACGCCTGACCCTGCCCTCAGCCCGCTTCTCAGTCAGGCTTTGTCTGAGCTACATTCGGAAGAAATTCCCACGAGCAGGGATGCCCCCACTCCTGAGGGAATGTGCCAGCAAGGAGGGGTCTGCTTGGGTCCAGAGCAGAGAGGACAGTGCCCCTAGCAGAGCGTGCTCCCCGCCCAGGAGCCCCCACCACCCCGGAGACACGGCAGGATCCCACAGCAGCTCCAGCAGGACAGGGACCCACACCCTCTCAGCCCGCGCTCTGGAACGCGCCACGGCAGCGGCCTCAGCAAAGTAACTGTTACAATAAAGGGCGCATGCGGCACTCTTCAGCAGAGGGGGTCAGGCCTACCCAGGCAGCCTGGCCAGGGACGAGGCGGCCACGTAGCTAGGCCCCACAGGAAGGGCTGCGGAGCGTCCGCGGACAGGGCAGAGCCAAGCACTCTGCCCCGAGTACTGCTCGCGGTTCCGTCCTTGAAGACCCAGCAGAGGCGGTGGGCGTGGGGGGCCCTCCCCAGGCAGCCCCCTGCCCCCGGCCCTCTCAGGGAGGCACGGCAGCCGCTGCCACTAGCAGGGAACTCCAGCCTGGGACGTGCAAGCATCTCAGACAACAGCAGCTCTGAGGGCAAATTCCAGAACAGCACCTGGGGAGAAGATGGCGGGCGTGCGGCCAGCCACCGCTTCCTGACGCTTCCTGGCGAAGTCGGAGATCTTCCAGATGAACACGCCGTCGAAGGTGGTCGCCTCCATCTCGTGTACCTTCTGCTCCAGCTCAGCCATCGCCAGGTCCTTCAGACCGATGCTCCTCTCCAGCTGCTGCACCTGAGGGGGCACAGGGTGCCCCGTGAGCGCGTGTGCCTCCTGGGGTGCCAGTGTGAGCGGCCGTGGGCCTCGACCAGTGCACCTCCGAGGTCACATTTCACTTCACAGGAAGGTGCTTATGGAAGTGTCCCCACATCCATCTTTCCACCAGTTTCGGGCAGGACGACATCTCCCAGGGCCCCCGAGGCTTCACTGGGCTCAGCTCGTCTTGAGTGGGCTCTGTCCCAAGACCCCCAACCCTACCTATGCTCGAGGTTCAAGGGCTCAGTGCAGTAAGTACACTCACGGAGCCCACGTCAATCGCGAGGCCCATTCCCTATGGCTGCCTCTGCCCCCACAGGCCAGAGAGAAAAGGCTACCTCAGAGCGACCGGGAGGACCCCCACATCAGATCCATCAGTGAGCAGGACTCAGAAAGGGGCTCTGCTCAGAAACACAGGAGGCAAAAGCAGAACAAACACCGGGCTAGAAATCAAGGTGCCGTCCTTAAAATCCCAGCTCTGAGGCCCCGTAATGCCCTGGGACCCCCCCAGACTAGCCCTATGTGCCCCAGGCCCAGACCTTGTTACTCAGGGCCTCGATCCTGTCCTGGTCCAGCCGGTGCTGCCGGCCGCAGGCCTCGGCGGTCATGGCCACCCTCTCTACCTCCCGGTTCAGGACACAGACGATGTTCTCAAAGGTGGCCGTCTTCCTCTCCAGGGCCTCACACCGTTGCTGGAGCTCTGCAGCCTTGGAGAGCTCCGCCTCAGGGTGCAGCGTGCTGGCTTCCCAGCCCCCCACTTCGCTCTGGCCCAGGAAGCGGCCGCCTGCTCCTGCGAGCTGCTTGGTCTCCAGGAGGCGGCCCAGCAGTAGGCCCAAGTGCTCCCGGAGCCACTGGGCCTCGTGCTGCTGCTGTTTCTCGCTCTCCACCTGCAGACAGGAGATGGAGGCTCAGCCCTGGCCCAGAGCCCCGCGGACACGGGGAGGCAGTGTTGTGACATCTCCCTCTCACTTGCCAGAACGTCACCTGTCGCTACCTGGAGTCGGGACCTTCCAAAAACACAAAACCTTCCTAGTGACTTCTCTGCTTGTATTTGAAATAATGGGGAGGAACACACAGGTTTAAAAAGTTGCCCAAGGAGGGTGTGGGAGACCAGTAAAGCTAACTTGCTTCAAATATTCTTTATCGTGCGGTTCTGACTTCGCAGCCAAATTTCTTCTAAAACTTCACAACGAATTAAAAAAAATTTTTTTAAAGATTTTATTTATTTTTTTATTTATTTGGGGAGGGGAGGGAGGGATGGATGGAGGGCACAGAGCCAGAGGGAGAGGGAGAAGCAGGCTCCCCGCTGAGCAGGGAACCCCATGAGGGGCTGGATCTCAGGACCCTGAGATCATGATCTGAGCCGAAGGCAGATGCTTCACCGACTGAGCCAACCAGAAGCCCCCGTATTTTAAAATGTTACACACTCTCAGGGGTGTCTGGGTGGCTCAGTTGGTTAAAGTTTGACTTTTGGTTTCTGCTCAGGTCACCATCTACGGGTCGTGAGATTGAGTCCTGCGTCTGGCTCTGCACTCAGCTTGGAGTCAGCTTGAGAGTCTCTCTCTC